>NC_138912.1:1301293-1878793 GCF_965231255.1 Vanellus vanellus | reverse complement strand
GGGGCAGTGGAAGCGGCGTGACACCGCGGCGGGTACCGGCGGGCCGGGAGGAGCAGCACCGGGGGGGGGACAGAGCTCCGGCCCCGCTCGCCCCACCGCACCGGGCACCGCCGAGCGGCTCCCGCCGCCTTTTCGGAGGAGTTCTCGGAGCATTTTGTGCTACCCCCCCCACCCCCCCCCCCCCCCAGAAGTGCCTGAACGCCCTGAGGAATCCCAGGAGCGTGCACAGCAATATGGTTATTACCGGATGATATTTGGGAAGAAAGTGCTAATGGGCAATCTGGTGTTTATTTTGAAACTGCTAACAATGATTTTTCTCTGGTAAAAAGGCAGTGTCTGGGCGCACGGCTGAGTGGGTTTTGAGCATGGGCTCTAACAGATGGTGCGGAGCTCGAGGTGCGGGTTCGCCCCTCCGCTCCCGCCGCCCGCCGGGCCGGGGGAGCGCCTCGCCGGGCTCGGAGCAGCTTCCCTGCCTGTATCCCTGCCTGCCTGCCTCCCTGCCTGCCAGCCGGGAGGGCTCGCCTGCCCGCGACCCCGGGGCCGGGGTGCAGAGGCGGCCCCCTGCAACCATCCCCCGGTGTTAATTAGTGGGGGGGGGGAAGGATGTTGGGGGGGGGGGGGGGGCTGATGAGCCTAATCCCGAGCAGGGCTCCCTCCGGGGCCGCGCTGCCGCTCGGGCAGCCCCGGGAGGCGGCGGGGCCGAGCGGGGCGGGGGGGGGGGGGGGCCGCCGGCAGGTATTGTTTTGCAAAGTGAGGGGGTAATATATGACAGCGCAGACATAACAAGCAGCCTGTGGCTGCGCCTGTTTGTTGTTGCAGCGTGCCATATAACTTCTGGTGATTGTTACTTTTCCTCTGATGAAACCACGTATTTATAAGTGATTTATTTTTTATTTTGTAGCACAAACAGAAATCCATAAACTGTCGGTTCAGCGCCATTGACTCTTTGATCAGTTACTGGGCTATTTTTTTTTCCCCCTCTCCCGTCAGTGAGGAGAGATTAAAAGCCTTTATTTTCAGCACTCTTTCTGCTGCAAAGGTACGGAGCCTAAACGAACAATAAAAGTGTACTTAAAACGTATCCTCTTCGCTCCCGCATTCATCGGGAACGAAACTTATAGCTGTCTAAGTAAGCCTCTTAATTAGACTACTACAGCGATTTCCGAAAACATTTAGCCGCTATATACAAAGGAAATAAACCCACATTGTCAACTCGAGAGCGCTCCAGAGTTTAAAAGGCTCCTCTGTAACCTATTGAAATAATTACTGAAGGGTACAACGCCTTCCTCTTTGTCAGAGGGACTCTGCCTCTCCTGCAGCTCTGCCTTTCGCCGGGGGGGAAATCACACTATTTTATTACTGGGGGGGGGGGGTTGAGACCCAGCCCGATTTTAGTGGAAAAAAGCAGAAAGTTTCCGCCGGGTGGGAGCGCGGCCGCCGCCTGCGCGGGGTGCGGGGGCCGCTCCGCGCTGCGCTCCGCACCCGGGGCCCATCCCGGGGCTCATCCCGACCCGGGGAAGGTCTCGCCCGCCTCTCGCTCGGGGACCGTAAAGTTAACAAAAATAATACGCGCGGGCAGGCTTGCCTCGGCCCGGGGGTGTTAAAAACCGGCGGGTCGGTGGAATGGTTTTAATTTCCAGCTCTGGTATCTGATTTCCAGAACACTGTAAATTATTCCCCATTCTCGCCTTCCTCCCCATCCACCACCCCCCCCCCCCAAGAAAAAAAGAATAAAATCGTGAAATGTCTCTCCAGGAAAAAAAAAAAAAAAAGTTGATAAAATCCAAAGCTAGTAAGTAGCTTTCTGTCTTTAATTGCTGCGGTGCAACGCTGATAACACGTAGTTATCATCGGAAAAGTTGACCAAGACAGGTTAAATAATTTAATAAGGAACTGCTTGTAATTATGTTATTTACAAGGTATGACAGAGGTTTGAGGAAGAAACAGAAGCTGATCTCAGGGAAACGGACGGGTTTGGGTGACCCCTGGAGCACGGAGTTTGAATTATGGAGATGGGGGGCTGAGAGGTGAATATGGACTAGAGGAGAACAAGATGACTTTTCACCTCAGCACATTTAACTTTTAAATCCAAATAAACGTCTCGCGTTACTAGATCGTCGCATTTATAAAAGAAAAGGACTAATCCCGGCCAGTTTCGGAGCGCCTAAAGAAGAGGGCTGCCCAGTTCTCACCGAGGAAAAATACCACCAAAAAAAAAAAAAAAGTTACGAAGTGCATTTAAAAATAAATCTGTGCAACTTGGCGGGTTTTTTTTCCCCCTTTCCTCTCTCCTATGCTAAATTAATTATATCAAACATCTGTTCACATGACGTTGTACTTAATGCCACACACACTATTTAATGATGCCAACGCTTTCTCGAATAGCAACAACACACCTTTTTCGCTTTGTAAAATACACTCCAGTAATCGGTATCCGAATTACTCGCTCAGGTAAATTAAAAGTAGGTGCCGTCTATCGGCCTAATAGCCTCCCTTCTCCCCCCCCCTCCCCCCCAGGCGAGGGCAAAATACAAACTTAGTAACTTGCGGGTTTAGAAAAGCGTAAACTTTCTCACCTGCTTGGTCATTGAGTCTATTAGACGAACATACAGGTCCTGCTCTGTCCTAACTCCTGGGGAGGGAAAGCAGAGACAAATTCCTATCAGGATTTCAACAGCGAACCACCCAAATTACATAATGAAAGCATGAGGTCAGGCAATTAAGTGCGACGGACAGGGATCGGCACCCGCGCCAGGCTTAACAATAAAATTAAAAAAAATAAATAATAATAATTGAAAAAAAATCCAGAAATCACCTAGTGACAGAGTTCTCGCCTGTTCCTGATCCTGGCGCCTGGGGGGCCGTGCCCCGGGAAGCTCCCCCGGGCCGATTTGCGGCCGGACCCCCGGCCAGGGCTGGGGGGATCCCAGGCGAGAGCGGGGGCGGTTCGGGCGCTGGGGCGGACAGACACCGCGTCCCCCCGCGGGAACCGGGGCCGGGGCTCCGCTCTGCCCGCTCCCCGCGCTCACCCCGTCCCAACAATTACCATTAATTCGCAAAAGTGAAAAAAGTCACTTAAAAGTGATGTTCTGCTGGAGCAGCTATCGATCCCCTTTTTTACTTTCCACTTCAAGACCAACCGGTTAATCATGTGAAGTACCATTGACTTATTGATCGGTTATGTTTTGTTTTCCTTATATGCCAAGGAAAGAGCCGTGTTTACACGCGTGTAATTTTAATCTCAAAATCTTTATATCCTTTTCCAAAAGGCCTTGAAAAAGAAAGTAAGACTTTTCTGCGGCACACAGACGTTCAAAAATGAGGTAACGACAACTTACCATTGCTATACAATAACTGAAGTTTATAATGAATTCCATTGTTAGTTTTTTCATTGTTTGGCTCCTGCAAGTAACGATAAATAATTACATTTAGCATGAAAATTATCTCCCTCCTCCTGACGTACATTTTTCTCGTCCCTGAAGCGGCTCGGAATTAATAGTTTGCAGAAATTCAGCCCACTTTGTGGAGCGCTGATGATGTCATTATCTCGGTGCAAATATGTCACGTTTAGCCGTTTTTCCCTGCGTGAAAAATAAGTCGGGGACGCGGCGGTAAGTTTCTAACCGGGGGGATGTGTTCGGAGCGGCCGTAATAACGGGGGAACCCGCACGTGGTCTGAGCGCCTCTGGAGTACCGTTAGGGCTGCCGGGCTTGAAAATTATCTTTCATCAATTAAATCACACTTAAACGGGTTTGGGTTTGGTTTTTGGTTTGGTTTGGGTTTGTTTTTTTTTTTTTTTTTAAATAAAATAAAATAAGGTAACAGGCAGACTTACTTTCTCTTTCTCCACAAAGTCCACAAAAGCTGTTCTCTCAATCTCCACCGGCTGCCCCTGCCTGTCGTACAGAGCTAAGACGAAGTGGAAAAAATTGGATTTTCTGAGATTGGAAGGCGGCTGTTTCTCGAAATGTGCCCGAGCCAGCCCCACGCCGCTGCGGGAGAAAACAAGACAAGGCGTGGGTGAGAGCGGCGGGGAAGGGGCGCGCAGGCTCCGCGGCCGCGGGGGGATGCGGGGAGCGCGGAGCGGCGCGGAGAGGCGCGGAGCGGGGAGGCTGTAACTGATCCGGGGCGGGCGGGGGTGGGGGGGGGAGTGGGGGGGATTTACGGCCGGGATGAGAAATACAGGAGGAGAAAACCGCCGGGAGAGGATTTGGCAGACGTACCTTTGGGCGGCCGTGTTAGCATCCACTACCCCCGCAGTATGCATCCACGAGCGGACGGGATTCATCCCACTGCCCAGCGGTTCTTCTTTCATGGTCGTCCCACCTCTTGGTATATTTTCCTGAATCCCAAACATTAAAACAAATTTGGGCAAAACCAGCTCCTAACCAAAAGGGGTTAAAATGGAGGGAAATGTCAGATACGGGGTGGGTTGGTTGTCGCTTGATTTTCTCTCTCTCTCCTTGGCGACTGGAATATAAGAGATGACTTTACTCCCTGTGATCAGTAGGAGAAAAGCCCAGTTCAAGTCTTGCTTCCTTCTTCAATCTGTCCTGTATTGGCACGACATAAACAATTTACTGAGTACTTCTGTGCAGCGAGTTGGATGGCGTTCCAGTTTGGTGGTTTAAAAAAAAAAAAAAAAAGAAAAAAGAAAAAAAAAAAGAAAGAAAAAGTGTAACTGCAGCCGGCGACACTGCGAGGTTGCTTGTTTTTTGGGGGGGGGAGGGGGGGTAAAAGAATAAATATTTTTGTTGTTGTTTGCAGACGCGCTCAACGTGGTGTCATCCTAGTAAAACCGGCCTCGGGAAAAAAAAAAAAAGCTTCAGGACACTGCTGAATCGACCACTTTCTGGCAAGCCTCTCCTGCTCCAAAAGACAAATAAACGGGGGGGAGGAAAAAAAAAAAAAAAAAAAAAAGAGGAAAAAAAAAAAAAAAGGAAGAAGAAGAAGGGGGGAAAAAAAAAAAAAAAATACTGATTACCGCGGAGGTGTTCCCGGGCACACGGGAGAACGGGGCGCGGGCCCGTGGCGTCTCACGGAATGGACGGAGGCGCGCAGAGCCCGGCCCTCCCTCCCCGAGGAGCGCGCCCTTCCCCGGGAGCCGGGCCCCCGCCACGGCGGGAGAGGTGGCGTCACTGATGACGTAGGCGGCGGGCGGGGTCAGAGCCATATATGGAGCGTGGGGTTCAGTCGCTTGCTGCCGCGCTCCTGCCCGGCCCCGCTGCCCCCCCCCGGACCCCCCCCCCGCCACCGGAGGTGGCGGGGGGGGGGTCCGGGGGGGGGCAGCGGGGCCGGGCAGGAGCGCGTCCCCAAATACCTTCTTCAAAGTATCTTCGAGGAACCCACCACTGGTGAAACCCCCCCTCGTGGGCCGCAGGAGGGGGCTGCGACCCCCGTGGAGGGGATGGTTGGGGGGCAAGAGGGTGGACAAAGGGTGCAGCACCCCTCCAGCATCATCCCCACCCCACCCCCCCCCGCACCCAAATATCGCTATGTATTTGAGGGCTTCGTGCGCGCACACGCATGGACCTCCACAGCTATATGTCCGCCTTGTCCATATATATATATATCCGCCTAGAGTGATGAGCTTTTTCCGCCCAGTGTGGGTTAGGACTTCCCTTTTTTTAAAAAAAAAAAAAATATTTTTTTTTTATTATTTTTATGTGAATTGCCAAGGTCCGCGCCTTAATATTTTAATTAATCGGAGAAAATCGAAGTCCGATTTGCGTTATCAGGAGACACCCCCACCACCGATCCTTTCTCCAAGGGGTGAGGGAAAAAGGGAAAAAAAAAAAAAAGTGTTAGAAAGCAATCTATTTTGCTGGTGTTGGGGGTTAATGACTATTGCCAAAGATAAGTGAATTATCAAAGCTGTTGCTCTACCCGATCTCAAAATCCATTACATTGCTGGCCGTCTAATTAAATACGTAAGTATAATAAAATCATATTTTATGACTATTTGAGGGTAATGAGATTAGTCTTTAGAAGCGATCGCCACATATTAAAGATGCCACTGTCTATAGAATGTTAATAACCTTAAATCAAAGTGTATGGAAACTATTCATGATAAATTAAAAGAAAATTCCTGTATTCATAATCAGCCCGGAGCTTTTGAGGTACAGTAGAGCAGATTACAAAACCTCGCACTTTTATCGCGGAGGGACGAGCGAGCCAAAGTTCCCAAACAATGCGGTGCTCGGGCTGGAGGTGGCATTTGGTGGCACGGACACATTTGGGGACCTCGGGCGGCCGCCGGGGGCTGGGGGCTGCCGGTTCCCCCCAGCGCGCAAAATCCGCCCTCCTAAAAATAAGGTAAAAATGCCCAACAACGCTATAATTGTAACATCTTTCCTAAAATGCACAGAACAATGCCGAAGTTGGTTCTTCCCTCAGCTAACGAAAGCATAATGCTTAAAATCATTTACAGTATCTTTAATTCAGATTACACGCGCCAAGGCGATTTAAATCTGATTACCAAATTAGAAGGTTTTAAAACAAATCCTTTTAAATCTGATACTGTTGACTAAGGAGGGGAGAAAAAAAAAAAGTTCCATAAGCCCATCACATAAGGTAACGATCCTGCCCCAGAAAGAAAGGGAGTTTTAAACCTTTTTGACAACAAATGCAGCTGCCCCACTATTTTGGACGATATTAAGCGAAAATGAATGCAAATCTGTGTTCAGAAGCCATCTGGCCAGAAATGGGGGAATCAGCTGCTCTTCACAACAGGCTCTGAGGCTGAATCTATTTCAGCTCATTTTCTAGATCATCTGGTCCTGCACCCAAAGCGTGGAAAATACGGTCTTTATCATTCACCAACTTTATCTTTTTTTTTTTTTTTTTTTTTTTTTTGTGTGTGTGTGTGTGTATGTGTGTGTGTGTGTGACTCCGCGGCTGGCTGCGAGCTGTCGGCCGGCGGGAGCCCGCCCGGGATGCTCCCCGCTCCGCACCGCTCCCAGCCCCGCATCCCTTGGGGAGGGGGGGTTTGCCGTCCCCGTCCCCTCCCCTCCCCCCCGGAGAAGTTGTCCCCGAGCCGGTCCCGGTCCGGGGGAGGGCGGCAGAACCGGGGATGGGGGGGGATGCCCGCCCGCCGCCCCGGCACCTTGCAGCGGAGAGCCGGCGGGGCCCCGGCCGCGGCCCGGCGCCGGGCGGGCAGGGGGTGTGCGCGGCTGCCGGGGGCGGCCCGAGCCCTCCCGGCTCCGCAGCCCTCCTCCTCCTCCTCCTCCTCCACCTCCTCCTCCTCCGGCGCGGCGCGCCAAGTCTCCCTTTTGTGTGAATTTACGGGGTGAGGCTTCAGTGATCCCCCCCGCAAATTTGCATTTAAATAGCGACATCAAGCGATTCGCGTGCCACACACCAGTGGGCTCCCAGATGTCACGGCGGAGCCGGTCAGATGGCCGCAACCCAGCTGTCCCGTCCCCCCCCCCCATACACCACCCCCATCCCACCCCCCCCCGGCCCGGCCCCGCTCCGTGGCCCCCGCACCCAACGCCCGGGCCGGGAGAGCTCCGCGGCCGCGGTAAATCACGCCTCGCAGCCCGGCCTCGCCTCTCGCCCCGCACCGCGTAATCACACATAATCACACGCCGTACGTGGGTCGCGCAGATTAAAATTGATAGCCTCATTTCCACAGCCGGTATAGGATTCTCCTAAACTTTATTTTTTTTTTTTTTCCTCGGGACAATCCCCTCGGGACTATTATTTTAATCATTTCACTTGGGTTTTTTTTTCCTCTTTTTTCTTTCTTTTTTTCTTTCTTTTTTCTTTCTTTGTTTTTCTTTTTTTTTCTTTCTTTGTCTTTCTTTCTTTCTTTCTTTCTTTCTTTCTTTCTTTCTTTCTTTCTTTCTTTCTTTCTTTCTTTCTTTCTTTCCTTCTTTCTTTCTTTTTTCTTTCTTTCCCCCATTTCACGTTTATAAATCACAAAACTTTGAGCCCGTATTTACTTTACCGTGAATTCCGCCGCGGCCCCGCGTGGACCGCCCGGCTCCGCGCCCCCTCCTCTCCCCCCGCAGCGGTTCCCACCCCAGAAACTTTCCTAGCGGGAAATTCCGCCGGGAGAGGCGAGCGTTGGCCGCGGCTCTCCCTCCGCCTGCCCCCCGCTGCCCCGGGGGGCACGGCCGGGCCCGCGCAAGCTCGCCAAGGTGCGTATTTCAATTTTATTGTGCGAAGGCGCCTTCATTACCGACGTGCTCGGGTCCAGTAGGTGGAATTTATGCCCGCTTTAACCGAAACAAATCTCTGCTAACTCTGCCTTCCTGCGTTGCAGGGGAGTGATAAATTTGTATTTTCGGGTATTTTCAATAGAGCGGCGGATGCCCGGGTACCGCGGCTGGCCGCCGGCGGGTACTTCAGGGCGTAAATTCACGGCGGAGGAGGTAATTAACGCGGAGGCGCAGCGCCGCGGGGGGCCCGGCCCGGCCCTTGCGCCGGGGATCCGCGCAACCTGCGCCCGCGGCGGAGCGGCGGCCGTGCAGAGGCCGAGCCGGGGCCCGGCACCGAGCCCAGGGCGAGGGCTGGGAGCTGCCGCCGGTGTTTCGCCCCCGCTCCTCTGTCGGTAAAGGCCCCCGGTGCCCCGCAAAGGGCAGAGTGTGCGGAAGGGCCGCCCCGCTCAGCGCATCTGGGAGCCGCGGGCAGCTGCGGCTCACCCGCCGCCCGGTGTTTATTTACCCGGTTTGGGGGCTGCTCGCAATATTTGAATTCAAATTCCTGAGCATCCCTGTGCCCGGGGAAAAGCCGGCTGGAAACCGAAGACGGACAGCGGTGCGGTGCGGACACCCGCATCTGCCGGGCGCGGGGATGCGCAGGCAGCGGCAACCGGCTGACCCGCTCCGCGCAGGACACCGCGGGGGCGGTGCGGGGCCCCGGGGGGGACACTGTCCCAACCCCCTGCCCGGGCGCCGTCGGGGCCGGGCCGCGCCGGGGTCCCTCGGCGGGTCGTACGCGGCTCCTCCCGCGCCTTTGCGCGCCCCTGCGCGCCTCGCGGCCGGGCTGCGCGGTGAGGTGGTGCGGCCGCCTCGCAGTAAAGGAACTCCCCGTCGGTGCAGGGGTGTTTTATTCCAACTGGCGCTTGGCCCTGCGCGCCTCCAGGCGCGTTTTCGCGGGCCGCCGCCCCGATATTGTTAAATGAAGAATTAGTTCTTCAAAAAAAAAAAAAAGGGGGGGGGGGGAGGAAGAAAAAGAAAGAAAAAACGGCTTAAACTTTCCCCGCGCCCCAGTGCCAGCCCTGGCAGCCCGGTATCCAACGGGAGCTTTTTCCTCGGAAGGGGAAATTCCCCGCGGCCGCAGCGCGGCTCCCGCCTGTCCGACGGCGCGGCCCGGGGGACGCTGCGGGGCGGCCGCCCACCGCCGTTTCCCCGCTCCCCGCGGCCGGAGGGGGGAGCGGGGGGGTGGTCGCGGCTCCGGCGGGCGGAGGGGAAGCCGCCCCCACGGTGGGGGCGCGGAACGGGCGCGGGCGCGCAGCCGGGGCCGCGGGGAGTTGGCCGCCGGACAGGTCTTGTCGTGCGGCGAGAACAATATAAACTGACTCCAACTGAACAAACAAGGATCGATCAGATAATTTCAGATATTATAATTGGCTTTAATTAAACACACTTCGTTCTAATTAACTCTGAAATTTTAGCATGCTTTGGGACGTTGGTGTCTGATTTGATATTGTCAGTCCAGATGTCCTAATAAAATTCAATCCTCCACTCAAGACTTCAATATTCACTAAGAACAAAATGCAAATTAAATGTAAAACCTAAAGTATCGCCAAAGGTATAATCAAGAAAGGTGTCTCAAAACTTCTCACTTTTTATTACGCAGTAGTTAGAAAATGCAGATTACATCCTAACAAGACCTCTACTGAATAATATAAACCTTAACTCTTTCATGGTCAGGGCTCGCTCTGCCCTGGAGGGATCCGCTGACATCCTATGCCAACGCGCGGCCCCGGACTGGGGGTTCGGGGCTGCCCCAACCGGGCGCTCTCCCGGGCGGGGAGAGCCGACGGGAGCCCCGCGGAACGGGGAACTCGCCGCCGCCGCACTCGCGGAGCAAAAACTTTCCGCTTAAACAAGTACTTCTTCTCCCCGAAGCGGACAGCGGGACGTGCCCCCGCCCGGTTCCGGGATGCCCTTCTCCCGCTCCGCCACGGCGGAGGCAGCGCGGCTGCGGAGCAAACCCCGGCCGCGCCGCCGGTACCGGGTACCGGACTCAGGGCAGCGCGGCCACCCGGGCGGGACGCGGATGCCCTGGAGCGGGGACACACACACACACGACACACAGCGGGAGAAGGTCCCCGTCCCCTCGCCCCGGAGCCTGCCGCCGCCGCGGCGTTTCCCTGCAAGCCGCAGCCGTCTTTTAAATAATTAAAGCCTTAAGAGCAGGTCGGTGATGCGCGGAGCCGCAGCGGAGCCCGGCTCGGTGCAGCCCCCCCCCCATCCTCCGGGCCGCGGGGTGCGTTACCGGGGCACCCCCCGGGCTGCGGCTCCCCGTCACCCCCAAACCGGGCTCCGCTCGGGAGCGGAGCGAGCAGCGCGCAAAATAATAATAATAATAATAAAAAAACCCCAACCAACCCAGCTATTCCCACATTAAACATTTGTATGTTTTCCATACTAATGGAGTCACTTAAAGCTGTTGCTAATTTAACTTTTTAAAAAGGCCGCAGCGCGGTGATTTGCATTTTCTTTAGGATATTGAAATGAAGGGAAAAGCGCTGGGCGGTGAGGCTGCCCCGAGCGTAGCTGGGGGCCATGCAGAAATAAAAACAGATAAAGAAAAGAAGAAAGAAAGAAAGTGCCTTCTCTTCCAGACTATTAATAAGCAATTTGTCCCGCTGCAATTTACATTGCAAAGACAAACGTGTCGGGGCGCCCGGCTGCCGCCCAGCCCGGCCGGGGCCCCCGCGGGCCGGTTCCGCACCGCTCCGCACCTCTCCGCGCTTCCCCGACACCTTCCCCCAGCGACCCTCCCTCCCGTTTCCAGCGGGTTTCGGGGAGGCGCGGAATATTCCGCGGGCGGCGGAGCGGCGCGGCGGCTTCCCCGCGCATCTCGGGCTGGAATTTTCAATGAAATTTGGGAGCGCCCGGCGGAGAAACGCGCCCCGCTTCGGGTAAACAACAAGTGCTGAGCTCGACATTTCCCTCTCGCCACATTCCCCCTCTCGCCGCAGAGAAGGCGGCCGCGGCTCTAAGCGTGGGGACGGTGTGCCATCTACAGGACACTTGCGCGGGCGGCCGCGCTCCGCGCCCGCGGCCCCCGCCGCCGGCAGCAGCCACGGCGAGAGCCCTCTTCCCCCCCCCCGCCCCCCCCCTCCCCTCCCCGCCCCGCCACTCCGGGTATGAAGCATTGATTATTTGTTATTTGAACTTTTAGACATCGCGTTAAAAACTTTAGGGATGAGAAAGGCTGCGGCGCTGCCTCGCGCTTTCGCGGGGCGTTAGGTTAAAAGATACGAAATGTAAAGATAATGCAATTTGATTTGTTAGTCTAACTCCGCGATTTGAGAGTTGATGTCCCCAAAGACCAGGCTAGCTTTTTCCCTTTATTTATTTTTATTAAAACATCAATCTACTCTGGAGCTGGGTGAACTCAGTTTCACCTAGAGAACATAAAATTCTCCATACCAAGGAAATAAGCACCTTTCATAAATCAACAGTATTCCTGACAGATCGATCAATTTTTGGTTGTTAATCCGAAAGGAGGAGTTTTAATTGCTTCCTGCCTTTTAGCCCGGGCACCTCGGCGGTGCGGCCCCGGCAGCGCCCGGCGCTCCCCTTTTGTGCTCGGGAGGTGAAAAAAAAACCAAACCCCGGAGACCCCGCGCAGGGCAGCGCAGCACCCCCGCCGCGCTACCTGCGCGCAAGCGGCCGCCGGCGAAGTAACTGCGAGGCGGGACAGAGGTGGGGCGCGCAGGGGCGCGCAGCGGTGCGCACACAGACGCGCGGTGGGGCCCGTCCCAGGTAAGCGGGCGCTCCGCCACCCGCGCACCCCCACCCCACCCCCTCCGCCCGTCCGCGCCCCTTCCCCCCCACCCCCCCACCCCCATCCCCCGCGCAGAGGCGCGCAGCCGGAGACGCCGCAGGAGCGGGACCCGCGGCCGCGGGCGCTTACCTTTCGCGGCTAATTAGGCCAGGGAGAGGTTTTCCGAGGGAAAGCCCCAACCCGCGCGGAGGGCAGCGTTTATTGAGGAGGGGAACGGCGGAGGAGTGTGCGTGTGCTCTGCGCGCTTTAATACACTACTTACCCACCGCAGCCTCGCCGAGGCTCGGTGGGGCACGGCGGTGCGCGGAGCGCAGCAGTGCGCAAGCGCCCCCCCCGCGCTGCGCGGGCGGGAGGCGGGCGGGAGGCGCGGGGCGCCCGCGGGGGCGGAATCGGCGTCGCGGCCCCGAGGGGAGTGTGTGTGAGTGTGTGTGTGTGTGTGTGTGTGTGTGTGTGTGTGTGTGTGTGTGTGTGGAGGGGGGCTTGGACCTCGCCCCGTCCCGGTACAGCGCACCGCCCCCCCCCCTTTCCCCTCCGCCCCGGAGCTGCCTTGCGCGTCGCCCCGCGGAGCGGCCGCCCGCCCCCGCGGAGGCCGAGCGACGGGGAGAAGGTGCCGGCGGCGGTTCCCTGCCGGGGGGGCTCGGGAGGGCGGGAGGGGGGCGATTCTGGGGGCAAAACGCTTTCGAAATGCAACAGTTCGTGCCGCCGGGCTGCAGCCTCCGCTGGCGTTTGGCGTGTGAACTTACCGCGCCGAACTTTCGGTCACACGCGGGAGGGAAATTGCTGGAGAGGCGCCGCTCACATCGTTAAAAACTATTTAACCGTTGGAATTTACCCACTCCGGCTTGAACTGATGCTTACAACTCGCCCTCCTCTGTCACACCCGGCGCGATGTTAGCAGGTACCGGGTTTGGAGAACTTCTTGGCTACGTTAATCTGTGATTTTGCAATCGCCTGTGGTTGTGCGGCGGTGCAGCGCCCGAAGAATGCTACTGGCTGGAAGAGATTTTATTTTGTTTATTTCTGCTCTTCCCCTCCCTCTCCCAGTTTAGGAGAGGGACTCTTGCAGTATTGGTTAATCTTCGAGGAGGGGAGAGCTGCTGCGATATTTAGCAAGCGCTCCGCTTCCACGGATACTTTCTAGTGATGCGGCATCCCTGTGAGCAATGTGCAGTTCGGAGATGTGGAGGTATTTAGGGAAAAAAAGTAGCAGTTTCCAAGTCAGGCAGATTCCTGCAGTGAAGAGAAGCCACAGGTTAGGAATGGAGCTACATTTATAAAAAATAAGCCTATCAGTGTTGGTCTGCCTTATAAATTCAGGTAACATTCGCCCTTAGGTTTGTTCTGACAGCAGATGCTTTCTGGTTTGGTTTTAGTTTGTACAGAGTGATCACTTTCAGCAGTCGGGGGAGGAGAGAGGCTGCAGGCGGCTGGGCAGGAGCCCGTCCGTCTTGGTTCGGAGGACGTTGGATGGTGGCTGTGGTGGGCGCAGGGACGGTGGCCGTGGCCAACGCTACCCCTTCACAGCAGTGTCCATCCCAGAGCTTTCAGCTTCTCCTGGGCAGAGAGACCTCACGGGGTCATTTCTGCTTCGTTCCCCCCCGGACAAGCTCAGCTGCTGCTTACACCAGCGTAGGCACTTGGGCAACAGCTGTCCAGATGTGCTGGGCGTGCTTAACGTTGTGTTTAGACCTAGAAAAGACAACACAGCTCCGGTCCTTCTCTCCGGTGCCCTGATGTGTCCCCGCTACCTGTACGGTTAGCGGAGGTGCTTTGGCTTTAGCGTTCCGTGGGAGGTTTTCCATGTCTGGCCTGGGGCTTGGGGGACGGACCTGAGATCTGGTGACCCAGTAGGAGTCACCCGACGGGGGCCTTAGGAAGCCCCGCGGGGGTAACTGGAGGATGTGGGTCTTAATTGTTTTACAACATACTCGTTGCGTGGGTTGATAAAATTCTGGGGGTTCATTCAAGGGAATTTTATACATCTGGAAAACTGTGAAAAATACACAAATTTTTAAAAGTGTTCCTGACTGGTAAGAAAAAAAAAATGGTCTCTGTGGGCTTTGTGGAGTCAGTGCGGACGAAATCGGGAGGCAGAGGCACAGGGAGAGCTGGCGGTTCCAGGCCTGAGCCCTGCTGATGCTGCCCAGCCCCACACCTCGCCAAGGAACGGTCTGTTGAAAAACAGCGGTGCATTTGCTTTCGTTGTACAGTAACCACTTTTTGCATGGAGGCTGGGCTAGGCTTATTAAGACAGATAGGTACTCACAAAATATTTATAAAGCAGGTTCCTCGGCAGCCCCACACCGTCCCCAAGGCAGGTGGTCTGTCCGCGCAGGCGATGCGGGGCTGGCGTGCGCTCTCCCTCCAACCTTCACCTTCAAACCCCCGTACAAAGCACCGCCGCGCGTTACGGCCCGCAGAAGAGCTGTGCGGTGCATAAGGCTCGAAAATTAATCGTGCCACTCTCCTTCTGCTGCGAGGAGCATTACCAATCCACTTTTTAAAATTTAAAAAGATCATATATTTTTCACACGCTCATTGTGCTCTTCGGCAAAGAAAGCTTGATTATGCTCCAGCCTTTTAAATCAACAGCATGCATACAAACTAGTAGGTTACTGAATAGCATCAGGTATTTAGAACACGGAAATTGTATTCTTTCCAAATGCTTTGGACCACCTGGATTCGATGCAGCCCCGCCGGAGTCAGAGGGCTGCTCGCCGGCTAGCAGCGGTCCCTTTTCTTTTGACACTGTATGTATTCTTGGCATCTTTCACTCCGAGATTAAATTACGGTGCTCTGGGACTGCTGTCGAACGGCAGCTACTTAAGTTATTAGAGTAGAACTGTGACAACATCTTGGTGCTCCTTATCTCTTTATTCTTAGCTCACTTTTTAGCGCACCGCACTCTCTATCAGCAGTTTTCATTCCTCCTCCTTTAATCTTACCTCCAGCCTTCAGTGTGTTCGAATGGCTCCTTTCAGCGCTGAGGCAGTGAAACTCCCGACTCCAGCTCTGCGGGGATGCTACAGAAGCGAGCGGTGACGTTTCCCCATGGTATAAGCATGTTACCTTTGCAGTTTCACTCTTCCATCAGCCTGGGGCATCTTGTCTGCTCCCAAATCAGGGTATTCCTCACGGCAGCGCACATTCGCAGCTCTTTTTCAAGTGGACATGCCGCAACCATGTCTCAACACGTCTAAAACACACTATTAAACACTCGCAGCTCACTAAACCCATCTCGTACATGGGAGGCTGAACTCGGGCACCAAAGTTCCCCCGTGCTACAGCAGTGACAAGGTTTCCAGTGAAGGGACTGTGATTGCAAGCGCACGGGCCTGACCCGTAGGCACCTACACCTCGGGGTACGTCTCGCTACACTTTTCCTCCGTGCAGGGACTCGACGTGCCACCAGCGTAAGGATGCAAATGCAAGGCGCACCTTTGAGTGACTTTACGAGAACAGTTTTCGGATACGACCCAACAGCCCTTTCTACAAGACCCCGTGCATCAGCGAAGCCATTCCTTTAAAGAGGGATTACTTTCAGCTCCTGAGTTATTTTTAACAACCTTGTATAAAGACTCCGGTTTTAGTAATCACAAAATCATTTGCCTTATGGGCTGAAATCTCTACCTTTTTTTTTTTTTTTTTTTTTTTTTTCATGCAGAAAGGGAAGCGAGTAAAGTACGGTGATAGAAAAGGTCGCACTCTCCAAACCATAAAAAAAGTAATGTCATCTCCTCTAGTGCTGGGGGTTAAATACTTTAGCGGGAAGTGTCAGGGATGTAAGAGGACATTGACTGAAGCGGTGGCCCCTTCCTTGAGCAACTGTCTTTGTGCACGGCCTCGAATCCCCCAGCTCGGAGACCTCCTGGCAGCGGGGTCGGGGGGCGGGAGGTCACCTATCGGGTGACCACCGGTTCGAGGCAAAATGTGGCAGCAGCACTCACCGGGGACTGTGCCAACCGAAATCCCAGCGACTTCCCCAGCAGCCCCAGGGGCCTGTCAGGGCGGGCGGGAAACGCAGCCGCTTCTCCCTCCGTATCAGGGTTTCCAACCAAAAAAACAAAAACAAAAACAAACAAACAAACAAAAAAAAGGGCAGCGACAGGGAATGTTTGCCTCCAGGCCTGTTTGCTGGTGCAAAAGTGTTGCGACCTGCTGAGGGAGACAGGTAAACTGAGGGAGGAAAACGCCAACGTTATGAAACAATAAACAACAGCAAGGAGAAGATTGAGTTTAAATATTGCTAGCAGAGAACTCCACCAGCAGACTCTGCTGGAAATTATCTCAGACACCGCGGTACAAAAATGCTTCCTTTTTAAAAGGAAAATGATCTAATCAAGATGTACGTGCATGGCAATACACTCGCAGGGAGAGTAAGTTGGAGTTATCTGCTTCAATTATGAGCACTTACTGCGTTCTTGTCCCAGCAAAGGCTGCGAATAATAAATACAGAACAGTTTTTTTCCAAACCTGTGTCTTAGTTGAGTAACTGGGCTCGCATTCTGAGCCGTACGTGAAGTATGCGAGGGAGAAGTTACAAGGTAAAAATACCGTGAATGTTTCTGAGTAACCACCTATACACGATGCTGTCTCGCTGCCCGCGGTAGTCTGATACCCAGCGGGGACGTGGGGATGCGCCCGCGAGGGAGGATTGTTCGTGATCTCTCGGTACAAGAAGGGAAAGAGGAGAAGGCTTTCGAGACCCCCGAGCTGGCGAGTTTAGATCCCACCCGCGCCCCACCAAAAGCTAATTTAGAAATGACGGGACTGACTGGCAAAAAAATGCCTTTCCTCCCCTTCCTCCTATTCCCCCTCTGCGCCCAGTGACGGGGCTGGTCAGGGCTTGGACGCCCCGAGGCTGGGACACCTCCGCGCTCCTCCTGCTAGAAGAACGTGGGAGGTCCAAATCCGGGGCAGAACGGGGACCGCGATCTGCAGCTGGAAACCCAACGCGGAAAGCGCAGCCGGCTGTATCTTCCCTATTCGAATGGCCATTTGTTCCCGTTCAGATTGTGTATTTTTATAGCATAAATTGTGAAAATGGATGGTGCTCCTGTTTGAGCAGCTCTATGAAAAATGAACTTTGGCTGAACGCAAGCAGCAAATAAAGCAGGAAACGAGTTAAAAAATGATGCAGGCCCTCACTTCTTTTAAGGTAAAATGACTGGTCCCAGGTGTCGACACCTCGTAGACCTGCCTGGATATGTTTTGAACCCACTAAATAATAGATTTTCACGTGTTTTTATTTGTCTGCTTTGTTTTGGGTGCAATTATATCCACAATCTGCTTATTTCTGCTGCGTTTCCAGTGAAAGTTGTGCTTTGCTGGTTGAATTTACTTTACAATCAGATGCTCGATTTTTATAAGGCTCAAATATTTAACCGCTCTTGTATTAACAGAAATTATAAAAGATATAGGTAAGAGCTTATTTATTATTCCTTGCTTTTATTTTACTGTAATAGCTGTGAAATTCAGACATGAAGATACATATTTTTCAAAACAACCCCTCATGCCCTGTTCGAGTATATCAGCACAGAAGTGAAGCTGGCCATCATGACATCACGGATCCGAGCAAACAAGAATTTGGGGGGGATAATTAAATTAATTCGTTAGTGCACCGTGAATATTAGCAGCATCAGAAGGTCTCTGCTACCTGCAATTCTCTGTTCCGGCGCTCTGTTAAAAAGTAACACTGAAAATGCGCTTCACTACTTTTTTTTTTTTTTAAGTGATAGATTTATCTCCTAATTTTGCTCTTGTTTCGCAGTCTTTTATAGGACTCTTGGACAGTTTATAGATGCCAGCTGACACCTGTAAAGTTCACCTGAAGCTGTTCAGCAATTTAAACCACCGCGAAGCAATTTATCTAGAACTCTTAATGCACAAAAAGAAGGGAAAAATTGATTAGAGTCGATGACGAACTCTTCTGTTCTGTCTTTATAATGTGGGTGTAAACCTGTCAGCTTTTACAACTGCCCTCATGCTGCTTCAATTAAACATACCTTTTGAGGGGAGATGCTGCTCCCGGCGCCTCAGCTCAGCCCCAGCCACGTCGGGGGGTCCAGCGCAGGGATGGGGCGCGAGGCAGCGTCAGCATCAGCATCAGCATCAGCATCAGCATCAGCATCCTTCACCTGAGAAAGGTACCGACAGCCCATGTGTGGCTACGTGCCGGTTTTTAATTTTATTTAACCTGATAAATTCAAATTAGCTAAAGAACAATAGAAATGGGGGTGGGGGGAAATCTTATTTTGTTACTTGGAGAGCCTTTGCCCGCGGCAGACCGAAGCCCAGCGGTTTGTTGAGGGGATCCAGGCAATGGGGTTCGATGCCTCCCCCTGAGACGCCGCTCCGCAGCACACATTTCTCAGGTTAATTGGGTTTTAGCAGCTTCAAACTTTCTTTGACAAGCTCAGACACTCGAAATAAAGGGACAAAAAATATGACTCGCACGATGTTCTTTATCTGTCCTGTGGTATTTTTCCTTTAAAGCTTTTCTTTTCAAACTCACCCAAATATTCAGGAAGGCCTAGTAATTATATATTTATTTCAATTGAAAGCTGAGCGGCTCTTGTAATCACATGGTTGCAGTATCTGTAAATCTGAGAAAAGCACCGAATCTTGCGCTAATCCCGCTATTCACAATTATGTCAAGTTTGATCATCTGAAAAAAAGCTGCCTTCTTGCTTGGTATTTATCATCTTTCAGACAGTAGCAGACAGTGATCTTTTACTCCCTCATGCAACATTTCAGCAAGCATTATATATTTCAGAGACATTTTCGTGTATGTATATGCTACGAATTGTATGCAATATTCCAGAATGGTTCCACCAGTAGCGTACAGGGAAACATTATGGTATTAACCACCTCTCACCTCGCCCATTACCGTGTTTCTTTTCCTAACATACTGCAGTATAAGAAGCATCTGATTTCCTGTTTAAGTGCCATATAATCACTTGTTACACATAACAGCACACTTCCTTTTAATGCTTAAATCCTGGGAGCTGCGATTTCCAGAGGCCTCGGGACTGCTTCAGCGATCCTCCGTGAATCATTGAGCCCATCAGAGCTGATCCCTGGAATAAAACAGCCCACGGGGCTTCACTGGAGTCCTCTCTGAATATGGACACAATACATAATATTGACTAAAAATAAAAGGTGGGTAATAGAGACCGCACAACAACTCTTGGTAAGCTTTTCCCAGTGATTAATTACTCCTACCGATGCCATTTTCTCCTTATTTCCTATACAAATGTACCAAATCTGCCCTGTCAGGCCCTGGTCCTTCTGCTCCCGACTGCCCGGGCAGTGGGATTTGCTGCTCGGTGAATTCGTCGCGGCGTTTGGCACAAACCAGATGAGCTGCCCGACGCCGGAGCAGCCCAGGTGACGGCTGAGCGCGGCCGGCACCACGGTGCGAGGAAGTGCTTGTGACCGACAGCAGCACCAGCTGATGGATGGACCGGATTTGGGGGGTTGACCCCCGCTGTGTCCACGGCTCTGCCCTACGGAGCTTCCCTGCGCAGTAACTGCGCCGCTCGCTGCGAACTCCGACAGCGCCGGGCTGAGCTGGGGCAGATGGGGTCCCAACCTGCCGGGAGCAACGATGCAGTCTTTGGCCACCCTTAAAGGGGGCCTACAGGAAGGATAGGGACAAGCGTTTTGGCAGAGCCTGTTGCGATAGGACAAGGGGGAACGGTTTTACACTGAAAGAGGGGAGATTTAGATGAGATCTGAGGAAGAAACTCTTGCCTGTGGGGGCGGTGAGCCCCTGGCGCAGGGTGCCCCGAGGAGCTGTGGCTGCCCCATCCCTGGAGGGGTTCAAGGCCGGGTTGGACGGGGCTGGGAGCACCCTGGGCTGGGGGGAGGTGGCCCTGCCCGGGGCGGGGAGATGGCACTGGATGGTCTTCAAGGTCCCTTCCAACCCAAATTATTCTGTGATTCTATAATTGTACGTGTCTGAAAGTTTAAATTACTATAAATGGTAATATTTATTCGTTTAAGATGACTCTACAGTGCCTGAGGACAAGGCTGGGACATAGGTCCCCTGAACTCCAGTGTCCCCTGTCCCAGGAGCCATCAGCCCAGCAGACCTCTCGGAGGGCACCCCCGGCCGGGGTGGTTGCGGTGCTGACGCCCGCTCAGCCGCTGACGCCCGCAGCATGGCACGGCACTCGGGTCACCTCTTTCCCACCGGGCTGGAGGTCGCCGTAGAGGGCGTTGGGACGGGTCTGCGGTCTACAGCAGCACATTGCAGAGATGTCCTGGGCATCTTTTAAACGAGACATCAATTATGTGGTCGCCTGGGATTGTGGGCAACCCGACGTGGTGGCTCCAGCGGTTCCATCCAGTATTGCACTTCCACGTTCCTCTCTGGGGTTTCCCAGACAAAAGGGAACGTGTCGGTAAGGGCGGGTGAGTGTGCTGTGCCGGCTGCGTTCGGGAGGAGCTGTGCGGGTTCGGCCACGTGTGCACTGCGAGTCCCGGGCACAGTGCCACCGCTGCCTGCCCGCGGGTCAGCTGAACCAGCACATGCAGTGGGGCCAGCGCGTCTCCAGCAGCACCAGGGTCCCTCCAGCAGCGCAGAGCGGATGTTTTGTGCGTGCAGAACCGTCCTTCATTTGGGACTTTTAGAATCATAAAATCATAGAATGCTTTAGGTTGGAAGGGACCTTGAAGACCAGCCAGTTCCCACCTCCCAGCCCCGTCCAACCCGGCCTTGAACACCTCCAGGGATGGGGCAGCCACAGCTCCTCGGGGCACCCTGCGCCAGGGGCTCACCGCCCCCACAGGGAAGAATTCCTTCCTCATATCTAATCTAAATCTCCCCTCTTCTACTTTGAAGCCACTCCCCCTCGTCCTATCGAAGAGACCCAGGCAAGTAATTCCTCCTTTGTCACTGGGGGACATTTTGGTCTGTAGATTCGGTGAACGGCGGTGGTGTGTGCCAGTCCCGGAGGAGCTCCCCGGCTGCGGGGCTGAGCACTGCGCTGAAGCATCACGCAGAAGAAGGGGCGATGTGTCCCCAGCTCGGCAGCGCTCGTGGAGCACCCCCAAAATTCATGCACTCAGCTGTGGAGGGGGAGACCGGGCAAGAAATAGTCGGGGTTTGGTTTTGTTCCCTTGCCGGCGAGGCTGGGCAGAGGCAGCTGTGCTGCATGTGCTGTGCCAGGTGCCGCTGATGGCTTCGTCAGGAGGAGAAGGCTTTGCTCAGGTGGGTGCGATAATCCCGGCCAGGATTTATTGGGTGGCTCTCAGGTGCTCAGAGCTCTTTGGGATTGCTCCAGCTTGAGGGTTGCTTGTGGTGGTGTTGTCTCCCTTGCACGCAAGAGGACACGTGTGGGTGGAGAGGCTTCTGCATGCGTGGGAGTGATCCCGTCCTGGTGGGAAGAAGAGTTTGCTCCTTCTGGTGGGGTGAATGGGGCTCTGCTGCACTCCTTGTGGTGAGTAAACTGGGGAAGCGTTGGAGTGTTGACCTTGCATGTTTTAAAAGCACAATAATCTCTCAGCTTTGGGATACTGTGTGTGTGCAGGGACTCTGATTTTTGGATTTATGTGGATGGGGGGCAGTGGTAACTAGTCAGGATGGCTTTACTGTGCCAGCTGTGTGGTGAAACCCCCTCCCTGAAGCTGGCGGGAGCTCAGCCGTTCCCTTGGAGGGGCAGCTTGAACCTTTGGGTGCTCAGAGGTGGGGAGGACCCTCCTTTTGGGAGCGGTGGGCGCTGCGGCGTGCGGAGCACCTGCAGGTTTGGGCAGCAGTTGAGCGGGACAGCTCGATGTGAGTGCCAGAGCAGGAGAAGTCTCTTGTCCAGTGTTAGTATCGAACGGTGTGACCACGCGTAAGCTCACGTTGCCTACTCTGAGGAAAACAGCCCACGTGCATGCAATGACGTGCCATGCTTTGCTTAACTTGCTCCAAGTTACTACTCTGAGGATGGTGTGAAGCTGGGAGGAGGTCGCTGGAAAGCCAAGCGAGGATTTCTGGGCGGCTGGTAGCCGTGCTGTGGTGCAGCCCTGCCGCCCTCCTGAAGGGGCCCTGTGGGAAGTGTGTGGGGGGGAAAATCCACCTCTGCCATTGCTCTTACCCGCTGCAGGAACTTAGAGAATGCCTAAATCCACAGGTCAAATTTGGACTAATGCACACAAAAGAAGGCAAGTGGAGCAGGGAAATCGGAAAGCAAACTGCTGTTGCTTTTTCCCCCCCTTCAATGCAAAAACGGGGGTGGATTTTCTTAACGAGGTTCGTTTGTAGGAGCCTGTGCCTGGAGCTGGGCTGTGGGGAGGGCATCTCAAACACTTTGGAGCTGACCATCTAATGACAGCGCTCTTAATGGTTTTGTTCTAGTCTGTGTCCACAAATGCAGATTGGTATCTGCTCGTTACAGCTGGAATGCCTCAGGGATGTAATCTTAGGGCTATAATTTCATGGTGATGAGGCCAAAGTCAAGAAATATCTTCTCCGGGCATTGCAAGAAAACCAAACCGCCCATTATGGGTCTCTTCTGGCAGTGCTGAAGAGTGCAGAGACCTTAAGCCACTTCGACTGACAGCAGCCTGGGACACCGCTGGTGTCGCAGCCTCCGCCGCCAGCCCTGGCCGAGATCTCGTGAGCAAAGCCCTCCTGCAGACCCTTTGGGTGTGCTGGGACACAGCGGAAAGGAGCTGCTCTCACTCAGAAGTTAGCAAAAGTAAAGTAAAATAAATTGCCGCACTAAGATGAAATGCGTTGATACGAAAATTGACGCTATTGACTTAGAAGGAGTGCTATAAATGCCATTAAATTCAAAATAAGGTTTCCATAAAGCTCTTAAAATCGGGCAAATGTAAAAGTGCACTGAATGAAGCTGCCTGTGGAAGGAAGTCCTGTCCTGAAACGTTTGAGAGATGCTGGAGGGAAATGTCCGTGTGTGTCCTTGGGACGCATCCCTCCCTGCTTGATCCCTTAAGTGCAGGAGCGTCTCCTGGTGCTGCTCAGGATTGGGTTTGCCCCACTGAGACTGAATAGCTCTGATTATTCCTCATGTACGCTCATATTTTAAAATAGCTGATATGTTTAAAAACGGTATTTTGTATTGTGAGCACTGTGTTGGGACCTGTACTGCACGGTGCGTGACTGTGAAGGTGGTGCGTGACCGATTTGGGCAAGATGTGGGTTTTAGCTTAATGAAAAAATAGTGAAAGGGAGGAATAGGATGTTTATTTTGTGTGGGGGCTGGAGGCAGGCACTGGTCCATGCTTGTGCTTCTGATATGTCTTTACTGTCTAACAAACATATTGATGGCGATAGCCCTAAATTGACTTGGCTGATGCCTAAAATGAGCTGGGTATTGCTGTAGAGAAACTATCTGCGCTTTATTAGATGATCTACTTTATTTGGTCTTGAAAAACAGCTTTGACTTGAATGGATCTTCCTGATCTGGGTTGTTTGGTGCACTAATTGTAATCCTGTAGCCATAACTCTTTAAAATATCTCTACAGATGTACTAATAGATCCTGTTAGGGTAGTTAAAGTATAAAAACATTTGTCTTCAAAATATCATTGTGTCTCCTCTTTCTGAAGTAAAATGAACTTGCGTGATCTTATCAGGCTTTGCAGGCCTGCCATCTACTGGCTATTCCTTTGTAAGGTGCTCGGTGGGGCCTCGTCTCTCAAACTCTTCGGAGAAACCTTTGAAACTTCTTTAATTGGGCTGCCGGCTCCAGGGCTAGCAACGCTGCCCTGCCGGGGACAGCGGCGACAGCCTGCCTGCGTGCCAGGCAGGGCTCGCTCCCAGCGCCGAGGGCTGTGCCAGCCCACGTTTGCCTTATTTCTGTCCTTTTTTTTTTTTCCGTCCAGCTGAGACGTTGGATGTGGAGCGCACACGCCGGCATCGTGGCTGTTCCAGCTGACCGGGAGCGAAGCCCGGCTCTCGCATGGCGGTCCCCCTCCTTCCCCCCTGCCCCGCCGGTGCAGGGAACAGTTGTTCTCGTGGACTATTTTTGAAGCTGTGTGTGGACAGGGGGCTTAGCGAGCGCTCCCTCAGATGTGCCGGGCGCCACCGGCCCCGTGCGAGGCGCAGCAGGGACAGATAATACCCACACACAGTAGGTCGGAGACAAAGCTGCCAAGGTTGCCTTTCCCACTTGCAACCAGTAGTTTCTCGGCGTGCGGTGTGGCTGGTATTCCCCCTTTTCTGACTTTTATCACGACTTCTCCAGGGGTTGGGCACGTCAGCCTTCCCCGCGCTGTGTTACGGGCGCAGCCGCGCTCGTGGAACTAAGCGGATGCTTCGCAAGGGCAAAGATCCCGCCGGGTTGTGATGTGATTTATAGCGAAAGAGTTTTAAGGCTCTGCAGTGAGCATCTGCACAGCGCGCCCAGGCGCACCGTCCCCTCCTAGAACATTTTCTTGAACGTACCCTCTGCTTTTCCGTGTTTCTGCTTAGTCCCAAGTGAGATACCGCGGTGCTTCAAGGAAGAGCCAGCCCAGCGCACTCAAGTCCTTGCTGAAGGAGGAAGCAATAATTCTTTATTTAAAAGAGATTATAGCTTACTGCTGTAAATTACCGTATCTCTTTATTTGATCATGTAGCTAACGGCTCTGTGAAGGCTTAATGACAACTGGAGCCTTCTGCTGCACCGTGGCTGCTGAGTGGGAGGCTGAGAGCTGCTCGGGGCTGAGCAGGACCCGTGCGCGGCGTGGTGGGCTTGCGTTGGTGTGGGTGCAGGGTCGTTATGCTCAAATTAATATTTGCATGTAGGAAGTGGAGCCGGGTCTCCGGGCAGGGGAGGGTCTGATCCTGCAGCTGCCCCGTGGCCGTGGAGCCTCTCGTTGACTGTGCTCCCTCTTCTCTCTCTTCCTTCTGACGGCTACATATTGCTGTGTGCTTTGTTTTTCTGCTTAAGTAATAAATTATCAAGTAATAGCTGCTACAAGTGAATGCATTTTAATCGCCCTTTCTTACAGCTGTAGGTGTTTGTTAAAGTTCTGGGCACCGAGGAGCGCTCCCTGGTTCCTGTGCCCCTTTTCCTGGACATTAGCTTGTGGGGAAAATTCCTGGGAGGTCGAAGATAGAGTATGCTTCAAAATGAGCAGCACTTGGGTACCTTCCCCCCGACTCCCGTAGTCTTGGCACCGCTGAGCCCCTCTTGGGAAAGCCTTTCCCGGGAGCCGTTGGCTCCCGCAGTCCTGGAGCTCTCCCTGTCACCCGGCTCTTACTGGAACAACTATTTGCAGCGGAGCGAGACCCCGGTCCCGCCGAAATCAATGCTATCGACTTCGCAGCAACTGATGAATTAGTCCTGCTGAATAACAGCTCTCAACTTTTACACTGATATATGCAATGGGGAAAGCTTTTAGTGGCTCCCCGGGTCTGAACTCCTGCCCGAGCCCCGTTCTTGTTTTGCCGCGTCACAGACGTACCCAAAACCGAGTCAGCTGGTGAGCTGTGAATCTGGATGGCAGAGCGGATCCAAACTGTTTAAGAAGATCAAGGCTGTGTTAGTTAAGGCTTAAAAACAACGTCTTGCCAAGCGCAAGCTGCAATTTCCCGGCCCTTTTAGACGAGGATGCTCAGCCTCGGGAAAGGCGATGGTGCTGCCGGAGCTTGGCCTCCTGTTTGACACACGGAGCACTGCCTCCAAACTGCTCTAAATCGTATATGTGTCAACCCAAAAGGCGTCCTGCACCCTGCGAGGGGCTCTTGGCATCCACCCGAGCTGTGCCCTGCCCTGCTGCTGGGGCAGGGGCTGCGTGGGGGCTTCCCGGGGGTTTCCCCCGGTGCTGCTCTCGCTCCCTGGGGTATCTCTGCTGGCAGACGGCAGAGCTGGTGTGGTCTTTACTGGCAGAAGTTTTGTGACCTGGAAAAGATGTATCTACCCCAATCTGCCTTTCATAAGAAGTTGGGGCTGGTGGGACAGTGACAGCACCGGCAGTTAGTGACAGGAGCTTTCAGACTAAGCAAAAAACAAACAAAAAAAACCCAAACAAAACACCAAAACCAACCAACCAAACAACAAAAAAAAACAAACCAAAACAACCCATAACAAAATAATGATCCTCAAATTGGGAAGTTTAGTAGCCTTCAACTTCAGGGTCAAAATTTTTTGGCTTCAGACAATATTTTCTGTGCAGTTTGCTGTGAAAAGTCTGTGCGGACCGGAGTGGCGGCAGCCTGGGGCAGGCGGAGGGGGGGCTGCCCTGGGGCACAGCACAGCATCTCCTGCCGCCGCGGGGCATCTGTGGATGCGCTCACTGGCCTGTGGTAGCCCGGTGGTCGCACCCGGATTTTGTGTTCCTTGCCCCCAGGGAGGACAAGCGCCCTCCTTGCTGTGTCCGGCTCCGTGGCCGGTCCCTGGGAAGGCTGCGGGCACGGGCTGTGCCCATGGGAGCTGCCACCCCGCTGGAGCGCCTGACCTCCCACGGCGATTCCCGTAAACATCTGTCAATATTAGTCACATATTCTAGCTTTTTAATTGATCACGCTGCCGCCTTGTACATGATGTTTTTTTCCAGGGTTTTACCATAATAATGACTTCTAATGAAGCTGATTATGTCTCCCATAAGGAACATTAATAGATGAATGCATTGTTCTTAAGGTACATCTCTTTATCGAATGAGCTGTAATGAGCGCAGCGCGGCGCTCCGCAGAGCATGGTGTGCGTGGTGCTATATGCCCACCATGTACCTCAGACATTTTTTACCTTCTAGGCTGGATTCGTGCTGCGGGAGACGGGGGGGGATGAGTCAAGCATCCGAGGCAGCGGAGCTGAGCAGCGTCGGCGGTGGCTGCCAGGTTTGGGGCACAAAACGAGCCTTTACGCAGGCTGGGACGCAGCTATTGCAGAATCAGCTTGCGCTCCGTATCGCAGGTCTGGCTTTCAAAAGAAGCGCCCGCGTGCTTCCCCACTGCCAGGTACGAACTGAGACATCAAATGAGGCGTACGCAACGTGAAACACACAGCGGTTATTTCTACTTATTCTATAGGTCAAAAAAAGGCACAGGTATTGCATCCCTTTCCTCTGTCTTCTCTCCCCATGCGTAATGCCAAATACTTTTCTTCTGACTCTAAAAGCATATAATCTTCTGCGCAATGGCCTGTGCATGTTCAGACTCTAAATCCTTATGAAGTTGGGCTAATTTTCCTGCTTCAATGTAGTGAGTGTTAACAAAGTATTCTATCTAAATAGTGCTGTGAAATGCAAATTACCGCTTCCGTAGTAGTTTGCTTATTACAAACTCATTAAAATGCGTAACCCAAAAACTCTCTACTCTCATTATGGAGCTCTGTGCTATATCACTCCATACTATAAAGCAGCTGCATGTTGGCTCTTTGATATTGGAAACCCTATTGTCATTAACCTCATTATGACAATACTTCTTTATGATATTTGAAATGTGTGCCTTTCAAGAAGGAGTGCTATAAGGATGATAATATTTTTTTTTTCTGTTTTGCATAATACAAAGTGAGGGGAAAACGGGCAGCAGGAGATGAGGAGACTTGGATTATTTATTAGCATTCTCGGAAACAACTGTGGTTCTGGAAGTTTAGACACCAATAAATGCCTGTGCCTTTGACAGGGGTCTCTTGGTGGGTGGAAAAAGTGGCTCACATAGCTTTTACCTTTAAACTCTTCTGTTGCTGTGAATAAGTAACCTGGCACTTGTACGAGACCCAAGGTGTTTGCAGTGATGAGTTGAGGGTCCTGGCTCCAACTGCATTACTTTCCCCTGAACTTGTTCGTGCTTGTCATACTCTCCATCCTGAAGAAACATCCCCAGAACTTAATGAATTCCCCTAACCATGAAAGCATTTTTATTTTTACTGTTTCTGTACTTTTTTTCCTGGCTTTTTTTTTTTCTTTTGTATTGACTTTGAGACTGGAGGGAACTGGTGCTCAATGGGCAGGCGCACCCTGGATCGACACAACTGCGATGTTTTCTGTTTTCACTTCCGTTTCTTTCTGTGCAATCCTCAATACTCCGTTTGCTACTGAGCTGAATTCTTCATAGAATTGCAATGAGTTTCTGGTAAATGGTAATAGGTCAGAAACTGTGGTTATAACGTAGGGTTAGGAATGTCTTCCCCCCTTCATGCATAACTTCACACTTAGGACCATTTTTATCAGCCAGTCCCTCTGACACTGGGGAAATAGCAGCTGGTTTTAGCTTCGCAGCTTGGTAGGTTGGCACAGGCAGGTGTGCCAGGGATGCCATTGGTATCTGCCACCCTTCTCCGTCTGTGGCTCTTCTGCCCAGTTACTTGTGTAGGAATCGCCCTTCCCACTGGCTGAGCTGCGCTCCTGTCCAGCCACTGGTGTGGGACCTTCCCCAGTGCGTTTCCGATGTGAGAGGACTGTCAGTTGGATCATCCCTGTCTCCATGTGCAGCCGTTCCTTCAGAAAACTTTAGGTACTTGTGCTACGGCTTTATTTCTGGGCTCGGAAGTCCGGCTGTGTGCCAGGTTAGTGCTAAGGGACATGTACACGTGGTGGCAATGGAGAAATCCAGTCTGCGGTATTGGTAGACCAACAGAACCAGCTTCTGTTCCCAGAACACACTTTTGAGTGTGTGCTTCCTTGTTGTTCTCCGTAAGGTTTCCTTCTGATCTGCACCCTGTACTTCAACACACTCTTCAGTCTGGCTCTTATGTTTGGCAGAACGGAGATGAGTACAGCCCTCTGGTGTTCCCGTTGGCGCAGCCTTCCTCCCTACTGCTTCTCTCAGGTTGTATTGGCCACCGCGGCACGTGCTTTTCCATGCTGCTGCAGTGATGGGGCAGCGGTAGAAAAGGCTGTGGTGTTTCTTAGAGAGTGCCTGTAGGTTTCTTCTCAGCCCTCCCCAGTGATGGGTTGTATGGAGGTGTGCTGGAGGGGAGATGGGAGGTGGTGGTGTGAAGGTTGGGATGTACGGAGGAGAGCAGAAGGGTAGCGGTAGTAGCGGTGTGGGTAGTGTTGCATCCCCTCTGTTCTGCCTTCCTCAATTGGCACTTATCAGAAGTTAAATATGACAAGTGGCAAAATGACTGGAGCGGGATTCGGAGCCAGGACCTTCCCTGGAACTGCCCCGGGCGGGGGGCTGAGGCGTTGAGCCCTGTTATGGTTTGAGAAACCCATAACAATTTATTGTCATTTAGACAGTCATTCTCTCACCCAATGACCCCTCCCCACTTGGGAAAGGGAATCGGGGGGGGGAAACCAAGAAAACCCGGGAGTTGAAGTATAAAGAGATTTATTAGAGGAAAAGAAGATAGTTCACACTAACAGCACTAAAGAACCAATGTTGATCCTGATACCCGTAGAGAACATGCAAAGATTATCCTCAGCCCATTCTATCCGTAGAAGCTGTGCACTCCCAGCAGGGACAGCACCTGTGGGACACCGAGCGCTGCGGCTTCGGGAGGAAGGGAAGGGCTCAGGGCTCCGGCGCTGGGGCAAGGAGTTCTCAGGATGGCAGCGGTCACGGGAGAGAGAGAACTTCCCAGCAAACTTGCTAATTTATAGCGAATGTGATGTTGATGGTATGAAATAGCGCTGTTGGCAGTTTGGGTCAAGTGCTCAGATCTCACTCCTCGTCCCCGCACCTGGCGAGCTCGAAAACACTGACACCCTGAAACCCACACACTGGACACATTGTCACAAATACAGACACTCGAGTCTTCTGAAAGTGCGGTTTTCCCAGGGATTAGAAATTAGTCCTGTGTCGCTGAAACCAGGACAAGCGCTCGTGCTCTGGGTGACAACAGGGGCAGCGTGCCCCGGCCACCCTGCCGCCGTGCGCTCCCAGCCCCCGCGGCGCGGGGAGAGCCCGCGCTCGAACTTCGGTAAGGTTTAGCTTACACGGCATAAGTAATGCTTAATCTGCATGTCTGATTGGGAATACTTTTTTTTTTTTCCTTCATCTGAGTGCACTCCATTTTTGGCTGGCGCATCTCTGGGGTGAATAACAAAGAGGATGCCAGTTGTCTGGAGGAGAAGCGGTTTTCTGAATCACAAAAGAACACACTTTATCAGGGAATCTAATAATGCGCAACACTTTTGTAAACTAAGCCCTGTGTGACCAGCTGGAACTTTGAAAATTTTACAAGAAGCCGTGGGGACAATTAATCATAATGGAGTCAACTTTTATGCAATTTTCTGCAATAGCATGCAATTATGTAATTTTTACAAGGGAAAACAGGGTTGGGGGATGGTTTAGGGGAGGGAGTTCGTTTTGTGTACAAACAGGAGTAGTATTGTGTCCAATGAGCCGCTGTCCAGGACACGGAAAAGCGGTGTATTTGGTTCCTGTTAGTGGCCTCGGCTCATGTTAAAGAGGATAAATTTGTCCTTTCCATGTCACCAGCCGGGATGCGTCTTCCAGAAAAATTATGGAGCAAATGCACGGGACTTTCTCACGGGAGCTGCTCTGCACAGTGATAATAGATCAACAGTTTTTTCAAATGTTACAAACATTGGCATTAATTCGAGTCAAAACAGACTCTCCTAATGACAACTGTGCCAAACAAGCAGCTTCCTTCTCTTGCTGGATTAGACATCACATATTTAACCGCATGTTACAAAAATGCCTCAGGAGCATGACGTGGTCATACTTCTCAGAAGGCAGCTACGTAACTCATTAATTTCTTAATTGGGGTGTTGTAGTCCGGAGAGCTCTTTCCTGCGTGTTTAAATCCGGTGCTGGTGGGCAGGAGGGACCCGAGGGCAGGAGGGACGGGGGGCTCAGCCCTTGGGCTGTCCCGTCCCCATCCCTGCTCCTCTCCCCGAGAAAGGCGAGTGGGTGCCAATTCTGCCGTATCTGCTGAGCTCTGACGCCACCGGCCCGCGCGTGGCTGCGGATCGCTGATATGTGTTCCATCACTGAGCCATTGTGCTCACACAACGGCCGGAAGCTTTTCTCTACTAATTAATCTGGTGCAAGATCACTTATTTGCAGGGGCGACGGTGCTTCGCAGGAGTCCTGGCTTCTGCACGGGGGGCCGGCGCTGCCGCTCACGGGGAGGGGGGGACGGCCGCTGCCTGGGGTAGCACCGCATGCGGCTTTTCGGTGCCTACATGAAGGTTAAATTCCAGCATTTCAAGTCTCTGTCTTTCTTCTCTCTCTCCTTTTTAGCAAAATCTGCTTAAATTTTGAAATAGGTTCTTGAACGACTCCAAAGCCCGTCCCTGGCGAATTCCCCCGCCATTAAGGCTGCTCTTTACTGATGTTTCCCGTTCATTTTGGTGGAATGAAATGGCAGTCTGTCTCTTACATGATGGGTAAAAGCAGCAGTAAACTGAAACTGAAACAGAAGTACAATTCACAAGGGAAGCGCTACTACAGGTTTAATGTATTCCCATCAGAAATCACAAAAGTCTTTCAGGGTCTTATGTGTTTATCGTTAAACTTCTACAGCACTTGGATGACTGAGGGCACCTGTATATTTTACATTTTGTTGTTGCATGTAGACGTTTTATAAGCAGCTGCTGAAACTGCAAGAAACTCTTTGCTTTTACAAGCTCAGAGCTGGAAACGTTGGTGTTGCTGGGGAGTGACTCCAGGATGCTCTTAAATATTTTTCAGAGGTTTTGGTATTGATTTCTCGTGGCAGGTTGTAATACCGCGCAGCAAGTGTCGGCGCTTTTTGAGGACACAGGGAATGCGAAAACAATCTCTGCCGTGGTACAAGCGGTTATTTCCTCATGCACACTTCATTACACAAAACAATTATTTATTTCAATCCGTGTATCGCTCAGAATCCTCTTTCCGATGACTACACCGTTAGCACCTAAGCCGTGCTTTCGGCGAGCTCTGTGTGTAGCCTTTGCAAGTGCGTCGGCAGTACATACTCCCTGAGAATGCTCTCTGCCTTTTCTTTGAAATGCAATTAGAAATGGTTATGTTTGTGTATCCGCTGGGAGTCTGCGTTTTCAAATTGCTGAGGAGTTTTCCCTTATTTGACACCACCCCCCCCCCCCCTTTTTTTTCAGCCCTAGAGAATCTTTATAAAATAGCCAAGTGCTTAACTTTGAACCAGAAGGCAGGAAAACAGCGGACGGCGTGAAAGCGATGAGTCGGTAATTTAGGCTCAGTATTAAAAGAGGATTAAGGCATGTCAAAATAAGAGGAAATAGGGGCAGTGTGATGGGCACCGACACTTGATCAGACGAGCCGGGGGGGAGGGGGAGTTGGGTCCTGCAGCAGGTACCAGGCAGGAGCTGGGGCGCGGGGTCCAGCCCGGTACCCGCATCTGGGTACCTTCGCACTACAGTTTATCTGTTGTCTTGCCCTAAAAATTTGTCAGAGAGTCTGCAATGGAAATACTTCTGTAATTGCCCGTATTATATGGATCATTGACCTTCAACAGTGGAACTGCTGAAGCAACTGTCCATTTATCTGGAAAATTACCACATGGCAAGAGCACATTAGGCCGTTTTACTCTCTCCTCCGGCAAGTGCCCGGGTGTTATTAGCTGCTGGACCACAAATCCTTGCATTTGGCTATTAACTGCACCTTTAGCAATTAAACACAGAAGGAAAAGGAGATAAGCCCCTGCCCACTTCCCATCGCGGTGTCTCGGTCCGCTTTCACATCGCCAGAGAGCCGGCAAATGCTGGGTTTGCTCTTCGAAGTTAAACATCAGCTGGAAAACATACGTGTCGAAGTTGTAGATCAATGAAACAAGGCAAGAAATGACGAGCAGCAGGCAGGAGCTGCTGAAGTGCGTTGCCTAAAATACAGTATTCACTGGGGCATCAGCATGTGCTTGTGTACGCCTGTGCTTCAGCCTGGAGCACTCCGGGTATCGTGGCACACCAAATGCCATCAGTTAGGTTTTGGATGAAGTTGCTGGTGGTTTTGAGGTCATCAAGATATAGTATTTTCCTCAAATTCTCTCTAGCTCAGTCACATGAGGTTTGATCACATCCTGGGCTCCACGGGTGAAATTTTTGTTCATTTTCAGCACAAGATTCTGCACATCTGTTGCATTAAAACTCGTGCTTCGTCATAGTTATGCTTGAAAGTCCCCCCGTGCACAGCCCTTGGGCTGTCCCGTGTCTCCTCCAGCGGCTCCCTGGCAGGAAGGAGCACGAGATCTGTGTTTTGGGGACAGACCTGCAGAGCCGGCAGTAGGGAACGCTGATAAGACATCAAGATACATCTCCTCACAACACAGATAGCAGAACAAATCCTCTGAACGGGCTGTTTTCTTGCTGGTGTCTCCAAGGTAGGATGGGTATAACACCGTGTGATGGGAGCCGGTCCAACCCTGGGACTCTGCCGCGTCTCACGGGGCAAGTGCGGGGAGGTCCCTGTGGCTCGGTGGGATGCACGAGGACGTGCCGAGGACGGAGGACAAGCAGCTCCGCGTGCACATACTCCAGCGACACAATGAGCACTCTCGCAGCCCCCGTGTGTTTCTGAACCATAAATGGCTCTGAAATGGGGTCAACAACCTGCCGGGGCCGGGGGTGGGCTGGGAGCTCCTCCTGGAGGAAGAAATCCATTCTCCAGCTTCTCTAGTTTCTTCTCGGACATGAAGCGTACTCATAAGCAAGAAAGCGAGCGAATAACACAAACTTCAGTGCGAAATCCAGATTCTTTCTGCTGCTGCCTGGAAAGGGGAGCCTGGAGTAAAAGTCAAAAAATTCTGGATGGGCGATTTGCATTATGTACTCCTTTATTTCTATAGTAAATGTCACCTTCATGGCTGTTACCTTCTATTTTGAAGTTATGTTATCTCATAGGGATCAAAGATGGCCACAGCGATAGTACTAAATGGATTTTAGACCATTTTAATGAGTTTTGGGGGGGAAATAAAACCCATTTATTGCTTGTTCAGAGAAACCTATTTATGGAAACTTATTTAAAGAACTTCAGGTAAAAAGGGGGAATGAAACCAAACTTTTCAGTGACAGTTTCGTAAAACCACTGCAAAACTACTAAAATATAGTACACTCTGTAGCAAATAATTCTGCTGTTCTCTTCCCAAGTGTAGCTGCAGGTCTCGGCTATGACTTTGTAAGTTAGTTTACCAGGCAAAACAAAGGACAAAATTTAGATGCTCGTTACCTTCAGCTACACTTGCCTTACCTTGTAAATCTGTATGAGGGCTTAAAAAGAAGACAAATGAATAACTGACTCACAGGTGGCCAATGCCATGTGCTGTAGCTGCTGTCGTTCCTGGTACAGCGCATCCTTCTGCCTTCTCTGTTTCTGTCACTAATACTGAATGCTTAAAGGCAAAAAAAAAAAAAAGCTTCCTAATATCAGGAAACTTCCTAAAAATGAAGTTTTATTGGACCTACCTCAAGCACTGACAATGACTTGAGCTGTGGGCCACTGTATACGAATAATCCATTTAAAAAGAGGCGTTCCTCATTTGAGGCTCTTGCACAGTCCTGAAGCGGTCATTGTTGGGACTGTCCAACTAGATGATTCCTGTGCCTTCTCCCATGGTTCGCAGCGCTGTCCCGGCAGCGCGGCACCCCAGAGGAAAGCCCACGGGTCTCCCGGGCTGTTCTGCTACTGCAGATATTTGTATCTTTACCCATATCACTTGCTGGTGGGGAAGGTACTGGAGGAACATCGAGGTGGTGGATCAGATGCTTCAGTTCTTCCTTCTGGAAACTGACTATTTTAAGGTGTTTAGTGTGCTTTTTGGGGTTTTTTTTGTGGGTGGTTTTTTTTTTTTTTTTTTTTTCCCTCCTGAGCTGAACTTTTTACCTAGAAGCTCAAAATTTTAAGTCAAAACACTTTGATTGAACATAACCTACCCAAGAGGAATGCTATTAAGATATCTCCTGGGTGTCGTGCAGTTCCCTGTGACTTGGACCGGCCCCCCAGTGGTCTCGTCCCTCCTCTGGCACCCAGGCACAGCACCCGGGGGCTGCCTGGGGCGGAGGGGCAGTTTTGGAAGGAGGAGTGGGGGTTTGCCATGTCTGATGTGGGACCTGTTGGAGAGAACAGCAGCAACTCCTCTGAGGGTGTGTATTTTCTTAATCCCATATTTCAGCTTTGTGCTCAGTTTCCAGCAGAAGTTCAGCTCTGCAAAAAAAAAAAAAAAAAGAAAGACTAATCTGTTTTTTAAAAGCTGAACAGCTTTCAAATATCGGCTATAGTTCATAGTGCTCAATGAGCTCTTTCAGAACTTGCCTAGAAACTTTGGAGACTTATCCTTAAATACTGTAACTGGCTGTATTTTATTCTACCCTCTACACACACACCTCTCAACACCTCTCTATTCCTCTTCTCATTTCCCATGATTTCTCTTATCCTGGTGATGCGCCACAATTGGGTATGGAGCAATCTCGGAGCCGGGCCGTTACCCGCAGACCCCTTTGCGGCACGCAGGTGTTCACATCACGCTTTTGCTGCTGCAGTAAACCATTATATTCTTAATTTTGATAATCTCCTTAGTGCTCTCCTATGCCTTTTCCAGCATGGATGGAGGTGTCCTATCTATCTCTGTTGAATCCCGCGCTGGAGGCAGAACATGGAAAGGCTCATGGGAGGAGCAGCAGGGACTGACCCCGGGGCTGCTCCTGGCCCGCGCGAGGGCTTTGTGGGGGGGGCTGAGAGCTGGGACGAGCGTGGCCTGGGCTCCGGTGCTGGGGGTTAGAGGCAGAAAGAGGGTTGTGATAAAGCATTTCCACGGAATTCTGTGCAGAACTTGAAGCAAAAGGAAAATGCTTATTCACAGGATAAGTATTCTTCTCTGCTGGGCAGAGAAGAACCTACTGAGGTTCAACAAAAGCAAGTGCAAGGTCCTGCACCTGGGGAGGAAGAACGCTGGGCACCAGTATAGGTTAGGGGTGGACCTGCTGGGAAGTAGCTCTGAGGAGAAGGATCTGGGGGTTGTGGTAGACAGTAAATTATCCATGGCCCAGCAATGTGCCCTTGTCGCCAAAAAGGCCAATGGCATCCTGGGCTGCATAGGGAAGAGTGTGGCCAGTAGGTCGAGGGAGGTCATTCTCCCCCTCTACTCTGCACTGGTGAAGCCACAACTGGAATACTGTGTCCAGTTTTGGGCTCCCCAGTTCAAGAGGGACAGGGAACTGCTGGAGCGAGTCCAGCGAAGGGCAACTAAGATGATGAAGGGCTTGGAGCATCTCCCTTATGAGGAAAGGCTGAGAGAGCTGGGACTCTTTAGCCTGGAGAAGAGAAGGCTGAGGGGAGACCTTATTATGGCGTACAAGTATCTAAAGGGTGGGCTGAAGGAGGATGGAGCCAGGCTCTTTTCAGTGGTTCCCAGTGACAGGACGAGGGGCAATGGGCACAAGTTAGAACATAGGAATTTCCATTCAAATACACGGAAACACTTCTTTAACTGTGAAGAAGGGTGACAGAGCACTGGCACAGGCTGCCCAGGGAGGGGGGGGAGTCCCCTTCTCTGGAGGTTTTCAAGACCCGCCTGGATGCAGTCCTGAGTGATGTGCTCCGGGCAATCCTGCTTTGGCAGGGGAGTGGGGCTGGATGGTCTCTAGAGGTCCCTTCCAACTCTGAAAACTCCGTGAGGATAAACTTGTAGGTGAGTGTAGCCGAAAGGTGTGTAACGTGGGTGCCATCGAGCAAGTTCCCACGCAGCTGAAATGAGGGCACGGATCGCTCCAAGCGACAGAAGAGACGGGCAAAGGAACAAATGGGGCAGAGTTGTGTTTCAGCGGACAAATAAAGGTGATGACGTATGGGCAAATCTGGTATTTTCAGACTTGCGTCAGGACAGGCAGCCTCTCGCAGCCGCTGGAGGTGTCCTGGCCGTGACCTGAGTGTGTCTGCTGCATCGGGAGAAGGATCGCCTGGCCAAGGACTGCAGAGACCGGCAGAGAGGCTTAAAGCCGCCCCATCTCGCTCTGTCCTGGTGTTTTATGGCTGTTGGGGCACAACTGGGCTGACTGAGGGAGCTGTGAAAATACAGAACGCTTCTAAATATGCCCGTATTTGAGAATCTATGGAAAACTGCAATTTATATATAACATGCAATCTCTAAATATTTGCATTTTATTCTGTAGCTGTACAGAAGATGGTGAGAGCGGGATCAAGCTGCAGACAGTCTTTGTTTTGTTAGCAAGAGGAGTTTTTAACAGGCTTCATTTTCACTACATAAGCCACCCTGTGATCTTTCTTATGCATCTATTTCCCCTTGATCTTGCTGCGTGAGTGACAGCTACTTTACACTGGCATTATCTGTCAAAATATTATTTAACTGGAGTACCTTCTAGAACAAGTTTTTGTTATTATTAGAAATAAAAATGCAGCGATAATTGAATCCTTTTATATTCCCTGTGTAATGCAAGGAGTAAGACGTATTCGCACCTAAGGGGAAAACACATCTGGATTTCCTCTTTGCCCCAAGACCGTGTGCTCTCCCTCACACTGTAACGGCTTTGATTCACTATACCTCAGAGGGAGATGAAATTTGCAGTGTATGCATATCATCTAAGGAAAACAATAGCATACATACAATTTTTTTTTTTTTTTGCTATAGGAATCGCATTAAATAAATATATAGCAAGCTGCAGTGTCACAACAAGTAGATGTACAATTACGAAGACAAAATACCCCAAGGAAATCAACACAAGGCTTATTAATATCCAGGCCTGCAGAAGACAACTGTCAGACAATTGGTCAACAAGGTACATGGTATCTGTTAGATACTGACTAACCCATTATGATCTTTATGAAGTGTCCTTTTGGGGGTCTAGATCTTCAAATATGAGTTGGAAGACCCTTTTCTTTTATTAGTTGCTAAGCTCTTTATACTTTTACCATATTGCGGCAGGTTAGAAGTCTGAGCTTTATTGTCTTATGTTATTGAAAATCCAGATTCCCGCAGCCTTCTCCCTCAGGTCAAGATTTGTCTGAGAATACATTCTCATTTCTCCATGTACAAAGGCTGTCTGGAGAGAGGCAGAAAAAGATTATGACTGTAATATACTTAAATCCAATTTATTTGCCTGACTAGAAACTTCCACACTTCACAATTGCTTCCTACAGAAGATTTTGTATTTAATTCCTTCATCGCAGTAAGAAGCAGGAATGATCTTAGTCCTCCAACAGGTATATACTCGACACACACCTGAGCCAGATGGAGCGTGCTGGAAGAGATGATGAAAATAGCAAGCGGACACACTCATTTTGCATGTTCGCAGTTTATTTCTGCTTAAGAATAACGAGTTTGAAAGGGATCTTTAACTACCCTCTGCAGAGCTGGCATTAGGGGGCACCGTGGGGGTAAGCGGATGGTTCTGGGCCTCACCTGTGAACGCTGCTCGATGTAGACATCATTTCGCACAGCAACCTCATGCTCGTGTTCCTCTCGGTTCTTGCCTTGAGACAACTAGTTAAGCTGCTGTGGTCACCGACAACGCAATCGTCATGTCACCGCTTCTATTTTAAACCTTCATGTGAGAAGGCTCGAAAAAAGATGTGAGGATCCCGCGTCGCGTTTCCCGCACCCTTTCCCCAAGCAGTGGTGGCACCGAGCGCTTTCTGCCCGCTTGTGGCACCGGCACGGGGAAACACGGGCAGGCAGGAACGCTCGGGGTCATTTAGGTCCTCGGCAATGTGTCTCTTTAGGAAGGAAAAAAATAATTGGATGAAAAGACCCTTTGGGAAATGCAGCTCCTGCCTTCGCACTGCAGTTGGGGGGCTGCAGCCGGGAGCTGCCGCTTTCCATAATGCAGCCTGGGGCCCGGGACACTTGTGGAAGCTGGCTACACCGTCCCAAAGAGATCAGTAAAGATGTAACGGAAACAGCTGAAGCATTACACTGCAGCGTGGGCTCCTGCCTGCCTGGCCTTTTGCACGTGGTCCGCAGTAGCGGTGGCAGCTCGTTGCTTGGGCAGGGCCATGCCAAGAAGAATATTGTCACCGCGACCACAAACCGCATTTTGGAGCGGTGTACAAGAAGGGGATGCAACGTAACTTAGAGTGAACGTCAGATTCGCTCTGGGGCCAACATCGCCAGGCCCTGAGCTGGGCTGGAGTGGCGAGGGTGGTGACCACCATCCCGGCGTAGCTCGGCAGGGGTGGTCAGCGAGGGTGACGGGGCTCCTCGGGGAGCGAGGGCTGGGCAGGCTCAGGGCGATGGGACGCTCGTGCAAGTGGGGGGGTGGTGGTACCCGCAGGGGTGCACCCACGGCTGGGGGCGGGCAGCACGTCAGCGGGGCTTGGGCAAAGGGGGGCCGGCCAGTGGTGGGACAGGGGACTACAGGGACAGAGCCAAGAGCTGGTGGCTGCGGAGGGGGGACGCTCAGAGAGGTGTGTCGATGGCCACTGAGGTGCCACACGCCAAACACCCTGAAGGTGGAACGGAGGAGCCGCCTCTGCCTCGTTCTAGGTTTTCCCACTGCTTCAGGGCAGTACAACTCTCGGGTCTGTCGTAAGGCAAAAAAAAAAACCAGCCTAAAAATTGTAAATCAACTCCAGGACAGCTATTTATTTATGAAAATACTACAGTTGTTTTGGGGCTGGGTTTTTTTGGTCATCAACAAGAAATCTCAGCTCAGTCCTTGGTTTGAAACGGAGACAAACATAACTCTCCCAGAAAGTGCTGTGGCACTGATCTCTCCAGGGCAGCCGGCCCGGCCCCAAAAAAGGTCTTTTTCACAGCAAACACCGAGCCAGAGGAGGTTCTTCTGCAGATTGCCTGTGAAACTTGGGTTATTTATTCAGTTCCTCCTGAACTTCTGCAACTTGTAAACTTCAAGCATGCGGACGCGTGGCTTGTGCTTTCCACGAGCACTGTGCCTTCAGCCCGTGAGCTGGAACCATGGAATTCTCATCACCAGTTTCCTGACACCGGTGCTGTGCACGGCCGTGGTGCTGGATTTTTTCATTTTCCTCCCAACCTTCGGAACAAATTCTCCTTTTCAAAGTCGTCACCCCGTGGGGCTCTAAAATCATAACAATTAATGCTGGAAAAGACTCCTGAAGCCACCTAAGCCGTCCCTCCTGCTAGGGCAGGATTGCTCAAGCATGCAAAGAAATTAATGGGGAGGGAAGGTGCGGGAACTAGGCAGGGACCTACTCTGAAGCTAAAGTTGAGTGAAAAAGTTGAAACTACTTGAAGCAGCTGTTTGAGGGGAGGTGGCAGCGCTGCTCTGTTCCCATAGCGTTTGATGGTTACTCTGGAAGCAGCTATAATCACAAGTTTAGCCCAACTTTGACTCCTATTACAACTCTTGCGTTTTTTTTTCCCCTTATTTTTGCTTTTTCACGAAGCCTGATTTTGTAGCAACGAGGGGTAATCTAAAAGACTTACAGTATTCAGTGTTTATCACCTATTCCAGAGTCATTAAGCGACTATAAATGCATGTGAAATATCTTTGGCGGATTCCTTGCCTGTTAAGCAATGTGTTCTTCCTACGTTTCTAATTGCTAGCAGGAAAAATAGGAGGAATTTGTTTACCGGCTTCCTGCATAATATTCAGACATCTGGAGCTGCTAGGTCTGGATGGCGTTCCTGGGGGAGAGAAGATACATCAAGGACAATTAGACAACTTGGGAACCGCAGCCTGAAGGGAATATGCCCAAACACGGCAAACAGCCCTGCGACGGCGGCTCCGGCACCCACCGAGCCCCGGCGCTCGCCCCGTGCCCCCAACCGCCCTCGCTTGGCTTTTCTGCCCCCCTTTCTCCCTCAGATGTAGGGGTTTTTTTTTTCCTCCCCGGTCCAGTTTATCATCTCCTTAAGGCAGGCTGGTCGTGCTCGCTGCGGGCGGGCGGCTGCGGGAGCTCCCGGGGCCACCCCGGTTCGCCCCAAAGGACCGGGGACGGCGGTTGACGGAGCAGCCGTGGGTGCGAGAGGGGCAGAGACGCTCTGGTGGGGGATTTCTCACCTGCCGGTTTTCACCATCCTCAGGAGCATCGGCCCCATCCCTGTCCCTTTTTGCCTGTGCAAATTTTCCCAATGCAGGAGCAGCATCAGCAGAAAAAGTCATTTTTGTGAAACACATAATTTACACCCACAGCACTTAAGGATGCTCTAGACGCTGCTTAGGGTCTGTAAATGTATGGTCTTTATGTGTCCTGGCTGCGTGAGCCCTCGCCGCTCCTCTCTCCTGTAACGGACTTGCAGGTACCGGCTCTTGCGTTTTGGTGGCTTCCTCTGGGCTTGTGCCACTCCTCGAAAATCTAGGGATCACCGCATGAAAAATGGGGAAAAGCAGTCCCGCGGGGACGCTTTCTCATCTGTGACACAGATGGGTTATTGATGATATTCTCTCTTCTTATTTAACTGCTTGAGATCATCTGAGAGAGATGGTGTGGATTGATTTAAATCAGCGAGTCAAGTAACTGCTTTTAATCATGATTTAAATCAAAAAGTGAGAAACCTTGGTTTAAGTAATTGATTTTTTAATTTGCTTTGCATTTGTGCTTTTTCAGTTTCCTAAATAAAGGTCTGTCCCCTTTAGCGATGTAGTGGAACTAAAATTCTCTTTGTAACAAGCCGGGTGAGAAATTTTTTGCCGAAGACTGCAGAGTATCTGCTTATGTATTTTGCGAACATACTTTTATTCAAATTTTATTTTTACATAAAAACCATTTCTCTGCTTTATTTTTATTCCTTCTTGGTTGCATGTGTTTTACACTTCATTGCACCAAGCTACAGCAGGAGAGGCGACTGGAACACAGCAGAGGGACAGAGCAGCATTTTTCTTGTAGACAGTGGGGTTTGTTAGATGCATACCCGAGAAAAGATGCTAAAATATATCGGGTGGTAGCACATAAGGCTGAACTGATCGCGGTTAGTTCTGGGGAAGGCTTTTGGGGTTGCTCACGTGCACCCGGCAATTTGTTCAGGGCTGAGGGGGCTCCGTGCGGCTCCGCAGCCACAGACCCCCACCGCCACCCACCCCTCAGCCTTTGCTGTGCAGAGCTGGGGGGTACCGACCTCTCGCACAGACGTACTCTTTGGAGCAAAGGAAAGAAGCATTACTTTTAAACTCCAACTATTTTCTCAATTTCGGGGGAACTAGTGAAGCTAAAGAAAACCTTTTGGCACTTCCAGGTGGTCCAAAATCACACGTAATTGAAAGGCTGAGGGCCATGGGGCTGTTCAGTCTGGAGAAGAGAAGGCTGAGGGGGGGTCTCATCAACGCTTATCAATACTGACAGGGCGGGTGCCGGGGGGGGAACAGTCTGTGTGCAGTGGTGCCCCGTGACAGGACAAGAGGGAACGGGCACAAACGTGACCGTGGGCAGTTCCATCTCAACCCGAGCAGTGGCACAGCTGCCCAGAGAGGGGGGAGTCTCCCCCTCTGGAGCCATTCCAAACCCGCCTGGAGGTGTCCTGTGCCACTGCTGGAGGTGCCCCCGCTCTGGCGGGGGGTGGCACTGGGGAGCTCCAGAGGGCCCTTCCAACCCTCACCAGTCTGGGATTCGGTGATTAGTGTTGAAGTTTTGCAGCACAGCGGAGACGTATGTGGATTTGAGCACACGTAACTATGGGCATTTGCTCTGCCGAGAGCCCGGGAAGACTCCCGCGCTGCAGAGCCCGTTGTGACAGCGATGCTGATGTGGCCACCAGAGCTGCGCACGGTCCCCCCTGGACCCCCTTAGTTTTGAGCACCTGCGTTTCCTTGGTGGGTCATAGGACTTTTATCTCCTGGGTTGACAGGTTTGTACAGGTCGACAGGTTTAATAGGTTACAGCGAGTTTAAGCCTCAGCTCAGGTGTTTGTGCTTCCAGGTGATCCTGGGCAGCCTGAGAGGTGTATAACGTACATTTTCTAAATGTGTTTCTTATCAGCTCAGAAGAAGGAATACAACCTGAATATCAATGTATTATGTAAATTGTGAGAGGACGGTACGCTGCACCAGCGGTGAGTTGGCGCGAGCGGCTGGAAACCCTTTCATCACCGGGCGGGAGAGCAGTGATGCTCAGCTCCACCTTTGCCACCGGACCCACCAGGAGGGGAACGCTGCAGATTTTATTCCCTCGCATGTTCTGCTGAATATTTATGGGCAGCTTGTTGGGAAAAAAGTGGAAATTCTACGGACTTAATTCCTGGCAAGGATAGATGCACGCTGTCGTTCCCGACTCGTAATCAGCGAGCTGCCGCTGCCTGGCTGGGGAAGCCAGCATCAAATTGAGGAAACACAGGTGGAAAGAAAATCCAGGAAAGACAGAGGTTACGCTGCTGGGGAAGCGGGAGAGCTTCCCCACAAAACGCTCGCTCCGTTCATAAATTATCCACTCGGACCACTTTCTGGTTGTTTTTCTACTTCAGGTGCTCGTCTCCCACGTAATTGCATATCCAGGAGGGGTGCAGCGCCGCTGGCCTGGGATTTATTCATCCCCGCTAATGATGCACCGACAGCAAATTTATGTGCATTTGCTGCCTCCTCACTGGCTTTACTGGTTTATTGTGTTGGGAAACATCGGTTCTTAAAAATGAAAGGGTAACTGGGACGGCTGCAGCGGTGTGATCTCCCCGGGATACAGAACCAGGAGCACATCGCTCCTTGGGGCTGCCTTTGCTGGTGGCCCATGCCCGTCTGTTCAAAGCTTTGAATTTAGGGGGGGGGGGGGCAGAGGGGCAGAGACACTGCCTCGGCCCTGGTGTCTGCCTCTCTGCCCAGGAGGAGTGGAGCCCCTCCACCAGTGCCCACCCTTGCTGGGAACCCCCTTAACAACCTGTCCAGCTCCTCTCCGTGGGGTTTAGGCCCCTGAAAGAGGGCAAAATGGGAAACTGTGAGTGACAGGGAGGGGGAGCACAGGGAGACCAATGTCACAAAACTGGGAGGGGTGGCTGACACACTGGAAGGCTGTGCCACCATTCAGCGTGACCTGGACAGGCCGGAGAGTTGGGTGGAGAGGAACCTGATGAAGTTCAACAAGGGCAAGTGTAGGGTCCTGCTCCTGGGGAGGGATAACCCCATGTACCGGTACAGGTCAGGGGCTGACCTGCTGGAGAGCAGCTCTGTGGAAAAGGACCTGGGAGTCCTGGGGGACAACAGGATGCCTGCGAGCCAGCAATGTGCCGTGGTGGCCCAGAAGGCCAGTGGCATCCTGGGGGGCGTCAAGCAGAGTGTGGGCAGCAGGTGGAGGGAGGTCATCCTCCCCCTCTGCTCTGCCCTGGGGAGGCCACATCTGGAGCACTGTGTCCAGTTTGGGGCTCCCCGGGTCAAGAAGGACAGGGAACTGCTGGAGAGGGTCCAACAAAGGGCTACGGAGATGAGGAGGGCACTGGAGCATCTCTGTGCTGAGGACAGGCTGAGGGCCGTGGGGCTGTTCAGTCTGGAGAAGAGAAGGCTGAGAGGGGATCTCAGCAATGCTGATCGATATCTAAAGGGCGGGTGGCAAGATGGGCAGGTGGGGGGGTCCTAGGCAGGCGGGGGGCCTTGGCACGGAGCCGCAGGCGAGGGGAGATACAGGCATTTGCCCTTGGATATTGGCAGTGGGGAGGGGTTGGCTGAGTTATTGGCATGGCCGAACGGTTACAGCTAACTGCGAGGGGCCGGGGCTCATTCAGCTCAAACTGGGGGTGCTGTGCCTTCCGCAGCCCCTCTGGCAGAGCTGTGGTTGCCCCCCAGCAGCGGGCTGGTGCCACCAGCCGAGGCCCCGGCCACCCAGCGCTTCCTGTGATGTTGAAGGAGCGCTCACCGCTCCACGAAGGGCTGATCAATATTTGAGCCTACCTTTTGTTGCGGCTGACAGCGCCCGGCAAAGGTTACACTTTGCACTTTCCCTCTGGATAAAACACAACATAATGTCTTCTTTCAACGCTTTTCAGAATTGCAAATTGCCCGCTCCTGGAAGTGAGGTCCGGCGTGGTACTCGTAGGCAGCTTTGCCGGCACCAGGCCGGGCTGGGTTCCAGCAGAAACGAGACCCATAGGAACCCCGGTTCCTCCCCAGCAGCCCCGAGCCACGGCCCTGTGGCCTCCCCTCACCGGAGGGAAGAGGACAGAGCTCAGCGGGAACCCCCCGGCTTCCTCGGGGACCCTCCGCTCCGGGCAGCGTTTGAGCTGTGGAGATGCGGTGCTCAGGAGAAGAATTAAAACCGAGTGGAGAAATTAGAGCTGTACGTGCACTGGAGAGCGCAGGTAGCGGGGAGCAGAGCGCAATGCTCCACGAGTGGTGCTGGAGCTCCTTCCTGTGGTGGCAACGACGAGTTACTTGTTGTGTGCCACCAGCTGCGCACAGGGAGGAGATGTGCCCCAGTGCGCATCTGCCTGGTGATGGTCCCTCCATACCCTCCATCCCCTCCATCCCCTCCATCCCCTCCATCCCCTCCATCCCCAGTGCTGTGGGGAGAGCAGCAGCCCAGGGGGGCCGTGGGGAGAGGGGCAGAGCAGCCTGCCCGTAGCCATCTGCTCCGCGGGCTATATGGGCTAACGGGTTGAGTTGTACGGTGGTGCCAACCGGTTGTGTGGTGGCCAAGCACTTGGCTGGCCGTATGGTCACTCGCGGTGTATTCCTTCTAGAACACTATTTGATTACTGCGATCACGCCTGTTTTCCCAAGCAGGAATGGTTAGATAGTCCGTACCGGGTATGTAAGCACGGAGCAAGGGGAAGACAACGCGGCTCAGGTCCCACGGGCGTGCTCAGCGCTCGGCACCGGCCGCGGCGAGGGGTCCAGGGAGACCCCGGCTGGCCCCAGCCCACCGCGGTGGGCGGCCAAGGCAGAGCCGCCCGGCCAAGGTCCTGCCCCCGCTCTTCTCGCCCCACGGAAAGCAGCAGCGATTTGCGAGTTGTGCACGCGGATCTTCAAAAGAACAGGATTTGGCCCTTAGTGCTCTTTTGATGTATTTTTTGTATGTAAATAAGGTTTAATTTCTGAACTTTGAACAGTTTGCAGATTAGTTTATTAGAGTGTTGTATTATTAAGTTGTATACTCCTGGGGTCAGAGCGAGGCGTTCGGAAACCTCAGTGAACATTATTTATATTGTTAAACAAAGTCAAGAACTTCAGACATCTGGTATTCGCCACAAAAGCAGACAGTGAAAACAAAGACATATTTGTAATCATACTCAGTAGCCTTTTTATGTGAAGTAATTACTAAAATAATCTAAAGACATGGATCAGATTATTAATGAAAATTACAGCCCGCAAACTACTGTAATATACATCTCTACCTTTCATAAAGCAGACGGGAAGCTGTAGAAGGTAATGAATAGCCCTGGGGTTGTGCAACGCCAGAATTCCTACTTTGAAATCTGTTGTCTCAGCTGATGAGCTCTAAGGGGAGTATTAGCAGACCTACTGCTGATTGGGCTGGAGATGGTAATTTTGAACTCTACTCTTTCTCGCTGATGTACTGATTTTGCTCTTTTTTGCGCTAAAGAAACTAAGTATGAGTTATTAATGAATTCCTTTTAATATGAGCATTTATATGCGTATAGCTGGGTAAAATTCAAAATAAGGTGGAAAATATCCAGGGCTAATTCGCCTGTACCAACACAGCAATGGCAAGGGGGAGCCGAGCGCACGAGTAGGAGCGGCAGCCTGCACAGGCTTCCCCGGTGGCCGCGGCTCCGTCCAGGCTGTCACCGCGGCGCCCGGGCTCCGGGCCGTGGGTTACGTTGGCTCCGCCGGGCGCAGTCGTACCCAGACCCAACTGCCAGATTGGATTGAGGTACGTACGCTGGTACAGCTGTACGCCAAGCCCGAATGGTGGCGTCCGTGGGGCTGCGCCTTGCCCCGAGAGCCGCGGCGGGACGGCGCACCCGCCCGCAGGTGGAAGCGAACCCTCCCGGAGCACGACAAGCCGAGCAGCGGGAATAAAATTGCCCCCTATTTTCTCGCGCTAATGAATATCTCGCAGAGCAGAAACAGCCCCGCGCTGCTGCGCAGTCTGGATTTTCAGCTGCTCTTTAAGTTTCTCTTCTTCTGGAAGCGGTGGTTGAGGCTCAGCCCCGTCATCCACTTCCTCTTACAACCGCCACCGACTTCAAAGGGAATCCTGCCGGCAAAATAGCTGCGGAATTGTGTCAGTCGTTTATTTGCTCCCAAGATTAGATAATTAATGAAGATAGAATATTAAAGTTACATTTACATAAAGCTAAGGGTAATCTTAAAGCGTTCTATTATTTTGTAAATGACCCGAAGTTTGTAACGCATTTATAATCGTGAATCAGGAGACAAGTCCTTTCAAATAAGGAAGTACAATTTATAATCTCAGCTTCCCTCATTATTTATTCATACTGCTGTTGAATCCGCCGCTCTTCCAAACCTGCCACACCGCGGAGCGTGCTTTACCTGCCAACGCTATTCACGACAAAGTTAGACTAAACTCTGCGTTCGAGTCACTCCAAACTACATCAAGAAGCGAACTCCAAACAGATGGGTTTGCTCGGACCTATTTATTCGGAAATTCTACAGGACTTGTGCTGTTTGGGGTTCCCTTCAGGTTTAGACGTGTTCTACACATGAGTTACTGAAGACAGCGATGGCAAACCCAGACATTTACTATTTTCACCATAAAGCCATGGAAAATACCAATCCCTTTCCACTCCAGTACCGTATTTGTGGCAGTGCCCTGAACAGTTCCCGTCATACGAACTCATTGTTTTGCTCCTTTCGAAATAAGCATCTCTCAGACATCAGGGGTTTGTTTAAAGCCGATTACCCGTTCCCAGGGGCAGTCGCTTTCCCACCCCTGCGATGCTGAGGAGGGATTTCCATCGCGCTGGTGGCTTGTGCCCGCGTGGCCCTCGGTGGCGGCGAGGGTTCAGTAAATCAGGTCTTTAACCCCAAAGCAGCAACAGCAAGAATCCCAAATTCCTCATCATAACGGCCGGCGCTAAAACCAAGTCACCCCACTGCTTTTCAACTTAGACAGCGACATTTTTGTCAAGAAATGGGAGAGAAAAACTTTTAGCCCTTATTCTAACACAGCTGCCACCGCCTCTGATGTGGCAAAGTGATTTGCTGCGCGTAAAGACTGGGCAAGAGTCAGTTTATAAAGGGCAGGATTTCGTGACTCGGCTGTTAGTGGGATTGGAATGGCTTCAACACGACCGTCACCGGAACTGTGGAGTGGATGTAATGGACAGAAAATTCAGAATGTTATTTACTAACTATTCTAAATGATCTAATCTTCGATGAAATAGTATCTCTTTACTAAATTACTCGAAATAGCTGTTTCCCGTTTCTTCCAAACCCTTTTAAAAATTACTCTTCTGAATTCTTTTCCTTCTTGGCTTTTGCTCGGGAGTCCACCTTTTAAAAGCTTCAGAGACTCTCACCTTTGTGAGCTTCTGAACGACGGACTCAGAACGCCTTGCGCTTCCTGGGCACCGTCCAGGTAGAGCTGCTGAGTTCAGGCAACTTTCTGCTCTTTAAGGGCTTCTTATGGCATCGGGAAAACCCCCCTTTGCGGAAGCCCTGAACAAAGCAGCATCCGGGGGGGTGCTGGGGGCGGCCGCGGCGAGCGCTGGGGATCGGGGTGGGTTCCTGGCTCCGCTCCTTGCGGGTGAGGGCGAGGGTGGTGGGGTTTGAGCTGTGCCCCGCGTTGCAGCGAGGCTGCTGTGAAACGGAACGGCATCCCCACGCTCCGCTAAACTCGTGTCTTGTTTTTCCCCGGGCGGGGACGAGCCTGGCCTGGGACGGGAGCGAGAAAGGGAGAGATGGTGTTGATATCTCTTTACTGATTAAGGCCTAATTCATAACAGCGCGTGTTTAACCAAACAACTCGGTGGGTCCCAATCTGACACTTGGGATGTCACTTGCAGAATTGAGGTCTTAACATTTTGGGTGATCTTTTTTTAACAGTTCCAGCTGAGAGGGTGCCGCTGGCATTTAGTCCATTGTAGGTGTGGAAATGTGAAAGCCATCCTGCAGCTTTAATTCCTCTGCTTTGAGCTCTCTCATATTTTCCATCGGTTTCCTTATTTGCTTAGATTTTATAGAATCACAGACTGGTTTGGGTTGGAAGGGACCTTAAAGATCAGCCAGTGCCACCCCTGCCCCGGGCAGGGCCACCTCCCCCCAGCCCAGGTCGCTCCCAGCCCCGTCCAACCCGGCCTTGACCACCTCCAGGGATGGGGCAGCCACAGCTCCTCAGGGCACCCTGCGCCAGGGGCTCACCGCCCCCATGGGAGAGAATTCCTTCCTAATATCTAAATCTCCCCTCTTCCAGTTTAAAACCATTCCCCCTCACCCTATCACTCCATGCCCTTGTAAACAGTCCCTCTCTAACCTTCTTGTAGGCGCCCTTCAGATACTGGAAGGGGCTCTGAGGTCTCCCCGGAGCCTTCTCTTCCCCAGGCTGACCCCCCCCCCACCTCTCCCAGCCTGTCCTCCCAGCAGAGGGGCTCCAGCCCTCCCAGCATCTTTATCCGCTGCCGTCCTGCAGAGCGGCTCTAAGCGCTGCTGTTTTAATTTGGAAATATGCAGATTCCATAGGCGCGTTCTTCCTCCCTCCCTTCACTGGTGCTGGGCCCCGGGGGGCTCGGAGGGGCGTCACGCTGTGCTGGCGGGGCTGGGGACGCGCGGGGTGGCCGGGGACCCCAGCCGGCGACGGCAGTTTGCTTCAGCGCCACAGCAGCAGTGGTGGAAGGAAGGGGTGAAGGGCAAGAACGTAAGAGGAGAGGGATTATACACGGGGCAAAGCTTCAGCGGCTGCGTGTGCGGGTGCTTGCGTTAATGTAATTAAGAGGTGAAGGTTAATAGCCCGGTGTCAGCCTGGAGGGGGAGCCGGGCAGGATCTCCAGCGCACTCAGCTTGCGGAGCTCGGGCAGTTGGGCAGGGGAAGAACGGACAACGGGACCGGCGTCTGATGCTCCGAGAGAGGGGATCCCCTCACCACTGTGCTCCCCACGGGGTCGCCGTGCCCGGCCGGCGCCTTTACTGGCCATCACTGGGTGGCAACAGCGCCGGCGGAGAGCGAGCCCGCGGCCAACAGGTGCCGGGACAGCCCCGGTAGGGCACACGGGGACAAGTCTTCCCCTTCTTCTGTAGGTCTGTATCCATCTGCAGCCTCCCCGAAACTTCACAGGCCTCTCACTGTGCAATTACAGGAGGATTTTAGTCTGATTATACATGAAAAACTCCCCTCTATAAAGAAATTCAAAGATCAGAGACTTTTTCTTTTAAGTGTTACATAGAAATTTGAACACTCCTGCTGCTTATTACAAAATGTTTCTATCAGGCGCTACGGAACTCTCAGCCTTTATATGTTCATTGTTAGAATTCTTTTCTCTATTCAAATGTTAGATCACTGCCACCCATTTTTTTTTTTTTTTACTGCAATGTATGTTAGGGAAGTTTTAATTACAGCCTGAACAGAATGCGTAGTCACAAGTCATTGTTATGGATAGCATTAACAGGACCAAGAGAATCAAAACTAAAAAAAAAAAAAAAAAGACATTTTTGTCCTTCAGATATGTGAAAATGTGAATGCAAATTCTATAGTCTTATTTTTTTCTGATCCCCACTGTTCTCTAATCTTATCAAATATACATTCCCATATTCTGAGTCAGACTGATAAAGCAGCTTGCCAGAAACAAGTTGCATTAGATTCCGGAGAGCACATTTTCCTGGTAAATCCAATTTCACAATCTTTTCCTGGTGACATATTAGCCGTTCCTTAGTATAGAAAATGTTCTTGGCGTATCTCAGCTACCGTGTCGCCCACCGCCGCGTGGCGTAATGCAGCCGCGCTGTACCTACGCTCGCTCTCCGGGCACCGTTCCTCACTGGAAAGGCGGGATCCTTTCACCGCGCGCTCCCCGTTCGCCCTTTCGAGGCAGAGGCCAGTACGGCTCCCAGTAAACATCCCCGTTACCGGTACCTGCCTCGGCGCAGTGTATCCGCACGGTTAGCGGTTGATACCGCTGTTTGTCTGTGAATGGAGGTGCCTCAAGGTTCATAAATCTGTATGCAGTAGTATGGGTTCTCGAACAGCAATTCATTTTAATTATGTGAGACATAAAAAGACCACCTACGGATGAGACAATACAGCTGTAAGATTCTCAAGGTTCCTATGGGGAATACTTCATAACTGAAGTATGTTTTCCCCAAGGAATTATACTACCATTTGATTTAATTTTTAATTTTTACATTTTAATCAAAAATAGATCAAATGGTGGTGTTATCTCCTGGGAAACATACTTCAGATATGAAGCAGTCCATGTTCCTTTTAAATATGTAAAGCTGCCATTTATGTATAACTCATGAATGACACCCTGTGTTGCAAGCAAATATCATGCGGCGATTTCTATATTGTTTCAGTAACAACACTATAATCGTACACAAATATCGCCACACCGGATTCTGCAAAGCCAACGGCATTAAATCGTACGGACTTCAGAAGCCAATACGATCCGGACCCAGTGCCAAATGAGAGCCGCCACCTATTGAACATGCGCACATTAATGCTGGCGGAGACCGCGTCCCACGGGGCCGCCAAGCGCCGAACCAGTCGTTCTTCGGGTTTCTGAAAGCTGTTTTCTTGGGTGGGGACGTTACAGCGCGGAGCGAAGCCCGACGCGTCCGCATCTGGCGGTCACGGGTGGGAGCCCTGCCACCTGCACGGCCCCGGAACGGCCAACGGGTTTGTTCAAGGTGGTGAGGAGGTGTTATTTGAACAGAGGATGAGCTGCAGATCAACGAACGGCTGTTCGAGCTCCCTGCGATTTTTTTTTTTTCTTCTTCTTTTAGTGCGTATTTGAAAGAAGGCAAGCTGGCCGGTGTTCTTCTTGTCGACTTGAGAGGGAGTTGGGAACAACTCAAGAAGGCAGAGCAGCGATGGGTCTCGGTGCCGCCTGACGTGGGACGTTTCGTGCTGTACCTGCAGACTCCACTTTTCCGTAACCGTCACTTCAAGTGACATAACTGTCCCCAACGGAACCTCTCGGGGCGTCTCTGAGCAATATAGACATCCGCGGTGTTAATGTGCCGTTATCCTGAATGGAGGGTTCGTGTGTGACAAAATGCCACGGTGTAACTCTTCATTTCGTAATTACTGCCAGTAATCAAGGCAAAAATAGCATTATTAATGCGTGACTATTGACCCGCTCGTACAGGCTATGCCACTGTGTTCCCAGGAACCTCCGTACGGGGTCCTCAGGACTGCTGCTGAGGTTTTCATATTCATACAGTTTGCCCAACTAATTTAGACATAAACACCACTAATTTTTAACATACTATTTTCAACATATATATCGTGTATGTATAAATTTGTCTCTGTAGTTAGTCATACACAGACTGCCTTTAAACCCCATATACTAACCACAGAAATTTGGGTTTCCATCTTTTTTTTGGCCATCAAGATGGCAAGTTGACACGCGATTATCATCAAATGAATAGTTAAGCGGATGCTCGTACCGTGGTCCATAGCAACTAAACCTAGTACAAAAATTTTACGTAACATAGATAATATATTTATTATTTTCATCAATATTACATTTATCCTCCCTACCCCTTTCACAGTTGCTCCTGTGCTTCTTGCTGCTTCAGACATCAAACCAGGATTAATTCTCATCTCATGCTTCATCTGCTTACCTTTATACAAAATGTATGTACGAGGCCAACCGGCCCAAACCCTGCTCATCTCTGACAGAGAGCTATTCCACCCTCAGTGCATGCAAGAATAGGTGGAAAAAGAAGAATAAAACCATAAGCAAAAAATTATTCCTTCCTCCTCCCTCCCGTGGGTTCAATATTGCCGTTCCCGAGGACAACTGCTCCTTTTCCAGGACTGTCCCGCGTGGCCAAGGTTGGACTCTTCCAAGGCAGACAGTTAAAACCCATTTTCTCCAGAAAGGAATGAAGTGCAAGGGAGCAAGTTAACCCGTACTTATTTACCAAACAAGTTTCGTTTTGGATTTTCGTTTTGGCAGGTTAAGGTAAGGGCTTTGATGGGCAGTGTGTGCCCTGTACGTGGTGGAAGAGCCGCGCTGCGCCCGGCAGCTCCTCAGGACAGCTTTGGGCGGATGATCACCCCGTCCCCAGATGCCTTGGCCACCTCGGGAGCTGGAGGGGACGGGCTGAGGTGAACATGGGCACCGCGCACCGCAGCAGCAGGTCAAGGCCCCGACACCCACGCCGAGCAGTGGTTGGAGGGTCCACGCTCCTAAACTTCGGCTGCCGCGCCGAGCTGGAGGTGCCCAATGGAGCAGTGCCGGGAGAAGCCGCGGGGCAGCTGGAGCCGAGGTCCCAGGGTGGGTTCCTGCAGAAAGAAACCCTTTGCTGTGCGCTTGGGACCGCGTTATCAGCTGCAGCGCCGCACCGCGGGTGGCAATGGGCAGGGGATCTGCCTGAAACCACACTGATATGAAGAAAAATGATCATCTAATTAAAGTCTAAGGAGATCACAGCTTAGAGTCACGAAGGCACTGACACCCGCGTTTCTACTGAAACCCACAGGAACCTGGGTCTGACCCTCAGGTGCCCCAACCACAGGAGGAAAAACCCAATTTGAAGACACAGACAGAGAGGGTCAGTCCAAAAATATTAATGTTTAACTCTCTATTAAACCAAAACTTCAGAGGATTTACTTTGGTTCAAAATACTGATTCTGCATGTCATTCACACAGGTGGCCCGGGAGGGGGAACCCTGCGGGGGCTGCACCGCACACACCAAACCCACCGCGACACAAATGACAAACAGCTTTTATTTACCTTCACACCTCGGTGTTGGCAGAGCGCAATTCAATTATTAACGGAATAACAAACCCAGGCAATTCCAGACTGTAGGCAAAGTGGTGTTTAATGCTTCTGCTTTTGTAAGTAACAATTTACAAAATACAAAGTTAAAAATATTAGATTATATCATTTTAACCTGAATTAAAAACAGACCATGTGCCTATTTTACTATATACACGTAAATAAAGGATCACTCAGGTCATTTTGTGTACAAACCACAGTATTAGGAAATATAAAGAGTATATAATTTTTATCAATAAAACAAAATTTTATAGTTATACAGTGTGAAGAGAAGTCTTACAAAAATAAATTTGTGGTTCTACTGCAGATTTGACACAAATCTGCTTTAAAGCAATATTCACCGTTCCCAACCTGTACGGCATTCACCTGTACCTCTCACAGCAGCTTTATGAGTCTGACTGACAAATCCCGAAACACGTTACACACAGAGTACACCTATTTGAAACACTATAATTAGAAACCTTCAACAGATTAAACCATCAAACTGCAGTTTCTTTTCCTGCTGACTGATTGATAAAAGCGTTCCTTCCCCCGTTAGAAAGCACGGAGTAAGGAATCGCCTCCGAGCTGAAAGATTCGCTTTATCCAGCGGCGTAGGCATTCTCATTTGTGAAAAATCAGGGACGCGGAGGATGTTTCCGCAGAGCTCAGCATGCCTGCAGGCGGCTGGAGGGGTCAGCCGACGCTGCGGAAGGCGCTGCGAGCCCCGGGGGAGCGGGCACAGCGATGTCGCGGGTGCTGCTCGGCCCCGTGACGCGGCGAACGCCTGGACATCGCTGCCAGCTCCCCCCTGAGCGACACCGGGTAGCTGACTTTGGGGCGCTTCACGCGGAACCTCACCCAAACACCCAGCCAGAATGCTTTATTTACCAGCAGTAGCAGTCCCAGAAATGTAAGTAAAATCTGTTCAAGTTTTTGTGAGGACTTATGGCTTCCCGCAACGAGGAAGACTGTAGAACGCTAATATAAAGGTACAGCGCAGTTACCCTTCTGCTGCCGGCCTCAAACTGCAACTCCCAAAGGTTTCTTCTTCTTTTTTGTTAAATATTAATATTATAAGCCAACTCGAGAAAAACAGAAAGAAGGGAGCTGCTACTTTTGACAAATACTAGGGAGAGTATCCTTACACTGCACAAATGAAGTGCGAGCATACACACGCGCTTGAATTCAAGTTATACAGGAACTACTTAAATATTGAAGATACCAATGCTTAATAACAAGAGCAAAGGCAAGTTTCACATTCTCCTGATAGCCAATACATTTTTACATCAACAAACAATAGTGAAGAAAAAAATACTGTTGGAAACTATTGACGTTTTTGTAATTTTTGTGGTATTTGATGTTCAAGGCTTAGCTATGAGGCAGGAAAGGATGCCCGCAACAAAACCTGATATAAAATACCGGTTTTGAGTTTGTAAAACGTCTTTCCCTTCAATACGTGCCTCGTTTCGTGGACCCTTCCCACGCGTCTGCCTGCTACTAGTCACTGGAGCACACAGGGTATCGAACGAGGTGTTCTCCATCGACCCAGTCTGGTGCTTTCGCAGTTAAATAACTAGGGATGATTATCCCAGAAACTGAAATGTTGGGGATGCAAAAATTAAAACACTTGATCGACTCTGAAGGAATAGAAAGATACAGATGAATTTTCACAGAAATCTTTGCTAAGGAAGAAAGGCATCACAGTTCTGTATCAAAAACCTGGGTTTTAATACTCTTTCGTTCCCAGTTGTGCTACGGTGCAGCAGGGATGGTAACTGCCGAGCGCTTTTCATTCCATTTCTATACTACTGTATTTTACTGACAAGACGCAGTAGAACTATGTGACAGTGGTAACTGGGGTAGGCTGAAAATGAGGGGAGTTAAACTTTCCGCTAGCTAATCTACTTCTACACCCCTTTTTGGAGTTCATTCTCAAAGCAGGTGAAATTGGTAGCGGAACGGGGGGGGGTGTGTGTGTGTATTTAAATATTATTATAGAGTGGATCTGACTTACACCCTATATTGTGTTCCTGGAGAATGCACAAGGCTATAGTTAAAAACAAAAAAATCCCTACCATTTTACTCAAGTTTACTTCCTATAGCATAGAATTTAGAAGTTCAAAAAGTTCATCTGAGTAACATAACTACTAATCAGTTAGAGCTGATGTAAACTGCAGCGCTACATTTTTAACAGCGTAAAGGAAGTACAACAGGCCCACGCTCACACTGCAGGTCACTGGGCAAGAAAAATAGGATAAAGTTCTCCTATTTTGTTCAGCTGTGTAGATGCAGTTATCTCCAAGGACAGTCTTGAGAGTCAGGGTGGATAGCGTAATAAAATACCTGCACAGTGTACAGTAACAATGGGAAGACCGGTACAAAAAAATTACATTAAAATCGAACAGTAGTATGACTTCATCAGATTCTGTAATGCAGCCACAAACTATGGCCAGTCCTGTGATTTATGTACAGTAAGAATTTACAAAAATCAAGTAATGGGTACTCTAAAAGGAGAAGAATTAAAAAGAACATGGCACAAGACCTACAAGGACCATAAGGAAAACCAGTTGGTTCTCGTTTTTACCATGTTCTGTGTCAGATTAAGGTGCACTTAAGTTTAAAGCAAGCAGAAGAAATATATGTGCAGGTAGCTGTGAATTCTTAACATGATAAAATTTGAGTTACTTAAATGAAAAGCAGCCTTTTTGGTTTGATAATCCATAGACACATCGCCCGTGTTTTAAACATGATGGTGTACTACTTTGCTCTATATTCTAGCAGAAAACTGTTCCATCGTGGAGTCCAAGTCTACTTTTGATATCCTCTTCTTTGGATACCCTAAATTTTGACCATACACTGTTCTACTAATCGTTACTTGTCATACATTTTACTTGATGAAGCATAACAGGTTTTGAGTCATTTTGCAGTAACAGAACTTTCAAATAACTTCTAGCCTTTTACCTTCAAGCAGCTATTTCAACTTCCCCAGCCATCTTTTTTTTTTTTTTTGGCTGCTATTATTACCAGGATTTTTGAAAAACAAGGCCTGGAAAATGTGAAAATGAACTGCCCACAAAACATGATCTACTTATCTTGGTAAAAACTATCTAATTTCAGTCTTTAAAAAACACGTTGTATTATTATTTTGCATGAGTTGACAAACTCTGATATCAGTATATGGGGATTTACTCATCATACTATTGTTTCAAGTGAGGATACGTTCCTTTCTAGCTTGGATGGGTACTGTGGCTTGCATCAACCTGCACGGGGAGCGGGAGGATTCAAGATGAGTTTCGGATCTTCAAGGCAGCAGGGACAATGCAGTTTCTAAAACAACTGGGTTTCTCGGAGATTTGATCTTTTAACAGATTGTACTGTTCTTGCGATTGAAGACAATTGTGAAGAGTCTGAAAATTTTCACACTTTGAAATATTTATTTTCAATGTAACTAAAATTTATATTGGCTTGGAGGAAACATTCTTTCCTAACGAAACCATATATATGCCAGTTTAGTGCAGGTCTGCTTTATAGACTTATTTCCTCATCTATTACTTAATTGAATTCAGTATTTATATGATAGTCATATATTTAGGAGGAATATCGCCTTAATAACGGTCAACTCAGTGCTAACTACAACTCCACGCGCAATGCGGGAAGCATTCTAGGACTCTGAAAAACCTTTGTCTAAGGATTTTGCAGCCTTATAAACCCCACCGGGAAACCAACCTTTAAAAGCCTGTCACTATGTTTTTGCAACTTTGTAGTTACCATCTTAATTTGAACTGGCTCCTGGCTACTCTCAGAACAGGAGAGGCCAAATGCTGTCATGCCTGCCAGATCTGTTTTGGGTTGAACTCTGCCCAAAAGCTGAGTGGCAGCAGGGCACAGCAATAGCTCAGCAGTTCTCCAGACAGTGGAGATTGCTTTCCCTGTGAACTTTAGCAGGTCACAGCAATTTCCCTCCAGTGCAGAGGGCTAACGCACTGCCATTCCGTTCTGAGCTTTCAGGAGCCTTCTGCCTAAAGCAGGGGAGCCACTGAAGCATCACACCCAAATAGCACAACTCTGCTATCTTAGAGTCTAAAAATCTGGATGTGTTTAAAAATTATATACTCCTATACACTGGCAAAAGATAGATGCAATTATTTGTGACAAGCCAATAAAATTATGTCGGACGACAAGTTCAAGACTTTTTAAACAGGTTTGTTCTAACATCACAATAACTGGAAAGACAGAGTCAGGATATCTTAACAACTTTGTGAGGACTCCACACAGCTGAATTACTATTCATCTTTGCTTTACGGAGGGTTGTTCAAATAATACTCCTTTTTCTGTTAGATATTTACCTGCCATATTCACAAACTCTGCTTGTTATAAACAAACTAGAAGTTTAGCATATAAGATACCCAAATTGGACGCATATTTTGGATTTAAACATAAGTTTCAATAGGATTTTTACTGCCCTTCACAGCTGAATAGCCATCTAAAAATAAAGACATTTCTGGCCTCTCATTTCTGCCTGCGTACACAGGCTGAGCTCAAACTGCAGGCTCGGTACCCGTGTAAATGCAAGGACTGCTTTCCAACAGTATCAGAGAAAGTGAAAAAATCTCTTGTATCAACATGACCTTTGGCCCAGTCCCAGGTGAAGACTGGGCCAAAGGCCAGATCAACTTAACTACTGTAACACATTAAATCAACTTTTTTTTTTTTTTTAACATAGACTGAGCTACCTTAAAAGCAGAAGCATTTTTCCAAGTGTAAAGACAATGATACCTGTAATTGTGCACTGACAGAGTAACACATACAGCAGACTGCTATATGCTGAATACCACGCAGAAATCCGGGCCGTGAGCGCAGGCACAGACACCCAGCTGTACAGGGTTCACAGGTGCATCTTCAGAATTCAAAAAGAAAAGCAGTGTTGCTGATCCGCCGCCTCTCAACTTCTAGAAGCCCAGGATATGATTGAAGTGTCCCTGAAATGACAAAATCTTATGTCACGCAAAATTATCTCATCAAAAAACCAAAGTCTTTTTGTCAGAATATGTTTTCAAACTTTATTGTAAAAGAAACTGACAGTTCCACTAACAGCTTCACAAATATTCCCTTTTTTCCCTGAGGGACTCATGGACAACTAAAGAGTCTGGACAGTAAAGGCAATGTTCAGTGTAGTCTGTATAAGCAGCACCACTGAGTTATGATACTTGTTTTGCACATGAAGTTAAAATATACCCATACAGAATATAGACAATTTTATCACCATACTTATATACCTTATTCTATTCTACCATTAATGTTTAAAGATTTTGAGGATAGAACAGTAATTTACTTTCTGGTTGGCAACTTTTATTTTAAACTCAAGTCTGCATTTGTTTATATCACACTATTTGTTTAAAGAATATATTCACAGTAATGTTTTCAGAATAAAAAAGGCGTTAGCCCTAGTTATCACGTAACACAGAAAAATCTCAAGAATGATGGTGGTGTTCTCTCCACCCAGGTATCCCACCTAGCTGCCTTCTAGTTTAGACCACTTCCTCTTCTTCCAAGTCCCTGCTTTTAGTCAGTAACATCTTAGTCCAAAGAAAGCTTATAAAAAAATAAATGCAACTAAAGTAGTATTCTCAAACTGTGGTTTAACACACATCTATTATTCCTTCTGAAACGTGGTAATCATTAAATACAGAAAAAGAGGTCTAAAAGTTAAGAGAGCAAGCCTAATAGTGATAATGCCTATAAAGACATGTTGAAGTTCACAGCACTTATAGTAGCGACACAGAATTAAGTGTTCAGGGAAGCTGTGATGTTAGTCAGGTTCTGCACAGGACTCATTAGCTCAGTAAGTATTAGGATTTGTTGATGCAAAATACAATCCTGGTAACAGTACCCACACCAATGAAAAACTGTCTCAGCCCAATATGCTTTGTGTTTGACTTGTTCCAGTTTGGATGTTTTAATTTATTTGAATGCCCTTACCATCAGTAGAATAAAGCTTCTTATAGGATTTTAGCATTATTATTATTATTATTATTATGAAAAAAATTACAACATTCTTTATCTTGCTATCTGTAGGCTCCTCCCTTCCGTTCATGTCAGCTGTTCTGAAGGACTTCCATGATGCATGTTAATCACTGTCACAGTCTCCGATTTCCCTGAAGTGAAATTTTAACTGTGAAGAAAGTCATCTGAGCTCTTACTGGCTTACTAGACATTATACTCTTAGTACAAGCTTTTTATTATTTTAAGAATGAAGATAATTTACTAATATAATTCCTACTCAATTTCTTGAAATATAACTGTATTATCTGTTATTTTACTGGCCACAAATAGCTCATTATCTGAAGAGAACACAATTAATAAAACTATACGACCAGTTCATCATCCCCAGGTAGAGGGGTTCTAGCTGAATCGTGCTGTGAGCGCAAGGGCGCTCACACGAGCCGGTTTATATCAGGGTGGTTACGTCAGCTCAACACAACAATTCAGCTATACCAGAACACAATTCCGGCTGCTCTAGTGCTGTCTTTGTGTGGCATTATGTCCAAAGCAGCAAACCCTCCTAACAGGAACTGGGAGCAAAAGAGTCCCTCCTCTCTGCAAGAGCAAGCTACCAGTGCAAAAGCAGTCACATTTTTCTTTTATCCAGATAGTTCCAGCCCCATGACTCAAATAATGGAGAACTGAATATATACGCTAACTTCATTATTCCATTACCAAACACCGTATGTTACTCCTCAAACTCTTAATTATATTTGACATTTTGTACCATACAGGGGTAAACTTTTTTCCCCCATCACAGGGTGTGTCATGGAAATCAGAATATTTAAAATCAGTCACATTTAAAATCACCCTGCTTTGAGCAACACGTTTTCCTTTTCAACTCAATAATATGAGGCTAATTTAGCAAAATGTCTAGCGAGTAGCTGTACAAGGGCTCCAGATTTTTATAACCTTGAGTATTTTTATGCTTTGAATTTCTATATTGAAAGCATGGAAGGACAGTCAAGTAGAAAAATTCCTTAGTTTTGAGATTCCAGTTCTCACCAAGTAAAGTTAGCAAGTTGTTTTCCTTGTTTCTTACAGCTGTAGCTGAAAAGCATTTAAAAGTGAATAGGTCATCCTTTATAACCAAACTTCACTACAGAGATGTTTGTAGTGAATGAATGAAGAGGTGAATGTTACCTTCTCAGCTTACCTGGCCTTCATCTCACGTTCATTACTAGGCCATAGGAACAAAACGTCAGGCTAATCTGACTTCAAATAGAAATGGTGTTATTTGGAATTATGGTATTTGTACTCAGTCATAATTTTCCAAAATTAAGTGGTCACTGATACAGAAGAATTTTACAAACTCTTATGTTGTCACTGTAATTCCAGAATACAACAAAACTGACTTTCCAATGTGCCAATTTGGGTTTTAATCCCAAGATGTTATTTTCTGTTTTGGGTTTTATTCCCCGAGATGTTCTCTATGCCACCAAATATGGTAACACATCTGGAAAGTTCGAACTCGGTAATCCACATAGGTGGTCACACCGGTTTCTATATTCCTTAAGCCAGCCCTGGATCTGGTTTCTATTTTATTTTTAAAGGTGAGCAGAAATAAGTTAACACAGTAAAAGTCTTTTCAGTCACAGCTCCTGACTGATGACAGCAACCTCGGTCTCATAGCATTCAATGGAAATTCTGCCATTAATTCAATCAAATCAAAGACTTTGCTATAAACATTTAGCCTTTCTGAAGAAATGCATGGCATTCCCTCACAACTCTCCTCATTTTTGGCTCTCTGAGGGATTCTGTGTGATGGTTCAAAGGGATGCAGAGGATGCAAACAGAAGCCAAGGGTAGCTCCCACACATTTATGAAACTTCCTAAACTTTGGTTAGACAATTTGCATGAAAAATGAAACTGTAGGAATACCATAACCTCTTTCACTATTACCAGCTGTTATCTCTTGAGGGATCTGGCCTTCTATCCAGGGGAGAAAAAGAGTGTGGTAAAGATCACTGTCATCTGTTAGCGGGAGATGCTAGTGCTACTGCTGCCGTACTACAGCATGCTACACGGTGCGAAATCATAGCTGTGGCTACAGCCTGCATAAATAAAAGAATACAGGTTTTAAACAGCTGACTTTGGATGCCAAGAAGAGCCAATTGGAATCAGCTCAGAATTCAGCACTATTCAGCTGTCCCAAATACTTGCACTGTTTTTCAGAAAAGCCAAGTTGCCCGTGGCGAGTTCTGATTGCCACTGGCCCTTTAGCTAGCTCATTTAAAACTAGCTCTGCTATGTACACAGCATAGTATTTTTAGGCTATGTCTGCTCTTTGGAAAGGAAGTATCCAATTAGAGGAAAAAAAGAGGAGATACAATGGGATTCCTTAATATTTTTTTATGACACAGTAAATCAAGGAAGATATAAAAATGGGGCAGAGGAAGTTGTACATTTCTGTTTGCTTCCGTTGCTTCCTAAACTCTGCTTTTTAGAGTGAATTTGAAAAATGTGTTTGCAGTCTCCATATTTTCCAACTGCTGCTGGAAACATATTAGTTCGTGCTCTGCTGGCGTACCTCAGAAACACTAAATCAATCTGCTTTCTTTTATTTACATGCTTTATTCCTGAGAAGTGTAATTGCGGTTTTTATTAACTTTATGTTTTATGGATCTAATACTTAAGAACAAGTCTATCTTTTATGTCACAGAAAGAAGGTTAATATACTTACAGATTCTCCAGCAATACATCTTGGGCAAGGTTGGGCAGTACCTCTGCTTCCATGGTTTTCGAAAATCTAATGAACAAAAACATATACAACGCCATCAAAAGAAAAAAAAAAAAGGGCAATTATTTGCAATTTTATTATAAAATGTATTTTAAAAGTGTTCTTCTGAAAAATAGTTGTTGTTGACAGTGCAAACATACCATTGAATTTTGCTTCGTCTTTGTAGCCCAAGGACAACAGTCAGTGGAGATTTTCTGTTTAGAATCCAGCTCCATGGCACCATCAACAAAGGGAGAATCAGCCTCGTTTGGAATGGTTTCTAATGGCTTGCATGCTCGCTTCTGAAAGAATTAAAAGCAATATTTACATGTCTTTGCAAGGCATAGGCCATTGAATACAGGCTTTCGGGATTTTATTGTTTATGACTGATAGGGATCTTGCGTTCATTTGGAAGAACAGTAAGTTAGTAAAATGCAGACTACCAGACCCTAGGCCAGAACTGCACAATGTTCTATTTAACACTGCGTGTCTTGCTGGAGCAGCAGGAGAATCCGCAGATCTCACTAAATGTCTCTGTGCCTCAGTTTCATAAACTGGGGATAAAATGCTACTGGGAAAAGAGCACACTTCACCCTCTATTAGTGTATAATTTAGGATGGCGTTTATCAAAGGAGCAGATCAGGCGAAGTTGTGTGAAATGACTAATTACATCGAGGAAACAGAAGGAAAACCCTGAAGCCAAGTCAGACAGCTATGAAGACATATTTTGTCATGATTTTTGTATCTTTCTGTGAATACTGTCACCTTTCTACAGCTTTCCATTGCTATATCACCAATTAACTTCCCTCAGCTCTAACCTGAGCTGTTATCTAGTACTGAATGACGCTTGGGTGTCCCGCGAATCAAAGGCACCCACCTCCGGAGAAAGGGCTGGTGTAAGCAGGGATGTCTTTCTCACAGTGCTCAGCAACCCAACGCAAGATCAGTGGTCCCCAGAAATACTGCTTTACTACTCTGCGAGAACCGGGTTAGGAACTGGTAAGGTTAAGATGCAAGTCAGTGGAAGAGACTGATTGGAAACCTTAAGAAGAATATCCTTGGCCTGTGACTGCTATCCCATGCAACAGGAGGACTACCTAAATCCCAGGGCCTCCTTGAAATTGTAACAGCAAACTAATGGAATAATGGAAAATTTCAAAACTGACACAGACGTTTCAGGATCTGACTCTGAATTCCAAAGAGATACACATGCTTTTGAAATTTTTTTCTGATGCCTTTCTGAATACACTTTGTTTAAGGAATAACAATATTCGATCTCTTTCACAAGCATATAATTTCACAGGCAGCAGATGTGTTGCCACAGAACTAACAGACTATTGAAGCATGGAAACTAAACTTAAAATTTGAATATGTTATGCAAAAATAAAATGGATCAATACAACGGGAACCTCAGCGGAAAACAGTTGAAACGAGAACACCATCAAGAAATACAGGATATTTGGATGGGAAGTAAATCAAAAAGTGAAATATGTATTGTACTAAGAAAGTGAATAATATAATAACAAAAAGTCTGAGAAGGTCCTCCAAAGATAGACCGCCTTCCACTGGGAAAACATTCTCTTCCCTTTGTTGCTGCAGAACTCGTCCTTTATTAAAAGGTACAGCATAGTGGTACAGCAGCGTAACTAGCAAGATGTGTAAGATGAAGGAGAAAAGGGAAAAAAATGACTTGCTGCCATACATCAGAAGAAATTTGGCTTATTAAAAATAAATTCAAGGTATTGTTTTTTTTGGGTGGGTTAAGATACTTAGCATCAGTGACAGGAATGCAGCATGCAGAGCAGATGGCTGACAAACTTAGCGTACCAATGCCAAGACAATTTGTGGAAGTTTCTAGCAGAGGCTGGCATCAGGGAAGACTTCACTCTCTGGAATTCTCTCTCTTAGGAAAGAAATGATCAATACATCAATCCTGCCTGCGAACAGAACACACGTAGTGCAGGATTCAAAGAGCCTGTGATTAATAAGGATCAACGAGCTCGCTATTCAAAAGGCAAGCAAGGATTTCATCAAGATGACTACTTTTGTTAGGGAACGATCACACTGCATCCAGCTTGGAAACATAGTTTAAGACAACCAACAGCAAATCACATACTATCCTACAACAGGCAGAAAACAGGTTTCTCTGCAGAGAAGATATTCTGTAACTTTCTTTGCCAGATGGGAAGTCCTGGAAAAACACATGTGTTTTCACTGATGCTGACAGGATAAAGGCCTCACAGGCACTGCCTTTCATAAACAGTGAAACTAAATTGGTGCAAAAACTTGCTACATTGAAATAACTAACCTAAATGCAACAGAAAATATTTTTAAGAAAGACTAAAACTTCCTTTCTTTTTTTTTTTAATTTAGCTGTAAGGATTGAAAAATCTCCTATAATTTTAATATGTTCTTCACATGTAATTTCTGTTTTGTTTACCGTATTTTTAAAAGCCTGGCTAGCTTCTGTTTTGTGTTTCATAAACAGCTGTTCTATAGGTATAAAACAGGTCTCTGTCCAGCCCAGCTTTACTTAGTTTAGCTCCACAGGATACCTTTACCGAAAGGACAATGACGGCTGCGTGTAGATGCTCCCTGTTATTAGGGCCCAGCTCCCTACTGAAAGAGGTGCACATGGCTCAGTTTGGGAAAGCAGATGGAATGTGAGGTCCACGCAGGCCCTTGTTCTGGGAAACTCTGCTTGCAGTCCAGTCCAAACCAGAGCAGGCCATGTGAATAGCTCTGGCCTAGGAAATCTTTATTCTTTACTGGCCTTCCTAAAAGAGCCAGAGCTTCCTGAGCTCCATCCTAAAGCAAGTTTCTGAAATACATGCAATACGTGATCACAGCCCAGAAGGCCAACTGTATCCTCGGCTGCATCAGAAGTGTGGCCAGCAGATCAAAGGAGGTGATTCTGCCCCTCTACTCTGCTCTGGGAGAACCCACCTGGAATATTGCGTCCAGCTCTGTAGCCCTCAACATAAGAAGGCCCCGGAGCTGTTGGAGCGGGGCCAGAGGAGGCCACAAAGATGCTGTGAGGGCTGGAGCACCTCTGCTGGGAGGACAGGCTGGGAGAGGTGGGGGGGTTCAGCCTGGAGAAGAGAAGGCTCCGGGGAGACCTCAGAGCCCCTTCCAGTATCTGAAGGGTGCCTACAAGAAAGCTGGAGAGGGACTGTTTACAAGGACATGGAGTGATAGGATGAGGGGGAATGGCTTCAAACAGGAAGAGGGGAAATTTAGAACAGATATCAGGAAAAAAATTTTCACTATGAGGGTGCTGAGCCCCTGGCGCAGGTTGCCCAGAGGAGCTGTGGCTGCCCCATCCCTGGAGGTGTTCAAGGCCAGGTTGGATGGGGCTCTGAGCAAACTGGTCTATTGGGAGATGTCCCTGCCCAGGGCAGGGGAGTTGGAACTGGATGATCTTTAAGGTCCCTTCCAACCCAAACCATTCTGTGATTCTATGATTCTATGTAAATAGCTACATCAAGGTATAAAAGGCAAAAGGAAATCATACGTACACACATATAACATACAGTAGGAGCTGAGGAAGAGCACACAAAAACTGTAGGGAATCTCCCACCGTTACAACAGTGAGCACAGCACACTGCATGATTGCAGCATCAAGTAAGAGGATGATTAAGACTTCAAAACAGTTGTCTCCCCAAACCCAGGGATCAGTGGAGCTGAGTTTGGAGCTCCCCTCCCCGAATGGCTGATGCAGCTATATCTCTGCAAAGGCCAGCTACAGCATTCATAATGACTTCAAGCCCCAGTACTGGCAATGGCTTAAAACCCAAAAAGGACAGAATCTCAAGAAGAGTGACAAATCTTCTGATATTAGACCTAAAGCGTAACTCTGTGCAGCATCACAGCTCTATGAGTTACAAGGTAAAGCACCTTGTCTGCATTGCCACCTGGGCCATGCCATTAGCGAAAAATCGAAAATAGTTGTCAATTATTTAGCTAAGAAATCCCTGCACTGCAGTGAGCAGGTACTAGAGGATGGAGAGCACACTTTAATTAGCGTGCATCCCCTCAGCAGTCAGAAAGGTTAAGCGTAGGTGTTTCACCTCGTGCCTGTGAATGAGCACGTGACAGCAGCAGCCCAACTGTTCACTTAAATGCATTAAGCCACGATGACTCAGTTGTAATCTGGACCATAACAACTGCTGTGATAGAAGAAAACCCATCCTCTAATGTCTTGCCTAGGCTATCCTACACAGAAAACACTCTGAACTGTAATAAGAAAAGTCCTTGTTTTATATCTATGTTGCAGAACTTGACTGATGTATTCTGCTATCTACATAGTTGCTGTCATAGAACTTTGAGAAGAATTTTACCGGGGCTCCAGGCAGCTGGCTCATTAATGCTCTCCGTAGTGGACAAACTGCAATTCATGAACCAGAAGAAAGCTATTATTTGCCGCTCTAACCTCAAAAACAGGAGAAAGAGAAATTCCTTCTTTCCTATGTAACCTTGTCAGTCACAGTCAGAAAGTTCACTGAACAGATGTTCCTCCTCTTCAAAGCCTGTTTCTCCGAGAAATGAGGCTAGCCCCTCACTACACAAGTTTTAGCTCAAGTCACACACAAATGGGGATGATCAGGTAACAGTGGCAGAGTGTGAACACCAGGATAAGAAAGATGGGGACAAACATTTTAGCAGGGCCTGTTGCGATAGGATGAGGGTTAATGGCCTGAAACCGAAAGAGGGAAGATTCAGACTAGATCTAAGGAAGAAATGTTTCACGCTGAGGGTGGTGAGACATTGGCCCAGGTTGCCCAGAGAGGTGGGAGATGCCCCATCCCTGGAGGTGTTCAAGGCCAGGTTGGACAGGGCTCTAAGCAACCTGATCTAACGGAAGATGTCTCGGCTCATTGCAGGGGGGTTGGACTAGGCGGCCTTTAAAGGTCCCTTCCAGCCCAGACAATTAATTCTGGGATACTATAATAAGTTGTTGGAACTCTTGTTAACTCTTGCAAAGTTAACAGCTTGGCACTTACTAGGATGAAAGACGCTTACAAGGTGGTGGATGCGAGACACCTTGTCGGAATGCCTCCGACTGGAGAAGTACACACACACGTGCTAAGCTGGAACAGAAAACTATTCCAGAAGCCCAACACACGACTGCTGAACACGGCGTTCCGTGAGGCACAGCCTGCAGCCGGGACAGCAAAACCCAGATCGCGCTCGTAATGGGTAAAAAAGGGTATCAATCAATCAAGAAAAAAAAAAAAAAGGTTGCTTAGTGAAATTCCACGTTAAATTATGGCAGCGTGCACGCGCCCCCCCCCCCCCCCCCCCATCTCCAGGCAGATCAAAAGCACTGACACCGCACTAACTCCCAACGGCGGCACCGCTCCCCCCGCGGCGGAGTCACCCGCCCGCACCCGCGTTAACGGCGGGCTGGGGCGGCCCTGGGGCACCGCCGACCCCCGCAACACCCCGCCGCCCGCTCCGCCCGGGGCCGCCCCGGCCCGGCACTGCCGCCGCGCCGCCGCCAGGGGGCACCGGCCGCCGCCCCTGGGGCCGTGAGGCGGCCCTTGGCCCGGGGGACGTTACTAATGGCCGCCTCACCCCCCACGGGGCCAACGGCCGCCTCACGGTCTCCTCACGGCCGCGGGACCAACGGCCGCCTCACGGTCCCGTCAGGGCCCCGGAGCCAGCCGCCTCCCCGCCAGGCGGAGGGCTGACGGCGGGAGCCGGCGCGGTCGGGCCAGGCCGGGCCAGAGAGACCGTTCCCACCGGTGGCGGGAAGTTTGCGGCGCCCTCCCTCCCCCACCCCCCCTTTCTTTCCCGGTGGCTCCCGCCGCCCCCGCGGGCGGAACTCACGCGCTCCGGCTCCCCCGGCTCCGGTTCGTGCGCGCGCAGCGCCCCCCGCCGCCCCCGCGCGGCCATGGCGGCGGGCAGGGCCGGGCCGCGCCGGGCCCCGGTCGGGCTCCGCCGCCTGACAGCCCCACCGCCGCCGCCGCTCCCGGCGCTGCCGGCCGGCCGGAGCGGGGCGGGGCGGGGCGAGCCCGGGGCGGGCACCGTGCGAGGCGGAACGCCTGACGGCGGGTATTAACGCGGCTGCTCCGCGCTCGCTGCGGCGGGGCCTTAGCGGGGTCAGCGGCTCCGGTTGGTTCTGCCGCCTCTCCCCCCGCGCTGAGGGGGGCTGCGCTCCTCCGGGCGGCCCGACATCGAGCGGGGTCACCGCCGTCCGTCCGCTCCACGGACCTGCGTTCTGTTCGTGTTCCTTAGCTGGGTAAGGAAAGGGTTAAAGGCCGGGCGGCAATTTCAAGCGGTTCTCAAATACCCGGTGACCTTCCATCCCCTAAATCCTCTCCTCCAAATCCTGCCCGCCTGCTGAGTGCAGCGCAGGCTTTATTTTTCGCTTTGAATTTCTTTGGGCTTTTGGTGGTGTTAAAGACAACACGGAAATATTACCCCCGACCTGTGTGCGTGTGACTCCCCGGAATTCACGGGGTGATTTTTGTGCCTCCGGGCTGAGGGGATGCCGAGACGTGAGAGAACTCCCGTGGAAGCGCGGCTGAGGCTGCGCTACGCTGTGCGCTGGAAATGGTTTTAAAGTTGACACTGTAGATGGGGGGGAAGACATTTCTTAGGGAAGAGTCAAAAGGTTTTCTCTGTTGTTAACTGTCAGCGGCCTTTTTATGAACAGCAGTGACACTTCATCGCTTTAGGTAACGGTGGGAGCGAGGCTGTTACCATCAGTGATTGCAGCTTATTTTGTAATTAGATCTTTCCCAAAGATCTAAACCTCCTTTAGGGTCCCAGGAAAGATCAGAAGCCACGTGGAAATTAGAGAAGAGTACATGTGCCCAGCATCGCGTGCGTCACCAAAGCCGGGGAGTACGATGTTCTCTTCCGAAAGCTGACCTATGGCGCTGGGGAGCGAGGATGGCACAGAGGAACACCTTGGCTCGGCTCCTGCTTGTTTTGCAGAAGTTCTCTAAAAGAAACATCTAAATGCCACGTGATGGTGCACCAAAGACCTCTGCATTAGGGAGCAGCTGCAAATTTGAGCAGCAGAGTGTGATGACTTTGACTTTTAGGTTTGGAGACCTCAAACCAGGCACCTCAGTCTACACGCAGACATTGAGGTAAGGGACTGGGCATCACAGGGGCTTGCGCTGCCCCGGCGTCCTCCTGCCCCGGCTGCTACACGGTGTCCTGCTGCTGCCTGGTACACACCACCCCTCCCATTGGGATGACAGGTGATGAGCTGCCCGTCATTACTTCCAATTAAGTCACAGGACAGTACCTGAGTTTCAATCCCATTTCCAGACAAAGTCATTCAGAAGCTTCCAAGGATCACCTGCAAATTCCCACCCGTGACAGCAGAAGACCAAAATCATTTGCACAGGCTTGGACCTGCGAGCTGGCAGCACAAACTGCACAGCAATCCAGAATGCGCAGGTACTCATTTCAGATTCCCTCTGTAAAAAATCAACAGAAGATTCTTTCCCAGAGGATGACCCCCTCCTTTAACGAAGCCAAGGTGTCTTCTGCACCCTCTATCTCCTACTAAAAGGGGGAAAACAAAATGTGAGGGAGGAGGTGACCGAGCAGAATTCAACAGTGCTCGTCAGTCCCTGGCGCTGTACGTCCCAGATAAAATCAGAGTCCTTCATTTCATTTTCGGTGGGTCCTGAGGCCAGCATAGGGCGAGGGCCTCAGTCAGGAGGGTGTAATACACTGCTTGTCTGTTCTGCTCTGCTAAATCAAGCTGTTTTGCAGGAGAGAGCACGTATTGTCAAGCTATCCCTGGCATTCATTCCTTCCAGAGCTTATTCTTCACTAGGGATCCAGTTGCGCTTACAGTATATGCTCTGTCACATTCTTTGAGCCTGAGGGCATATCACAAAAAAAATAATCCACAGATTTTTTTTTTTTTTAATTTAGCATTTGACATGCCTGATAGAAAAATAACCCTAAATCTGAGTAATCCAGTTTGCAGAACATCTGAAGCATAAGTCATTTCAGAGTTTGAACCAAACCCAAATCCATTCACATCAAATCAGATTTATTTAATTATTTCAAAGCCACCTTCCAATTCCACCCCCAGAGCCTATTTATGTGTCCTGCCAGTATAGCTAGCACTGTGGACTGGCTTCCTGTTTATATTCAAACGTTTAGAACAATGGGATGCACTATTAAAAACAAGCATTTTGTGACACATCTGTCTCAATGTGTCAGCACGTGGCAGGGGATCCTCTTCCGCAGGTGCAAAGTTGGGAAATGGCACTTCCATTAGAAAAGTCTCATCTGACACATGAACTGCGGAGTTAAGTGGTACCCGCGTGAACTGAATGATTATCAGCTCTCTCCCTCCATGGGTATTTTTCGGAATAAGAAAAAGCTTAGCTGTGTAAAGAGAATGAAAGCTCACGTCAGTAAGTTGCGAAGAACAGCCATGCAAATCCAAAGGGGTGATCTTGTGATTAATTGCTTATGCTGTGAAGACTGCATGGCCTGAAGTAAAAATGCAAATGCCACCATCACCAGATTTTAAGAGTTCAGTAACAAAGGTAGAGCATATATAATTTACAAACCTTTTCAAGATATCTTGAGAACGAAGAGGCTGGAAACAAAAGACATGCTGATCTTTATATGAATACACCTCCAAGTGCAGTGGCTTATGTTTTCAGTTAGGGATGCGCCCCGTCTTCTGCAGGTGAGACCTGACCAAAAAAACTCACCCTCCAGCAAAGGAATGGAGATTTATTTTGGTCGTCAGAGGTAGCTTGTTGCCATCCACAGACCATCAACTGCATTTGCACTTGCTAAATTTGTAGAATTTTGCCTCTTGGGACTTTTCTGACTTTCATCTGCAGTAGTGAAGTAGCAGAAGTTTCTGAGAAAGAAAGGGTCCCCTCTACATGTTGTCCAACAGACGTTTTAGGGGGATGGCCCGTAGACTGAGTGCTGGGGAGGAGGTACAGAAATGGGGAGTAAAGTTAAACCAAGTATTTGAGTTACATGTTATGGGCACTGTTCCGGCAGGAGCCCCTTGTTTTAGCCTGGTAAGGGTGAGGGGAGGAGGTCATTGCAACGTTAAACCCTGGAACCTGGGCCAAAGGGACCTGGGGTGGGCAGTGGAATGGAACTACCTTTAATTGTTGCATCTCATGATTTGAGTGAATGTCCTGGTTTCAGCTGGGATGGAGTTAATTTTCTTACTAACAGCTGGTGTAGTGCTCTGTTTTGGATTTAGGATGAGAATAACGTTGATAACACACTAATATTTCGATTGTTGCAAAGCAGACAGGGACTTTTCAGCTCTTCATAGTGGCCTGCCAACAAGAAGGTGGGGGGCACCCAAGAAAGAAGGAGACACAGCTGGGACAGCTGACCCCAACTGACCACAGGGATATTCCACACTGTATGGCATCATGCTCAGCATATAAAGCTGGGGGAAGAAGAAAGAAGAGGGGGATGTTTGGAGTGCTGGCGTTTGTCTTCCCAAGTCACCATCACGCGTGATGGAGCCTGGCTTTCCCGGGGATGGCTGAACACCCACCTGCCCATGGGAAGCAGTGAGTGAATTCCTTGTTTTGCTTTGTGCGTGGCTTTTGCTTTACTTATTAAGCTGTCTTTATATCAACATGCAAGTTTTGTCACTTTTACACTTCTGATTCTCTCCCCCATCCCACCGGGCGAGAGTGAGCGAGCGGCTGCGTAGTGCTTAGTTGCCGGCTGGGGTTAAACCGCAAGTAGTTTGCCCCTTTTTTTGTCAGAGAAATTACTTTGTACCACCCCAAAATCCCCTCCTTTAGATTTGGTGTTCTTGTATCCTGAGCAACTGTGGACTCACAAATCTTCTCATTCTCCATTTACTCAATTTTTCTCTTTCCTCCATTAAGCTCATTTGCTAATTGTTTCTCCATGCTTTCTCTGCTGTTAACTCCATCATTTCGTGGAGTACCACGTAATTTAAAAGAATAATTTCACAGAATCATTTGGGTTAGAAGGGACCTCTTGGGATGATCTAGCCCGAGTCCCCGCTCAAGCAGGGTCCCCAGAACGGGCTGCCCAGGGCTGTGTCCAGTGGGGTTGTGAGTCTCTCCAAAGGCTGGAGCCTCCACAGCCTCTCCGGGCAGCCTGCTCCAGAGCTTGGCCACCCTCACACTCAAAAACATGTTTTCTTGTGTCCATGTTTACCCTTAGTAAATAGGTTTACGCAGGATGTCACACCGTCCAGCCTGTTTCTTCGCACATCTTGTTGAGTGCTGTTAGAGAAAGACTCACAACTGCAGGGACTCTGCAATTACAGACATGTTCGTTCTTTTTCACGTCCTTGGTCCAAAGCTAACTGATACCTTTAGGTCTTCAACCGAGCCTTAATTTTACCATTTTCCTAGATGAAAATGTCAGTATTTCCATGTTTGCTGTATTTGATTCCCTGTTAAATTTCCCCTCATTTTGTTTTGTTCTGTGTATACAACTCCTACTGACATTTAATCAAGAAAACTAGTGACCTGTCATAGCCTTTTCCCACTGCTATTATACTAAGACCCGGCCTGTCTTAAAGTGAATTCCTGTCTTGTTTCAGAATATTTGCTCTTTGTTTTGTGGTGTTCATACTACACAATCTCTTCACCTCCCAAACCTATACATTCTTCCAGACCAAACTGTTTTTCATTTTATCTTGTGTCATGCATCCAAAAATCAAAATACAATGCTGGACCGCATATTTGCTTATCACGAAAGGTTTTTTTCACAACTCTATTATGCGTTCCTACTATTGCCAGTGCCCTCTTCCCGGTCCTACCCTCTTATTATGAAAAGTTTTCTATGCTCATCTTCTGAATGTTGTCATTTTCCCCCTTTATAATCATATCACACGTTCTTATCACATCCAAGCTTTTTTTTTTTTCTCTGCATGTTCACTGCTTTCCAAACCCCCTAGAATAAATGGGGACAATAAAGACTCCTTCCACGAACCAACAAGAAGGGTGTGAACACGTGGATGTGCACAGGTACTGAATCTCATCTTTGCTTCAGTGAAAGCAGGTTGTCACCCTTGGATATCCCTTGCTAGACGGCAAACAATTCTGCCTTGATTTGCAACGATTTTTTAAGGAGGGAGAGCACTTTATGTGTTAATCGTATCATCATCAGTCACAGTCAAGGCCCCTAGGCAAAAAAACAACACTCAAAAATAAAAGAATTTTATCAATAAAAGTAATCTGTTTTAATATACATTTTAACTTGACTTTGAATGCAATCATTTCCTTTAACCAGAGGTTTTTATAGGATCAATCTTAATTTGTACAGTCTAGTAAATCTCACCAGTTCAGATGCCCAAGAGGCTGGTTTTGCAAGAATCAAGAAAAATATGCTATTCTTAATCACTTTGTATAAATAAGATGCTAAATCAGTGCGTAATAAGAAGTCTTTTGTAGCAAAGGACAGACTAAATTCCCAAAAGTATAGGCGATGAACAGAGAAAGGATGTGACCAGATAAAACAAGAAAAGGTGTTGCTTAGGCATATTCTAAAGGTATTAATTTTACACTGCGCATGTACTAATGAATACTATTTCTGCATCCAAACATAGCTTATATATGTCCTTTTATATATATCCTTTTATATATATATATATATATATATATATATATATATCAACTTCCAGCTACAGTAATTTCTTCAAAGTGGCATTATGCAGTCTCTCTGCTGTTACGTCTTTGTCAAAGCACAGCTCAGGAAAATAGTATTAAGCACCCGTAACTTTTTTGCCACACATAAAGTCGTGGGTTCAGGGACTGTCTAGAAGGAGAATTATGTTAAAACACATCTGTATTTTACAGGGAATTCCCAGCTTGAGTATAACAGCGTAAAACCCGTGGCTATGAGGGATATCCAGTTCGGTACTTTGGCAGGGTGCTACAATATGGTAATTAGCACATGTAAAGCCAAGACACAATTCTTTTGTGAACCGACTGCTTCACTCAGGGCTGGAACACACTAGTGGCACCCGGGAGCGGCCGCCCACGCCACCGCGCTGAGCCACGTCTTTGGGTTTTCTTTCACCCCGGTTTGGGTATCGCCTCTGCAGTCAAGTTCTTTGCAGCCTGAGGTGAGCAGTAGATCTCCGGGCACTATGGGAGCCTCGCCAGAGTAATTTGGCCCGCTGCCTGTTGTTCAATCTGGAGTCATTGAAGCCCCGGGTTTCCCTGGGACCGTGCTGCCAAATACTCCATATGGGATGCCCAGAAATATAGCCTAATGTTAGGGAGATTTAGTTCTCCTGCGTCTCAATGGGCCTATACATTTTTAACAGCAATCCTTGTTTTTACCTTCCAAATGAACCTTGAAAAGGTCTTGTGAACCTTATTGAAGAACGAGGCTTTAAATTATGCGACATAGCTGTAGTTGACACAGGCTACAGAGGAAGACATTTATTTCCCGAAGTTACATCTGTCCTACAGCTGAAGCAGGACGAGTCCTTCCCAAAGCATCTCCGTGTCGCCAAGCTGTCACCCTCCATCCTGGACCGCGCTGACCCGAGCAGCGTGCAGGCTACGCCGTCTTCTGACCTCCTTCCCAGTGGAAATGTAGCTCCGTTGGCTGAAAATGGGTCAGGCAACAGGACCGACGACACGGACAATAAATAATCAAACAAGAGTCAATCAGACTATGACAGCGTGTTTTCTTTTTGCAAAAATTAGTCTTTCCCAACAACATAAGCCTGTCTTTAATACAGCAGAAATGCTTAGATCAAACAGAACGCGCGATTTGTGTGGTACTAGGGAACATAAAAGGCAAAAGAATTTACAACCAGAAAATAGATTTGTTAGTGGAATTACATATTTAAGTCTTATTAATGGCACAGCGCTGTGTCCTGTGCCACTCTACACAGTCTAGTGCTTTTCATTAGTCACGAAGGAGCTGCAGGAAGAGGTTATATGCAATTTGCTTGATGTTCTAGATTATTTAATATGGGACTTTTTTTTTAATGATCTGAAATCTAAAATAAAATTAGGAAATTGTGGGATTTATTTATCTAACACAAGAATTCGGAATTTAAGCAAAATTATTTTCTTTGAAACAAATACCTCATAGGGAAAAAATACTGTTTCTTTCTTGTTTTGTGACTGAAAGGAACAGTAGGTTTTTTAAAAGCTCTGAAACTTAGCAAAATATGGTATAAAATCCCAAATATGCTTTCCCCAAAGATTTTCTATTCTTATAAATTTCTGATTATGCTACTGATTTTCTGTCAAGTTAAAATGTCAGAGAAAATACGTAGAATTAGACTTTCTTCCTTCCACTAATCCCAAATCATCTGAGAGGTGTAGCAATCAGTAAACAGAACTGAATTTCTCATACTTCTTATCGTGCATTTTTGAATTGCTGCTTTTATCATGACACCAGTTAAGACAAACATATAACTGTTAAGATGAATAAATTGTGATCTCGCTTCGTGATCCATACCATTTGTTTAGAATTTCATTAAAATACTTCTAATTTATTCTGAAAGTTTGTTTCTAAACTGTTGCTTTGTTTTGTTTTGTTTTTTTCCTTCTCTGGTAATGTAGTCAATTAATGAGCATTGAACAGATAAAACAGTGAAGAAGACTTTATCAAAATTTTCAGATACATGCTCTGCTTGCTGCTTTTCAAAAGTAATAGAAAACAACTGTATTGTTGAACAATGAAGATTTAGGGTGGTCTGGGAACAATCTTAGAGTTGAATCTATTTTTAGTTGGCCAGTTACTCTGCTCTGGTGTCACACACTGACTTCAGGTCTTTCCCTGGAGTGGCTGTTGGTGCAATGTGGTAGCAACGTACATTAACAGAGCATGTAGTTTTACATCTTACTTTTTCTTTGTTTTCTTCAAAAGTATTTACATGCTTTTGTTTTCTTAGAAATATTCCTTGAGAAAAGAGAGTAACTCAATGGAGTTATTAATATTTTATTTTGGATTAGTTTCTGTTGTGCTTTTTGAGATTTCAGATAACGTATTGTTGATTAACGTGTCAAAAATTTACATTAAATTTGTAAGAACAGTAAACATTCTTCAGGATCCCTTATGACCATCTTTTTAACAGCACAGAGATAAGACTGTACCTTGGATTAAATTCTTTTCTCTCTTTCTGCATCAAAAGGACATAAGTATTATTAGACAAAACAAAATAAAATATTCACTCTTCTTATCCTGTTTCATTTCTTCACAATGTGATTCCCCATCACCAGTGGTAATCCTGGTTCCAGTGGCATGAATTGTAACAGCTGCATATTTATGGGCAGTGAGCTTGAGGAGTGAAAATCTAATTTCAGGTTGACATTGTATCTGATTCTTTTCAATAGACTACCTTGGCAAATATGAAGGGAAATGGTAATATGTTAGTCCTGAAGAGCAACCTGATACGAATGGTAAGAACTACAACCGATCTGCCCTATCGTATCTTTTGTTTCTTTTTTAAGAGTACAGTTTAAATGACCTGCTCTTACTCTATGGTGTGAGCGTTCCTTTGTCACGGTCCTTGGACAAATTACTGCCCTGACGCTGCTTTCCAAGCAGATTACGTGCCAAGGAGAGCGCGCTGCCTGCCGAGTCCGCGCACGGAGAGCCCTCTTACATCCAGATTAGTCTCTTTTCCAGCTTTATGCGCTAATACATGGAATTTTATATACTATAAACTTCTGGGTTCCTTGATTATGCAACTTAGGTTGGATCGGAATCTTTAAGCCGTTTCTTCACTAGAAACAAAAGGTGGTAACAAAAGTGTTAACTAATGATAAGTTTAGAATGGTGAAGACAAACCAGAGGTGGTGTTTGAATTGGTACATTCTACAAAACTAACAAAATTATTCAAGATGTGGATTTTCTAGATGACAGTAAATCCTTTTATGGATATTCTCATACAGAATTAAAGTGGTCTTAGTTTCGTAATTGTATCATGAACAGGAACCTTTTGAGTACTGGAGTAAGCTTTAAATTTAGATAGAGCACTGGCTAAGCTTTTTGATTTTAGTTAAAAATACCCCTCAGGCATGCAAAACACAGGACACAAACGATAAAGCAGTCTGAGGTTTTGCTTTCAGCTGCTGTTACCAGTAGATTACGGCCATGCAGAGCCATTAACACCTGCAGCAAGGCGGGGATAAGGAAACACCGGCCCCATTACCAAAACGCCTTCATTGCTGTATACGAGTGTATCATCTTCAGATTTATGTTCCTGAATTTCTCAGCGCCACCACGGGCTGTGAAGGGGCAGGGAAGCGGCACCCACAAATCACAGCCCGCGGAATACCCTCCTTTCAGCGGGCTGAATATCGACCAGATATTGGAGTAAAACTGGACGGCGAGTCCCCGCTTGCCGCGTCCCACCGTAATCGGGGCCCGCCGGGCTCCGGCCCGCCCCGGCCCGGCTCAAAATGGCCGCCGCCGGGCCCGTGCCGCCACGGCGCCTGCGCGGGAGGACGGCGCCTGCGCGGAAGGCGCGGGCACTGTGGCGCATGCGCGGAGCCGTCCCCACGTGACTCGGTGCTTCTCCCCCTTCCGGCGGCGGTGGCGGCGGCGGGGCCATGGCGGCGGGGGAGGTGGCGGTGGCGGACTCCGCCGAGCAGTTCCAACAGCTGCTGCAGCAGAAGGATGGGTGAGGCAGGGCGCCGGCGGGGATGGGGGCCGGGGTGCGGCCTGCCGGGTGCTGAGGGAGCGGGGTCCGCTGCCGCCGCGTGTTTGGCCCGAGCTCTATGAAAGGCGGTGACTGCTGAGGGGAACAGGCCCGGTGCTGCCTCAGAGCTGAATAAAACCTTCGCGGGGAAGTAAAAAACACAAAACCCATAGAGCTGAGAAGGGCTTAGTTTTTTTTTTTTTTGGCAGATTGTTTTTTAAGCACCCCTTTCCTCAGGTGGAGCTTAAGAGTCTCTAGGAGAGCTCAGGCGCCCGCCGGGGCGGGGGTGGGGGAGCTCTGCAGCTGCAAAACCTGCTGCAGGGGACGGGAAGTTTCCATGGACGGATTGGCAGGAAAATTATGCAAAACAGAACTTTCATGCAAACCGAGTTTATTTTTTGTTTCTTCTGAGCCAGGAGGTGTCAACAAAACAATGACCGTACAGCATTTTCAATGGAAACAGCAGTATGAGGTTGTTTACGGAGAAACAATGCAAAACTAAGTTGTTCAGCTCCCATGTAACAGGGCTGTTTTCTCATTAATCAGGTGTTCTGCTCTAGTAATGAGTAACAGAGCTCTCTTCCCATTGGTGTCTCAGCATGGACCACTGATTCTCTGCAGCCACTGGGCAGTGGCTCTTGGTCTGGTGCTGGAAGGCTTGGGCACTGATCCTTTGGGGGAGAACCATGCGCATGCATCACTTTGGTAGGAAAGTCACAGTAGCTACTACCGCAATTAAAGATGAGCGGGTACTCGGGTGCCTTACTGAAGAAAGACAGGTTTGGTTATGAGCTTTGCTTGTTTGTCTTGTTGAATCAAAGGTGTGGTAACTATTATTATATCTTTTAATTCACTAGCTGAGTATGTATTTAATTAGGTCTTGTAAGGCACATTGAAATAAGATGTTGTATGAAGAACATTTCCATGTCACTTGACAGCTGCATTAGCAAGTGGCCTTTAAACAAATAAGGAGAGAAAAGTGATTTAAATGAGTGGTTTAAAAAGAATGATGAAACTACCAGCATCACATTCTTAGAGGCAGCATAAAGAAACATGGGGAAGTTTTGATTATGGGAAGAAGAAACTGGTTTCTTTGAAACTTGCTGCATGACCTTCAGTTTTCTTTTCTGGAATTACTATTCAGCTGCATTGTGTGGGGACATCCCAGCGGAAAGTCACACTCTCACACTCACTGAGACATATTGAAATGAAAATATTTGAAATGAAAAAAATTTGAAAAATTTGAAATGAAAATATATATGTATATTATATATATTTGAAATGAAAATATATATTGAAGTTATTTTCAACAAAGCCCTCAGTAATTTTCTCATTCCTTTTGTCCACATAATGTCATTCAGTTTTCTCTTTAACAGACTTGATTATTTTATGCATGTGTTTTTGGTCCTAAGAGGAATTGATAGTACTGATAACTCTTTGCTTAATTTCAAAATATTTGGTTTTGTTTTCTGTTACTGCTAAGAAACCCAACAAAGCTGCACTCGCAGAGCATAACAAATCCATCAAATCATAGATTATTATTTTTTTTTAATGATCTCCCCATTTCTGGGTGGTGGTAGAACTTTAAAAATATACATTAGCTGACTTAAGATACTTTCTATATTTAGGTTATCAAATGAATTTGAAAATTAATGGTAAAAAAAGTATTTTAAAACATTCACTTAGTAAAGTGGGAGAGGAGAAAGTTTCTTCAAGGAGGTAAGATAGATAAAGATAAAGCTTACAACAAAAAATCTGCAGAATTTTTAAGGCTAGGCTTAATTCTGTTTTACTGGTTTTTGGTTGTGTGTTTTTGGTGTTTTTTTTTTTTGTTTTTTTTTTTTTTTCTTCCAATGGGATTCCTTATTTTTCCAAACTAATAGAATTGTCATTGCAACTGCCAGCATTTTATGTTGACACTTAATTTCACAGCAGTTCTTGTTTTGGAAAATGAATCTTTCCGACATCAAGGTATTGGGAAGCTTTGTGTTATGGAATAAGTGTAAATTTCAGGGTTTAATTTTTTTCAAAATGCATCTAGATTTTACGGTTGCAAAAGATGAACTGAGCCAATGTCTTCAAAATTATTGAACCACTTCTGTTACTGCTCTGTAATCTATTGTGTTACTTAGACTATGTTTTGGGAAAATGAACTTGTAAAACCAAGTAACTTGGGTTGCCTGTCAGAGAGATTATAAATACTTAGAAAATACTACACTACATACTATAGAAGACTTTGGGCTTCTTATTTCATCATGGAAAATGTGTGGTATGTCCTTCTGATTTTTCTTCCGCTACTAAAGTTTAAAAAAAGTTATATTAAAGTTAATTTTATTTTGGAGCCCACAGCTTTTCTCCCCAAATGTGAAATATAAAATCATACGGGAAGAGAAACTCTGGGACTTGTCATAAGCTTTTTGTAATGGTAGAATGTTTAGAAATATCTTGATTGAATGTAAGAAATACTTTGTTTAGAATCACTTATGTGCTTCATTTTGCTAACTCTGTTTTCTTCCTTTCGTAATGTTTTGAATTACTCTTGATAGTTTTCAAGTTTAAATTAAAGTACAGAAATGCAAAGAGGGGAGTCTAGTTGCAAAATTAGACTTGTTCGGTAAATGAAGCGGTCAAAAAAACCCTAAAACCCAAACTCTTGTTGCAAATTAATTTAAAGTATGTTCTTCAAGAAGATAAAACTTAAGTGCATTGCAGCTATATGCTGGTAAGGAAGGAAAAGGCTCTGATGGAATGAATATTAAATAACCATGTGATTATTCCTCTTCTGCTTGTCGTGAGCTGACATTCATGTGGTCAGAGGTGTCCCACTATGCCTACTAAATTAAATGGAGCACTTGTGAAATACTTCTTGGTAGTAGGGGAAGAGCATGCATTGCTGCGTTCAGTTAGTGGAAGGAAAATGCATCGAGTTATTTATTAGGACTTTGGCCTGATGTGTAGCCACTATACTACTTTTATGTTCTCTGTTCTCCTTTCTTCAACTGTTTGTTTTTAGCCAGTGGAAGTATTCTCTTGTCTTACTTGTAGTCTAACAGATGTAAAAGTTATATTTGTAAATATACAGGCATTTTGCAGTTGCAATGACAGCTTGACAACTTCATTCTCTGTAATTATAAAAGCAGTAGTAGATCTAAGTAGATTAGCCTGTTTTGTCATAAAAATTGATTTAAAGAAAAAAGTATTTTTGTTCATCCTTGATCCGTTTTTAACAACTTCTCTGAGCTCTTCACGTTGTCAGTGAACAGTGCATATGTTAAGAATGATATTGGAGGAGGTCTCAAAATTGGTATTTCAAATGATGGATGTGGTGTGCAAGTACAGGAAGACCAGTCCTGGAGCAAAGCTCTTGAGAATTCGCTGCATCAGAGCTTGGTCTGTCTTCTGAAATATTGAACTTCTGTTGCTTTTTTCATTTTAAAATTTTCTGTTTCTTGTGACTGGATATTCTCATATATATAAATAACTCCCTCCTGTCTCCCAACCTACCTAATTATTTTCACCTTGTCACTTTGTGGCAAAAAATGGTGGTTGCAGCATGGGAACAGCAATTCCAAGTGCTTGTTGCCGTTGGCTCAAAAGTCTTAATTAAAATGTGTCTGGATGAGGTGACAGCTGTAGTAACGTTTGGAAGAGGTAAAGCTTCTGCATGAGCTACCTGTGCTATTATCTGCCTCTGTATTTGCTCTGTAGCTGGGCTCTGCAAAGAGCATTGTTATAAAAGTTTACATGCTGAAACAGAGTTCTGCAGTTAGGGTTGTACTCTGAGCAGTGAGCTGTAGTCTCAGCTTTCTTAAGAAGTCTGTATCTAATCCCATTTATAAGTAAAGAGTAAATCACTTAACTGAGCCTTTCCTAGTGTCAGCTGTGAGCAGTGAAATAAGTTCAAAGCAGCATGCAGCTACTTTGTTGTAATTAAAAAGAGATGGTTTGCCTTTGGGATCATTGCTGGTGGTGACTTGTATACAAGAGTGTTGGAAGAATCTATACAGATGACAGCATTGGAAAAGGTGTTTTGAACTGTTCCTGAGCTCAGGTCTGAATTTGCAAGACTGGCACTTACAGAACAGGGCAACTCTTTTTTTTTTTTTTTCTGCAATTTCAGTTTTTACTGGTCTGTAAACTCTGCCAGTTTCAATCAGTTTAAAAGCAGAGCCATGCTATGACTGATGGCATGATGAGGAAAAAAAAAAAAAAAAAGAGGCTATTCTATTATATTTTTACCAAAACTTCTTAGAATTGCTTTGGGAAATCAAGTTTATGAATTTTAAAGTTCTGTGTCTGAATTGAGTTTAGCACTGTATTCAGAGTACGTGGTCAGATAACACAGCTTCTGTTCCAGTATGAATGTCATGCTGCCTGCATAGCTACTAAAAATGTGTACTGAAGTTCCATTATTTAGTAATAAAAGACCCTAAGTAGCTTCTACTGTATGGTTGTGTTGATTTCTATATGTCTTTCTAAGTAGATTAAAATTAGTACATTATATGTCTTTTTATTCCTTACCCCTATTATGTAGTGGTTTTGGCTTCAGCAAAACTGGAAAACGGAATTGAAAATTAGATACAAATATCTTGTTGCTGTTACGGTCAAAGCAGGTTTGTTTAAGCTCATGAGGACTACCTTGTGGTACCCGGTTTGATGGGATTTCTGTTCACACATGTGACTTCACATCTTTAAATGCTGTGTATAATTAATACCAAACGTGCAAGGAAACCTTAGTGAAGCTGGAAGAGGAATGAGAAGTTGAAGTTAATAAAAGCAGAAAATAATATATTGGCGTAAGAATACTGTATCTTTAGAAAAGTCCCAGTAGACTTGAAAAGTTACTACCTTATTTCCTGGACAAGCAGTAAAGAGGCAATAGTGGGACTGAGAGGAGAAAAGCAATGGTGCAGCCTCTAGCGTGAAGCTGCTGAGCTCTGGAGCTCCCAGAGCTTCTGAAGATGGAACTCTTGCCCTGGGAAGAGATGTGGGATGCCCAAGAGCCGTTCCGAGTGTTTGGCCTGCGTCCTGTAGTGTATGACTTCATCTTTAGTGTTTCTGCTTTTTTTTCCTTCCTGGCTGACTTTCTTATGGAATAATCTCTTATTATCGTAATTCAGGATGACGTTTTTCTTTGTATTGTATTACTTTAACCGTGCTGGTTGGGTTTGGGAATGTTTCCAGAAAAGTTATTAAAGTCCTCCTCTGTGCAAGTCACAGAAAACATTCCTGGTTTTGATTTTCTTTTTTTTCAGGAAGATGGTGGGGTTTTTTGTTTATTTGTTTTTTGTTTGTCTGTGGGTTTTTTTGGCATGGCATATCAAACTTTTACATTGTGTAATTCTGTTTAAAAAATAAATGCTGTTACTTTTTTTTTTTTAATAGGTCCCTTGTAGTTGTCCACTTTTGGGCACCATGGGCTCCTCAGTGTGCTCAGATGAATGAGGTTATGGCGGCACTAGCAAAGGAACACACGCAGGTTACATTTGTGAAGGTAAGTCAGGGAGTTGAGCTTGTTTTAAATAGAGGAGAGCCATTATTACAAAGTGTGAGTAAAGTATTACAAAATATGGGTAAAGTTGGTTTTGAAGTTCCTTTATGGCTTCACGTTTAAAGGTGTGAGTTGAACATATGTAAGAGATGCATCGAAAATCTGTGGGATGGAAGGTCTACGTTCGTATTTCCAAACTTCGTATTGCAAGCATAAATGACACCTTCATTTTATTGTGGTGTTTAAAGAAAAAAAAAAAATTAGAAATCGGTCTGCTAAGATACAATGATGGAGTTTTTTCACTAGCTACTCCATCTAACAAATAGGCTTTTAAATTTCTCTGTGCCTGCAATGTCTCAGTCCCTCAGTTCTGTAGATAGCCACCTTTTTAAAGCATGATTTTTGTGTGTGGATTTGAGATTAATTTGGCAACACTGTTCTTTTCATGTGTGCTGGAGATCTCATTTGTTCCCGTGATGTTATTGCTTAGCTAAATAGATCGCAGAATTCATAGAGGTTTTCTCTCTGATACTTCATTATCAGAGAGGTTTACTCTCTGATACAGTAATCTTCATGAAGTTTAAAGGAAGGTGAATTTAAGTCAGTGCAACATTGTCACTCATAAGATGACAATGGTATAGTGCTGGATGGGATAAACACAAATGAAATGCTATATTTTTGTGAGATCGTCCACACGTCCTAGTTAGAGAACCAGTGTGGAGGGAAAAATGAATGCACTTCAACATGCTGTTCGTTTTAAAACAACTTTCTCTTGTTAATGAGACACTTCTGTGATTATGAGGGCAGGGAGTAATGGAGCAGCCAGCTGTGTGTGAGTGTTTTAATTTGATTTCTTACAGCCTTTAGGTTTTGTGTGGTTTTTGTTTTTTTTTAATGATTCCTCTCTCAGTTGGCATTTCTCTCTGTGGAACAGGACAGAGCTATTTGAATGGTAGTATTTTATTGTATAAAGCTTCAAAAGGCTAATTTTCAATGTTTTGAAAATTCAAGATGCTTAAATTTACATAGAGCTGGTATAGCTTGTGGTAGGCCCAAGAAAATTTGAAAACTCTCAGTTGCCTCTTTATTATTAATATTAATGTATTATTTATTTATAACCCTTATTATCCATCTGTAAGTTGTTTTTTAATAACAAGGTTCTGAAGTGATCGAGTTTTGCAAAACGAAGATAATGGCAACTTCCCCCCCCCCCCCCCCCCAGCCCCAATATTACTGGTGTACTTGTTTAGAGAAAATAAGCTACTGAAAGACTTGGGTGGATTTTCTTGATATGTTTTTTTTTGGGGGAGGGGCTTCTCATGGGGAGCGTATTTGATTTTGGAAGATCTTTGTGGGATTTTGGTCTGTATTCCAGAATAGCCAGAGTCTGCCTTTTAATTGGCAAGAACTCATCAATGGTTACAGATGACCACCAAGAGTAGTGTACCGCCTTGCAAATCATAAACACATTCTAGAAAAGAGCTAAGTAATAATGAAATGAACTTCAAAATTGTCAACAAATCTTGAAGTCTTTCTGAATTCAGTTTCTCATTTTAGTTGTTGCATAGCCTAACTCTAAGATCCTTGCCGTGGTTACAATGAAAGTGTGTCTATATCCAGAAACAGAAACGTTTTTTTTGAAAGTTATACCAATAAGAGCAAGTTACTGAAATATGAAATTAAATCTGTTCTGTATGTGTGAACCTCACCAGAGTGGAACATAAGTATCCAAGTAAGTAGGAAATTTTACTGGAAAAGAAAACGAATATTATAGGTAGAAGTAATTTAATCATTTGCCACTTGAAAGAGAATAGATAATTGGAATCTGTTTACAGTTTTCAATTTATACTTTAGTTTCTCGGTTGATCCTGTTGGAACATTGTTTTACAAAAATAGAGGTGAAGCCTGAACTCTTTTGACTTATTCTTCTGGGTTGCTTCTGAATTTAGTGAGTTCATTAAGAGCATATATAGTTGGAGCAAATTGAAACATGGTGTAATACTAAAATATTCAGAGGTTCACTGTGTTTTGGTTAATAGTGAGAACAGTCACAGTATTTTCTAAAATGTGTAAGGATGGACAGGGGCAGGCAGGAGCAAACTGTTCAGTAGTTCTCTTGATGCTTGTTCATGAAATGTATGGTTTGTCAAATAAGAATTTGAGGCTTTTTCTTCTGTACACTGAATTGCAGGCTTGCTTGAAACAGATCTATTACCACTTCTTTAACCATTAACTCTGCAGCTGTTACAGAACTAGTGTCTTAATCTCGTACTAGATCTTCTGTCACTCAAGTAAGCTTTTAGCCTGTGCATGGAAAATCAAAAAATTGAGTTAATTAGAAGATATATTTTCTTGGCAAATTACTACATTATGTAATTTCAAGGTACGTGTTTGAATGCTGAATGATTTTAGAGCCAATAATCTCAATAAGCTTGCCACTCAATACTCGGCAGCCTTGCAGGAGTTAAAAATAAAATTTAGTAGACATCAATAGCTTATTGAAGAAACACTCTCTTTTTTTCTTCATAATTTGCAGAAGGCTGCAAATGTCAGTCGTGATGTACTGCCCCTTGAAATTAGTCAATAGAGCAAACAGCAAGAATTGCTGTGGGCAGAAAATAAGCACTGTAATCATGACATAACTGGGGTCAATGATTTATGGATTTCAATATAGTAGTAGCTGCATATGATTGAAAATTTACTAGGTCACTAGTGCACCAAAAATTTTATTCGTAGCCTTCGGGCATCTTTTGAAATGTGCAACAAAATAAAAACCTCTGAACCTGTTTTGACACTGTGTAGGCTCAGTGGATGACACGCCAACCCAGTGAGTATCATTTAAATGCAAATGTGTCACAAACTTCTGCATCAAATCCTTTTTAAATGTATAAAATGCCTAGAAGAACATTCTAGACAGGATTGACATCCACAGTCAAACTTTAAAGAAGATTACGAAAATAATCTTTTTGTTTTGTTTTTTGTTTTTTTTAGCTGGAAGCTGAAGCTGTGCCTGAAGTATCTGAAAAATACGGAATTAGTTCTGTTCCAACGTTCTTATTCTTTAAGGTAAGAGAAAATGGATTTAAAAGAAAATGGATTCCATATGGGCTGTTAATATGTATACCTTTTTAATACTACTACCAGAAGAGCAGAAACTTAAGAACTTTCTCAGTGAAGAAACTTATGTTTCTAATTTACATCAGTCCAGTGAAACCTAAACAAGTAGATAGAAATGGTTCTTGCACTTTAAATGTAATATTTCAGAGCTTCCTTAATTGCTTTGGGATTCTTATATAGTTATTTTAGCTGTCATACCTTATATTGGGTCAAAAAATTTTCAGTAGTGTTTCCTTATCTAGCTATAGTTCTACAACATGGCAGAAACCCAAGTAAATAATTGTTTGATAGAAATTACAAGCCTATTTGGGTCACGCTTGCCTGCAATAATAAAATTCAAAATATTTTTTTTAATAAATTCTTCTGATAGCAAATTCACTAGCATTAGCAGTAGCCAGCCAACAGAATGATGTGAGTCTTGGAACTAAAGTCTGGCTAAAAGATCAATACACTAATCCATCCTGCATCTGAAAATCTATACTTTATATAGTGGTTTTACTATTTTTTTTATTACAGTACAGATTCTGAATTTAATCCTTTAACACGAGCCTGTGTTTTGGTTTCCTTAGAATTCTCAGAAAGTTGACAGATTAGATGGTGCACATGCTCCAGAGCTGACCAAAAAAGTGCAGCGCCATGCGTCCAGCAGTTCTGTTTCTGCTGGCTCTAATGACAGTGCAAAAGAAGATCTTAATGTGCGTCTAAAGAAACTCATCAATGCTGCCCCTTGCATGCTGTTTATGAAAGGGTCGCCAAAAGAACCTCGCTGTGGTAAGGATTTTCTGAAGTTCGCGTTCAGTGTGACAGCACTTGCTTTGGGCTACTTGTCAGATTTACTCAGTTTTGGGGAGGTACACCTAGAAACATTAATGAGAGTATTGTCACATTGCTTATAAGCAGCTAGAGAATTGCTATTCCCTTAGTTAAATTTTGAAAATGGAATCACAGAGATTAGGGGCTTTCTAAAGAGTATGCGATGTGCAATGCTATCCTTGAACTAGGACACTGTTCCCAAGGTAGCTCAGTGTTTGTTCATGACATTTTTTGTGCATTAAGTTACAAGCTGAAAATGTAAAATAGTCTGAAGAGAACGTTTCAATGCAAGGAATAGCAAGAATTGACTAATATCTGGGATTACTGTTCCCATTTGGAAAAAGAAAATAAAACTGTCCTAGCTGGTAAAATTGAAAGACCAGTAGCATGTTTCTGGTACAGTGGAAATGCCTTTTTCTTAAACCTAGTGCTCTTGACCCTTGCTCACTGTTTAGAGTGCTTGGTTCCTACCTAACTTGAAGGGTTGATCTATGTCGAAAGCAGATGAACAAATGTTAAAGCCCAAATTTTTTCAGTACTGTGAAGCTGCTGTCCTCCTGCTCGTGCAGTCCCAGGAAGTTGCATTACAGAACTAATTTTGCAGGGTCTTCTGTAGTGAGCTGCAGGAGGTAAACAGAAGAGCAACAGTGATGTAGGATGGGGATTGCTCGACCAAACAGCGCTATTGGCAGCCCTTGTCTGGTTATGGCTTCCTCCTGTTCCAGTGTAGCTCTGGGGGCCATCGTTTTGGCAATTAACAACACAACGCTTTCCAGGTTGTCTACTTGCCTGCCTTTGTTAAAGTTTATCTTTGATTGTCAGCCTGCTTCTAACCCACCCATGGCCTTTTTCTACTGGTATCTTACAGAAGTGAATATTAGCTGCTAGTTTCTGTGCTGTTTTTTCATATACGCTTGTTCCCCAAGGCCCACGTTCCATCTTGAAAAAACAAGGAACAAAAAGCAGTGTGGAAAACCAACCATTCCTCATCTCCAGAGCTTCACTTAAAATGAGAAGATTGAAAATGTCTTATTCTGAGGACAGTGGCAATAAGATATAATTATAAAATTCTGAAACTGAGGAGATGGAAAGGCACTGGGGAAAAAAGTTGCATTGACTTCTTTTACCTCCTTTCTCTCCCCAAATTGGTATAGAGATCAAATGTTACAACTTCTACAGTTACTTCTCTGCAGGAGATGATTAAGATTGGATTACTTTTCTAAGCAAATGTGTATCCTGTGGGATAGATCATATCAACTCCATTGCTGGGCCAAAGAGATGAAGGGATTGTGAAACATAACAGGAGGATAAGAAAAGGGTTAGCAGTAGCCAGCTCCTCACAGCCAAGCTCCTGAAGGAAAGGCCTGTGGCATATATTTCTGGAACCAATAAAGAGATGATAACTAATTAAAAGCTAAGTTGCCATGCAAACCCTCAATTATTTGTGTCTAAAAGCAAATAATGAAATACTTGTTTTGTCCCATCTGTGCCTGAATTACAGTAGCATGCACAGGCTTGAAAGATTCCTCATAAATTGTTCTATATGATGGCAGACACGCTCGTGAACTAAATGAGTTTAAAACACTTTGAGGAGGGAAATGAGGATTCAAGGAACTATTCTTCTTGACCCCCTTGTGGTATGGGCTCAGCAGGGGCACCCTAGAGACAGCAGTGCTTCTCGTGTGTGGTCAGCAGTCCATGAGTGCTTGGGTTGACCTGTTGGCATGCTGTGGTGATTTATTGATGCTATATTCGCATAATTGCCAAATATCTGCAGCGTGCACGCACTGCTAATGCTCCAGCCATGGAAGATCTCACCACAGTTTGAAGTATTAAATTCAGTTAAGTTTCAAGTGCAGACATCGCCACGTAGCTGCTGCTTGTGCTTTCTGTTGGAGTGTGTCCAGGAAGTTTCCAAAAGAAACTGTGTGGTGAACTATGCAAAGGAAAATGGATAAAATAGTGTAAAAGGACCTAAAAGAAACTGATTTTACACATTCTGTCTATTTATCTCAATCTGGAAGGCCTCAAACTGTAGTATCACCACATACTCTTAAAAGGGGGAAAGGGAAGGATAATATGCGACGCATTGATTTGGTGAAGTGAGAATAATGCAGGTTTGTGATACGTGACTTGTCAAACAGCCTCTTCTATTTTGCAGGGTATCTGTGAAGGCATTCTACTGCAGGAGAGCTATTTATGTCATTCTGTCTGGTTCTAGTTATTGAAATTGAGGATTGGGTTTGTAGTGTAAATAAGAACCTTCTCATTAACTTCAGGTAGTTTTGAGTCAGGACCGACACTTGCCAGATGCGGGAGCTGAGCAGAGTGGTAACAGTGGTGAAGCTGCAGGGTGGACCCAACTGGGTTGGAGCACAGAGAGAAGCTTTGGGCTGATATAGTGTATATTGGGCAGGAAAGGAGGGAGAGTCTGTCTGTCAAGCGCTGTTAATTAGAGGGAGGTTAGTATAGTGCATGCTGCCCTTTCCAAGAAGGAAGAGTGATATGTAAAAGTCATGAAACAGTATTTGAAAGAGAAGTAGTGGTTAAAGCATGGCAAACGTGTCAGTGTGGGCCATGCACAGTAGAGGGTAATCCTGCCCTGGCAGTAAGAGGAGTCTTCCAACTCGGTCCAGGCTACTTCAGGTGGTTGAAGCACTTACTTGCAGCTTGTGTCCACCTTTTCTTATTGCCTCTGCCCTGAAGTGTGCTTTCAGCTTCTTTTAAAATGTTTGTATGCTATTTTACAATCTGCTTTTTCAGATGTTGCTGTAAAATGGTTATAGCAATATGAGGGCAGGTGGAAGATCCTGTATGTACTGAGGCTTCCCATACTGTGTTAGGCTTCTAACTGTATTGGTATCTGTACACCTTCCCCCCCCTCCCCCCCCGTCTTTTTCACTGTGTAGTTTCAAGGCTGCTGTTTCATTTCAATGCATTAGTGAGTTCCAGAATCACTTCAGTAGAAGCAGTTTCAGAAATAACTGCAGACTTCAGAACTTTGATTGCGCTGTTGTGTATTAGCTTGGGATTCTAGCAGTTTGTGCACAGGCGTTTGCTCCTGTGTAGAGCTGATGAAGTTCCAGCTATTTATGTAAAGATGATTCTGTATTTGTTTATTATGTAACAATATGGTTATAGGTGCGTGGAAGCTATATATTACCATAGGGATTTATATATAATTTTCTAGGAATGGAAATTTTGGCTTATTGTGAAGTGCATCCATTGATGCATCCTATAATACTGTATGTATAAAGCCCTGCTCTGATGAGCTGCTGAGAGATTTGTAAGTACCTTTGGGGTGTCTACAGCGTAGGTCACTCAGATACGTGTGCTTTAAGTTAGGCTGCATTGGATGCTTATGTAGCACTACTGTTGGTGAACCTGCTGTGCTTGCACTGTGAGTTGTTTGGCAGGTTCCTGGCAAGCTGTCAGCGTGGAGCGTGGTTCTTGCCATGTCGGTGGTGACCACAGGCGGTGTAGGCAGTGGTGAGTCTCCCCCGAACTGCTCCTGCGCCCCGGCTCTCCGTTACACCCGACCCAGCCTCTGCCTCAGCTTGGCAGTGCTGGCACACCGTTTCTCCTTCGGATTTCTGCGGGTGCTCAGCAGAGAGCTGGCTTTCTCAAGGGCGTTGAGCAGAACGCTAGGCAGATCTTAACGCTATGTAGAGAAAAAGATCATTTACTGTTTTTCATGTGTTTGAATTTCTGATGGGAGAGAAGTGTGAGGCTGTTTAAGAAAACCACACCAAAACCCAAAATGATGTTGAGGCATCAAAGGTTAAGGTTAGTTAGGTACTTTGTCATAAACTCAATATGGAAAGTGACTTAAGAGTGTAACACGGGTTCATTTGCATGTCTTAATATGATAAAGTAGATATTTCTTCAAGCTTTCAGTTCTTACACTTGATCCTGAGTAACCCATGAAAAGTGTACAGGAGGTACTCACCTAAATAGACGTATGTGTTAAAATTGGAGGTATTAAAAGGTAGTGAAATGAAATCATCTGAACTTACAGCTTTTAGTTTTGCAGTTAAATACCGTGCCTGCTTTGGACTGCTGTGGTAGTTTTGGCAGTAGTTGAGAAATGTTAGTAAGTTGGGTCCATTAAACTTTCTAGAATAGACAAAATCTTTTTCAAGATGAAGGTAATTTACCATTTTGTCAAAGATAATATGGATCTTTTATGATAGCAGTAGGAATAATAAAAATAGAATTAAATAAAAGGAGCCATGCTTGTTTAAAGGTGAAGATGTTTGAATTGTGTCTATTTTGATACAAATAATAAATGTTCACTCGAGTCTCTAGTGCAGTTGGCAAGTAGAGGGAACCCTCTCCAGCAGTGTATTTTGGGATCTTCTTGTAGTTCGTAATTTCTTCATTGGAAAAGTCAGCGAAGCATAGTGCAAAGGAAGGTTTGTCTGCTCAGCTGTGTGTTTACTGGCAATCGTATGTGGTTGCTGCATATGTTGTATTATTTCAGTAGATTCATTTGGACTGCGGTAGTGTTTGTTTATTTGTTTCATCAATACCATAATTTATTTAGGGTGTTTTTTTATCATCTGGAGTGGCATTTGTGATAGTCTAGATAACTGCTCAAATCGTTTTGTTAGCAGTTTAATTATTCCTTGTAATGCATGCATGGCATTTCTTCAGAAATTCAACTTAAATCTTTTGTTATGAAAGTAAAGCTCTTCTGGCACTTTATCCCTAAGCATAACACTTCCAGACTGTTACCATAACCCTTCAAAATGAAACACAACCAATCAATCTTTCTAGTTTGCATGTAATTGCCTACAGCTAAAATAAAGCTTTTTTTTTTCCCCAGTTCCTTACAGTAGAAATGAGTTAATATATTGGCGATGGAATAACCATCAGCAATCAGCCTTTAGCTGTTTACTAATGAACTCCCAGATGTATGAAAAATTTCAGAATCTGTGTTTTACTTCAGGCTGTACATGAACTTAACACTTCAGTTGTAGAAAGAAAAGCAACTAAGATGCCATACATATAAATACAGCTACTTCATATCTCAATAAATTGCGGATCATGAAAACTGCAGAAAGCTGTAGTAAAAATCCATATTTCAAAAACTAATAGGTGGTCTTGCAAGCTGAAATCAAAGGTTATTTTTCTATGGCACTTTGATTCTTTTTCCCATTTAAAGCTTCTTTACTTTTTTTATTCCTTTATTAAAGCCTTTAAGCATTGTCTGTCTTTTTTTTTTTTTTTAATATTTGTATAGAGGTTTTCATTTGTCTGCCCAGCTTTTGTTGGGATTCTTTGAGGGAATTGGTAGGACTGCAAGGGCATTTGAATCCAAAACAGAATGAGTTGGCAAAGGTATAAATCACACGTTATTATCGCATTGATTTATGGCCAAATTCTCATGGATCCTTTTTGCAAACCATATGATAGTGTTGTCTAGGAGGCTTCAATGTCCTTAGAAGGGGTGTGCATGAAAGCCAGTGGCAGGTGTTGAAATAATTTAGGATTAAAGACCACACGTTAGAAATGAAGCAAAATTCCAAAATCTTTTAATGTGTTGCAATGCACTTAGCATTTTTTTGCTGATTGGCTTAATTTTCATAGCAGAGCAAATAGGTTGTGGAGGCATAGCGGAGTTGCGAATCAAGAGTTGATCATTGGTCCTAAAGATCAAGTTGTTGCCTTCCTTGCGTTCTAAAGTACAGCAGACCTCTTCTCTTCTGTTTTCTTATGGAGTAAATACCTGTAGTATGCTGTGAAACCTCCCGTAGGCTGATATCTTCTCTGGAGGACCGTTTGGGCTTCTGTGGCAATACAAATGGACTTGTTGGCATAAAGGGTACAGCCTAGGTGTGTGGGGGTGTGTGTGTGTGTGGTTTGGTTTTCAAAGTGACTTTGAAGACTTTCTGTAGAGACTAATGCTTTAAAACCCGATTTATCTTTTTTTTTTAATCATTTTAATGTTTTGCTTTAATAAGAATGGTGAATTTAAAATAGAGTAGAAGGAGAATTGTTTGAAAGTGAAATTTTGTGGGGGTTTCCCTCTTGTGTAAGAAGATTTAGGTGATTATAGACTGTAAAATCTATAGTACTACAATTCTTATACATACAACTTTTTACCAATAACGTAATAATTTTCTTAGGAAAAAGATGCTTAGTTCCAGAAGGGAGAAACTTTTTTTTTTTTCCTAAGGTCAGCCACTTAATAAACTTACAAAATCTGGATGTTTACATCATAATATTCAGTGCTTAATATCCTGCTGAGATAGTGTTGTCAAGAGTAGGACATAATGGAGGTCTGTCATGAAGGTAAACAAAACATGCTGTGAAAGTGTCACACAGGTACTAAAATAACATTAAGTACACATGTGAACATAAGGAGTTTAAAAAAAATGGAAAGGAATCTGCCTTTTACCGTGAAGTAGGAAAGGACATGCTCTAAAAGCAAAAGTAGTAGAAACTGTTATGAACACCAAGTTTCGAAGTTAAACTAGTGACACAGTAGTGGGTTTAGATCCTGGTTCCCACTTTGTGTGTCCGCTTCCTGCAGGTTTGGTGTAGGAGAAGTTCAGCAATAGCTGGAGGAAGAAATGACAGGGGCAGGGGGCGTGATGTGCAGTTAGAGGAACGAAAAGAAGGCTGCTGAGGGTGCTGTTATGGTCATTGAGATGCTTTTCTTCTTTATGAATGCTAAATGAAGAAGAGCTGGAAAAGACAAAAAGGGAATGCATTTATCTTTGCTTTAGTTGTATTTTGGAACAACAGAGACCCGGGTATGAAGGTTACTGTATAGCTGTCTAAATAGAGAAGCACCAGACTTACCAACCTGTCCATGTACTGTGGTTTTGTAATTCCAGTAATACGTATGGGTTTTACCCCTTTATATTATTAGAGGATATTGACAGAGCAAAGAATAACATGTTAGAGCTGTTTTGAACTTACTATCTAGCAGAATTTCATTTTTTAAATGAAAAAGGTTTAGTACAGACATGGGAATGCTTTGTTTAAAGTTATGTGTAATTCCTCTTTTTGTGTTTGCAGGTTTCAGCAAACAAATGGTGGAGATATTGAACAAACATGGTATTTCTTTTAGCAGTTTTGATATTTTTTCTGATGAAGAAGTTCGTCAGGGGCTGAAAACATACTCTAATTGGCCAACTTATCCGCAGTTGTATGTAGCTGGAGAGCTTATAGGTGGACTTGATATTGTCAAGGTTAGAAACAGACATTCTTAATCTTGTTAGTTGTCAGAAGCACATTTTTCTTGGGTTTTGTGTCTGATTTTTCTTCTCCCCAATCTCCCTAGGAACTTGAGGCATCTGGAGAGCTGGACACAGTCTGTCCGAAGGCACAGAAGTTGGAGGACAGGTGTGATGTATTATGTTGTTATTTTAAGGGTGTCTAATTTTGAGGTTTCCTGTATGTCCATTTATATAGGGGGACCCCCCTATATAAATTCCTCTTCTTTGACTTTGAGAAGCGTGTCAAGATTTTTTTTTTTTTAATTACAGAACTCCTGCAGTTGTTTAGTATGTTCCATTTTCTATACAGTAAGCATCACTTAATATAAAGTTATACTGTTGTATATGTATTAAGCTGTACTGTTCCAATAGGCTTTAGTTACTATATTTGTATCTTGTTAATTTTTAATTATAGCAAGAATATATAGATTCCTTCTTGTCTCTCTTTTAAGAATTTATTCTTTAAAGATAACTGAAAAAATAATCTTTTAAACATTAGTAGCTTTTGTTAGCTTCATTTGGTATAGACTTCACAACTGCGATGTCACTGGAGAAAATACCTAGGCTTGTCTCCTCATTTTTCTTGATTACTCATGTCCTTCAGTTCCTATTTTCTTTCACCTTGGCAACATGAATGGATGGTGCATCGGTAGGAAGTGTGTTGCTTCCTGAATCAGATGTAATATCTAGAAACCAATTTGTCCTCCTCTAACCTTCCCATTTGAAGATTCATTCTTGTTTGAAATTCTGACGTGCCCCAGGCAGTCAAGCTCCAGATATCTGACGAGTCATTCAGCTTGAGAAGTTACTAGTAGTTGTGGCTTTTTTTTTCCCCCCTAGTTTTTATGTGAATAGTGCCATTAAGATGTGCAAAGGGGGGCTGGCTTATCAAGAAGGTGGCTTGTACCTCGAAGGCAAATATGTTAGCATAGATTCCCTCTCGCTGTCTGAGGATGCTAAGAGCAAGTTTTGCAGTGCTTTAGCTGGGACTGGCTCTTGTTCTTTTGCCTTCTCAGCACAGTAGAGAAATAATGTAATGCAAGCCGTTTCCATATGGTGATAAAATATACTTACTTTCACAGCTGTGTATTTAGTAATTCCCTTTTTAATTTGTTCTATGGCTGAGGTTTACCTTCCGTTCCTCTAGTAGGGCAATTTGTAAATTGTTTCACCAAGGCTGCAAAAAATGGTCATGTTTTGTAGTTTGAGATTAAATTGCGGGCAAAGAAGAGATTGCCTCAGTGTGGCCTTTTAAAAACTTATTGAAGAAAGCTTCCTTTAGTCTATTCTTTACTTTTTGCTAACTTGCATAAGCTGCAACTTTATTGAATTCATACATAGTTGTTTTTTTTTTTTGCTTTGCTTAGTCTTCTTTTGGGAAAGAGGGTAATGTGAAATGCTTACCTAATGTGTTTTAATAGATGAAAATTGTTGGTATAGCTAAAGGTCTCCCTAAAGGAGCAACAGCAGCATCTTTTGAATGGCTCTGTGAAGTTTTTATCAATTGTATCAAATTTTGATGTAGAAGTGGCCTGAAGGCAGACTGGCTAAAAATTCACCAGGCTAGTCACACGTAGCTGCTATTGCCTGGTTTGTTCTTCATCTTTTAGTGGGAGTTTGTTTCTTTATTAGCTGAGGTTTCTTTTCTGATGACAATGGGAAAGTTCTTTTTCCGTGACATAGCTTAGTTTTTCTTTGTAGCTAATCTCATATTGACTTCTGAGCAACTGACGCCTCTTTCAAACTACATTCACTCTGTCAGTCACTCATAAGGAAAACCCTATGCGGTAGTTATTCAAACATGTTAAGACTTAAAAAATGAAGGAATATCAGTAGTAGACTCTATTTAATGGTAAATTATGTTCCTTTACCCCATGTTTGATCTCTTCCCATCAAATAATTGTGTGTTCTTAAATACCCTTGAAAATGGATGCTGGAAGTCAGCTTGGGTTCGCAAAACAGATCCAGCAGCCAGGGAACCAGCTCAGATTACCGTAGCTCACCCTTGCTGGAGAAGTTAGCGTCGCTGTTGCTTTTTAACCTCGAGACAACTTGGTTGGAAAAACTGGTTTGAGGTTCACATGTGCAAAGATTGTAAGTCACCAACAAAACTTCATTTAGTTTTATTTTGCAAGTAGCCTGGATTCTCTAGTCTGGAATCCTTTTGCGTTGTGCGAGTCACGCAAAGCGACCTTTTACAGAACACGATCACCTGTTATGCATTTTACAGAGGGCCATTTGCCCTTAGCAGGAGACTGTTGGACAGGAGTCTTTGCTAACTTTTGCCATCAATTGGCATAGAAAACCTTTCCTGAAAGGAAGGCAGTTTGAGGGTTGTGTGGGTAGACCAGAAGTCGACAGGGAACAATGGGGCAAAAGAGACCTACTCCTGAATTTCAGTAGCGGTAAGTCCTTAATCCATAAATCCATAGGTCGTCTTATGACTGCTGGACAATAGGTACAGCTCTTACTCTGCAAAAGACATTCCCTCATGGAGAATGAAAAATTCTAAGTATTACATTCAGTATGTGAAAAAGCAATATGTCAGAAAATATAGACATTGTATTTAAAATACCCTAAAATGATGTTTCTCCTTAAACTTATAAACTCTTTGTTTTCCTGTTGAAACAAAGCTTGAGGTAATAACTGAGCTGGTTTATGTCTTTCTATTTCCTGCCTTCTGTAGGCTTAAAACCTTGATCAACAAAGCTCCTGTGATGCTTTTCATGAAGGGTAGCAAACAGGTAAGATTAAGTTATATTACACTATATTTAAACAGCTTTTTAAACAGTGACAATTATCTTCTTTTCCTTGCTTAGTGAAGATTAATGGTGCTGGGAAGTTAGTTCTTTGTCTTTTTATTTGGTGCTTCTAAAATCCCTATTTTACCTGATGGAAATATATTGCTAAAATGCTGATAGCTGTGTTTAGAGTAAAATCAGGGAATTTGATGCCCTGCAGTGATGTCTGTTAATTGATCTACAATTCAGAAATGACTGGAAGAATTGTGTATGTCCTTTTGGTCTTGGTTATTGATTGTCTTTGCAGATAATGGATTTGCTTCTGATGTTCTGAGCGCTTACCCCTGATGGCTATCTGACTTGAGGCGTATGCTTTGACTGTTGCCCAAAACTTTATCTCTGGACGCGTATTTCTTGAAACTTCCCTCTGTTGACCTAATTGGGCTGGGTGTCCTATCCCCTATCCTTTTTAATTTCTCTGATTTTATTATGCTTTCACAGCTGCATTCGAAAAAAGCTGCTAGGTATTTTTAAGGCTAAAGTATAATGCCACATACCATAAGTGATCCACTCTTTTTCTCACATGGTCTATGCCAGGTGTCTTTAAGCTGCACTTAATTATCCTGCTCACTGAAATAAAGATAGTGACTGAAGACAGACAACTGCTAACAGTGAGGATTAAAATAATAACAAATGACTGTAAGCCGAAAGGTCAGTCTATTGCTTTGTGTTGCATACTCAGAGTAACCAGGGGATAAATTGTTCCCTTTTGAACATCAAGGCACTGCGATTCTTCCTGTCAAAATTACTTGAATGGCGCCTAACTCAGACTTTTCATTGAAGTGGTGTACCCTAAACAGTAATTGTAGTTAGTGATTGCATGCTGTGAGAGTCATCCATATGGTATTTTTTTTAAAGGGGTACAGGGGTAGGGGGATGGAGCTCACGCATGTGTCTTGTCTTTCCATTTAATTTTCTCATTTGTTCCCAGAGCCTTCTCTGTGTATTAACAACAGATACTTTTAAGAGTGTAATAGGCTGTTTTACTAAGTCGTTTGGTAGCCACTGGAACCCTGTGGGTTATGCTGACTGAGGGAAACAGAGGTGGTGAGCTGGTTGGGTGTAGGTCTTCTAAACAGTCTTCTGTCTCCGATAAAACCTGTGTCTTGCCTGAAGAAAGCAAGAGTTTGGGCAAGTTGCTCAAGAGGTTTGATTTTGCTTGAGCTACTGATGGACTAAAATCACCAATAAGAAGGGATAGTCTGGATGAAAATTTCAATGTCTAAAAAAAATGATGGGTGTTCTATGTCCTTATACTGTTAATATGAAGAGCTTGCAGTAGATACTTTCAATTCATTAATTTCAGTTGGGAGTTGCTGTCCATGCAGCCTATTTATCAGTTGTTCATAGGTTGCTACTCTCACCAGAATGGAAAGTAAAGGGTATTGTATGTCTCAAAATAAACCCTGTCTATTTCACAAATGCATATAAGGCATTTACACCATCCTACCTATAGCTTTGGCTTTTTGAATGTTCAGAAAATAATCGAGCCTAACTAGTTTTCAAGATAGTATTGTCAAACCTGGGAAAGAGGTTCACCACAACTAAGGAAAGCATTTAATATTCTCAATGTTTTCATTTAACTGGGAGGGGTGTCTGACACGCAGAGGGTTGTGCTGCCATTCAGCGTGACCTGGACAGGCCGGAGAGTTGGGTGGACAGAAACCTTATGAAGTTCAACAAGGGCAAGTGTAGGGTCCTGCACCTGGGGAGGGATAACCCCATGTACCCGTACAGGTCAGGGGCTGACCTGCTGGAGAGCAGCTCTGTGGAAAGGGACCTGGGAGTGCTGGGGGACAACAGGATGACCATGAGCCAGCAGTGTGCTGTGGTCGCCCAGAAGGCCAGTGGCATCCTGGGGGGCGTCAAGCAGAGTGTGGCCAGCAGGTGGAGGGAGGTCATCCTCCCCCTCTGCTCTGCCCTGGGGAGGCCACATCTGGAGCACTGTGTCCAGTTCGGGGCTCCCCGGGTCAAGAGGGACAGGGAACTGCTGGGGAGGGTCCAGCAAAGGGCTACGGAGATGAGGAGGGGACTGGAGCATCTCTGTGCTGAGGACAGGCTGAGGGCCGTGGGGCTGTTCAGTCTGGAGAGGAGAAGGCTGAGGGGGGGTCTCATCAACGCTTATCAATACTGACAGGGCGGGTGCCGGGGGGGGAACAGTCTGTGTGCAGTGGTGCCCCGTGACAGGACAAGAGGGAACGGGCACAAACGTGACCATAGGAGGTTCCATCAACACATGAGGTGGAACTTCTTTGCTGTGGGGGCGGCAGAGCACTGGCACAGCTGCCCAGAGAGGGGGGGAGTCTCCCCCTCTGGAGCCATTCCAAACCCGCCTGGAGGTGTCCTGTGCCACTGCTGGAGGTGCCCCTGCTCTGGCGGGGGGTGGCACTGGGGGGGCTCCAGAGGGCCCTTCCAACCCCCACCAGTCTGGGGTTCTGTGATTTATTTTAGCAGAGTATGTGAAGAAAGAGACATTCAGTACTGTTTAAAGCTCAAAAAATATAAAGAAGAATTAAAAGGAGATTAGCAGTATTGCTCTTCCAGTAAGGTCATCACTAGCAATAAATTGGTAATAGCTGTAGTGTAGCTTGAGGACCTGGAATTTTGTGGATTAAATATAGTAGATATGTTTTAACACATGTATTTTGCATTCTAGGTGGCAAAATGTGGATTCAGCAAGCAGATTATAGAAATCTTAAATAATACTGGGTACGTAAGTGTGTTTTTTTTCTTTTTTTTAAATTTAATTCAGATAGCTAGTTCTGTTTTAAAAACTACATTTTATAAATAAAGAGTTTGGAAAATATTGGTAGAATACTTCCCCAAATATAATTTTCTTTGTTTAAGAGTATTTTAAAGTATCTTTTTTAGAAGCCCATAGTTTAAATCACTGCCTACACTCACTTGATACCAAGTCAAATGTGGTGTGTCAGATATTGTGCTGCTGTAGCACTGCGATGTAGTGCCTGTCTTGCTTGGATTGAGGAGTCTATTGCAACAGTGAATTTTTTCTGATTTTGCTGTGATTGTTGACATGAAAGGAACCCTTCCACTCAGATAAGCAACTCTTCTTAGAGAGGTCCCTCTTGATCTGTTTCCTTAATCTTGGAGCCTCTCATGTTACCTAGCCTCAGTTTGCCTCTTCAAAGCGGTTCTTTCTGTAGTGAGGGAGATTAGTAGCCTCTGCCTTTGAATAAACTCCTGTTTCCTTTGTAGTGCTGCTTAGAGGTTAAGCAGTTCTCTTGATTACTAGATGATAGAATGGGCTTTTTGAGATAATGGATAACTGTATATCAATATACAACTTGGAAATAAATAGCAGTTACTCAAGTCATTGTTCCTTGCCCCTAACCCGTGCCCAGTTGCAGGAATCTACATTCTTGCTGGTTACTGAAGAGTCCTGGTTCTTACAATACTAGGAGTTGCATACCAAAACTCGTACATGAATCGACCAGAAATCAAATTTACACAGGCGTGTGTGAATTTTTGTGGTTTTCCACAAGTAGTATATGGAGATGGTGAAATAGCTGCAGCTGGTTGATTCCTTAATGAAAACCTCTGAAGTATGTGTGTCGTTTTTTTTTTTTTAACTAATATTGTGTGAACAGAATTACTTTGAACACACTTTTGCCAATTGGAGCCTAAGCGACATGGCTTACTGCATTACGCTGTCATCATGTGTTTCCCATGAAACTACACATTTTTTACATTACAGTTCTTGGTGCATGAGTCATTGGCTTTTTACCTCTTATTACCTGTTAATTCTGAGTGATTTGGAAGCAGTCTTGTAAACATACCCATTTTGATTTTTTGGGGGTCTTGCATTGCAAAGCTCCACAGTAGATGACTTTGTTGTTGTTTTTTCTAGTGTTGATTACGAAACATTTGACATACTGGAAGATGAAGAGGTAATTAAGTTTTTCCGTCATTAACGATTTCGTTGTTGCTTTCACTGAAGTTGAAGTTTACATTTAAGATTATTTTTTGTAGGTGCGGCAAGGATTAAAAACCTATTCAAACTGGCCGACGTATCCTCAATTATATGTGAAAGGTGAACTTGTTGGAGGGCTGGATATTATTAAGGTAGGAATGGGAGAATCTTGTTTGAGATGTAAATTGTCCGTTTGTTTAAAACTGGAGAAATGTTTTCTGCCCATAATATACAGAAATTCCTGTGTAGTGACCCCAGATCTTGAAACCGAATGACTTGGTTACTTTTACTGTGACTTCTATTAGCTCAACATACAGTTGAAAGGAGCTCTAAATCTCTAGCATTCTCATATGCCAAGATTTAGCAGCGAAATGTATTTTCTTGACAGCAGTCAGTTACTGTTACTGTAAAGACCATTTTTACCCCATGGGTGCATTTTTACAGGTTTCTCTTCCTGGTTTTAATTCTGACATTGCTTTTCTCAAATAAGGTGGGCGAGACATTTTTTCCTAGCGAACAGTCTCATTCCTGGAAGAAAGTAAGGTTTATTGTAGTTGTTTGAACAGACCCTGAAGCAACAAAAATAGATCTGCATCTGTTACTGTGGTTTTTGATTTTTGTAACAGAGCAGGCACAGTGTTCTAAACCCCAAATACTCTTGAGCCCATTCTTGTCTGAATGTTTTATAGCCAATTCCTCAGACATTGGAACTCCTGGGAAGATACAATCAATAAATCTCATTTAGTTCTAAAAATACTGGTATTACTTAAATTATATAGATTACTTTAATTTTATTTATTTAACAAGTGTGGGGGTTATTTCAGTGATCAGTAAGTATAGTCTTAGGCGTTGCAGAGATGCTGCAAAAGACTTCTCTCACTGGTATTTAAATATGTGTATTTGCATTGTTGGACTGTATTCAGTTCACGCTGACTAACTTTACGGGTAGATGAATGTTGTCAGTATTTTAAAATGCATTCTGTAATTAAAGCATGATACGGAATAAGATTGAGACAGTTGTTTCTCTTGAGATGCGGGAAAATAATATATACTCCACAACATGTTGTTTTAAAACCATTTCTGGTGTTACCTGTCTCTTTAGTAAGTTAATGGCTTTATAATTTGGATTTAAATCATCAAGATAACATGAGCAAGCACCTCTTATTTAGAACTCTTACATAATCTCTTACCATCTTCGGGTTTTTTTATTGTGTGGTACTAACAAGATCTACCTATAGATGGTCATTTTTTTGTTTTATGGGAGGCATTTTGGATGTTGTAAAATTTTGTGTATGCCTGAAATATATCTTGAATTACACCTGGAAGGAGAGATACCAGGGGATTTACCTGGTAAAGCTGATGATACACCTTCAAAAAATTGGTTATCTTTTCACTGAATAAGTTCCCTCTCTAACTAAATAGACACAGAATTTAAATACAACGTTTTGAACTTCAGTGTCTTGGTCAAGAGGGACCTCTAGTGGGTCATCCCGTGCATTCCCTTAATAGCCAGAGGATTGATTTCCTTCCCCGTAAACTGCGCCTGTTGAAATCTTGGTAGCATGATCACAGAATGTACATAGAGAATAATCGCTCTGTGTATTTCTTTACAGGAACTAAAGGAAAGTGGTGAATTGTTGCCTATTCTGAAGGGAGAAAATTAATGGAAAAGGACATCAATGGAACAGAAATACTTTGAACAATTATTTGTTTATAGATTATATTGGAGCAATATACAATTTAGCCCTGTGGAACTGATCAGGATTAAATAAAGACAGTTTATGTACTGTGTATTTCACAAGACTATGCTACATATGAAAATGTGTTTCCACTGAAGATACAAAAATGTCAAGGTTTTCAAATTCAATTAAAATACAATGCTGAAGAACTTTGGGTTTGTTATTGCGCTCGTTCTGTGTATTCATTGCATCTAGATGTTTAAGATGTGAGTAATGACAGCACTATCCATTGCAGTACTATATAGTACTAAATTGCATGTTTTGGGGGGGGGGGGCTCAGCTCTCATTAGGAGAATATTAATGGGTATACCTCTGTGGTATGGAGCAGAATAATTTTCTATCCCTGTTAATAATTGTTTTCATGTCTAGTGAGCAAGAAAAATACTATTGAAACCTTAATCCAGTGCACCATTAGGAAGTTGTTATTAATGAGTTTCAGCTGTACACTATGCATCTTCATTATCTAAGTAGGTACAGTAATTGTTAATTTCAGATGTTCAACCTATTTTAACATAGCTTTTTGGACATATTTAAATTACGGTGGAAATGAGCCAATAAACACAGTGATTAGGCCAGTCTTTTGGTGTATACTCAGCGCTCTTTCAGTGAGATGGAAAGGTTTACTTTCTGGGCTATGACTTTGTCAGTGTAAATCATCGCGTTAGTATATGAATCCTTCAGTTCTGTATTCAGAAGATTTAATTTGCTTTTAATCCTTCTCTCGATACCTGTAATGCTCTGAAATATAATGGGCTCTAATAATGGGCCGACCATCAAAGCAGCTACAGCACAGGTGTACTTGCAAGTATGCAGGAGGGGGGTTCTCTTTAGGAGTAACATTTTTTGCTTTCATTTCATTTGAGTTCGTAGCATCTGTGCAGAGACTGATCAGGTTTTTATTTTGGAAGGTGGTTTTGTGTCTGTGAAATACTGAAATAGTTCTGGTTAATTACATAGAGACTGCTGCGTGTGACAGCAATATTGGCTACTAAATTCTACCTGCGAAATACTGGTTTAAGCTGTTTTGAGCGCGTTGGCTATACGCAGTGAGAGGACAAGGACACCGTATTCTTAGGGAGGTCTAGAGACTGAAGAGGAGCCAGCTCCCTTTATGAAACCCAGCAGATAAAGCACTGGTGAGCAGAAAAAGTGCCTGAACCTCACCAGTAATACATTTTGAGCAGAGGTATTGCTGAAAGCCTTTTCCTCGCTGATTTTTGTGTTGGTTGTGCTTGCAGAGAAACGCCTGTGTCTGCTCAAGGTTCGTGGCCAGAAACCCTTTGGAGGAGTTCCTTCCTCTTCAGGAGGGGTCAGGACTGACTGCGTGCTCTTCGAAACGTGCCTGGAAGAAGAGATGCCCGATGAGTTAGGCGGTGCGAAGTTTAGGCAGCAGCTGAGACGTAAGGTTTTGGAAGGGAATTTGGGGCATTGTTGCTTAAAGTCTAAATATAGTCTAAATATACTGGAACCTGAAGCAAGACTGTGACTGGACGTAGTCCCAAGCTAGTAAAGGTTGACTGCAGATAAAAAGGTACTTATGTAAGTTACAGAATTCTTAGTGATTGATATTTAATTCAATCCAAGTATTAATTTTCTAGGAATAATTTTAGTAATTACTATTAAATAGTATATGTTACAACTTCAAAACCAATTTTAATCGCTACAAAAAAAAAAATCTTCTCCCTCTCATGAAAACAAGCCGTAATTAATCTCAAAGTGAACTGAAATGCACCCAGGCAGTTGTCAGTAGTAATTGTAACCTACTTCATTTAAAAAAAACAACCCCAAAACCAAACAAAAACCCCCAAATTAATATCCCTGTGGTGAAATTAGGAGTTAGAAACTAATTAAAACAAGACTAAATAGAAAATGATTTTTCTTCTGCAATAGCTTTCCTTCAAAATTCACTATAGTGGAGTTTAACTACTGGAGGTTTATAGAGTCCTGCTAATATAATTATAGAAGAGCAACAGACCACCAGTGAGTAACAGTTGTTTCTCTCACAACTTATATTTTTATATTCCATATACTCCAGTGCTACGCTTCTTACGCCAGTACAGAATTGGTTCTTGAAGTGAAGCTCCTGTGCTGCTGTTTGTGTTTGGTGACCATTCCCTTAACTTTTCACCGTGCTCATCTGAGGGTCTCCAGCTTTGGTAATTTGCAGCAACATTTGGTGTGCTTGGTACTTACTCTTTTGTCTGAATTCATTGTAAAACTACTCTAGGTTAAAATGGCACTGTGGTGTTTCTTTGGACAAACCCAGGTGCTGTGGGAACGAGCCCTTTTAAAAGCAGGGTTTGAGGAGCGTGTGTCGGACCGCGGTGGCCGCGAGCGCAGCCGGTGGCTGGCTGCGGGGTGCTAGGGGGGGTGCCCGCGCATTGCCGGGGAGCACGGCGCGGGGAGGCCCATCCGGACCAGGGTGTTCAACGTGGCCACCCAAACATCGGCCTCCAGCAGCGCAGTGGTGCGAACGGGGCGTCACACCTGAATTTACCTGCACCAGCCTGAAAACGCTGTTGAAAGTGCCCTGTTTGCGCGCGGGGCTTGCCCTGCGGCGTGGTGTAGGGACACCCCTGCAGCTGCGCGATTGGAGAGTTTGTACCGAGTATGTATATGGGCTTTACTGTCCCGTAGCTGTAATTTTGGTTAGGTTTGTGTCTGAGGAGCTGCAGAACCGTCGGCTCGGAGCTGCCTTGGCGAAGGGAGGGATGTGTGGGTGGAGGCTGCCTCTCCGTGGCAGGAGAGCGAACAGTGCTGGAGCGCGGCTGGCCTGCCGTCCCCTCCTGGCTCAGCTGTGTAAAACACGCCTGGAAACCATTCCAACCATATGGCCAAAACCTTAATTCAAGGGACTGCTGGGGAGCGTGGCTTGTATGCTGCTGCTGCCGCCTCGCAGGGATAACTCCCGCCCTTCCGTAGGAACAATACATGATCCTTCTGCCTCTGGAATAGGCTGCTGCTACCCGAGGAAGGAAAAGAGGGGAGAGAAAAAAAAAAAAAAAAAAGTCTGGCTTTACATGGAATGGAAGAGGTGGTGGGTGTGTAGTTTGTCAGCTCTCGTAATGAGGTGAAGGTGAGATAGATTAATGCATTGAGGGGTGAGAGGTGCCGGGGGAAGTTACGTGGTTGTAGTACCGATTTGGTATTACACACAGGGCTATGGCTTGGTGTGCCCTCACTGGATAAAAGGGAGGGGGGCTGGTTCTTGTTTCAGCTTTCCACATGCACACTCTCTCACACACATTGCCTTCCACAAATGCATTTCTTGGTACTCTTCCTGAAATCACTCCTCTTGCCTACCGGTAGAAAAGTGCAGACTGAGTTCCTGAACTGGTGTTCTGTGAAGTAGAAGGCTTTGGGCAATACGGTTAGATGGTATCCACAGACCTCTAAAGCTGACGGAGGGGCCTGGGGTGCTGTGCTGGGAGACATCCAAGGGAAAAATGCGTGTTTTGCACAGAAGGTGAAAAAAAGGCAATGACATGTTGGAGCTGCAGTCCTCCAGGTGAAGAGGTAAGTGAGGGCTTGAGCTTTTATGGCTGCTAAAGATGGAGTTTTGCTTTTTACTGGTGGAGAAGTATTTGATGTTGGTATTTGGGTGCAATTAACGTAAGGTAACTTATATTCTACTTATTTGTATTTTTCTTTTGCTTTCTTTTCCTTGCTTGTCCCAAGATTTCAGTTAGATTCTTTTTTTTCCTGCACTTTAATATTAGGGTATAAGGAAAAAAAAAAAAAACAAACACATGAGGATGGTCCAACCTCATGGTTACCTGGGGAGGTTGGGGCTCTGTGTCCTCACGGTGGAAAGTAATCAGGACTCAGCTGGATTAATCTCAGAGAAACCCGATCTGATTTGGTCCGCTGTTAGCAACAGGTTGGACTAGATGCCGTGCAGAGGTCTGTCCTGACCTGAATTAGTCTCTGCTTTTGAACGACACAGTAGTGAAGTGTTAGTGGATAGTGGCAGTGTTAGTGAATAGATTGCGGAGCAGCACCTACAGAGCCTTTGAGTGGCCAAAATGAGAGTGCCACTGCAGTGATTAACTGCTGTATGGTATTAACTATATTTAATAACTTTGCTTAACAGATAACTGTCACCTCCTGTCACCCCCTCTCTGCTTGAATAAGAAGTACTTTCAGAACACTGTGAAGTATTCAGTTTTTTAAAGGCAAGTGTCATATAGCTGAGATGGGTAATGTAATATCATTTTTAAATTAAAAATTAATCTGGCAATATGTGAACATTGGTTAAAGGCTTCTGACAGTCCAAAGAGAAATTTGATGCAGTTAACTATTTTAATTAGGGGAGTATTTCATGGAAAGTAATCAGAAAGATACAGTATCTCATGTCACAGTACTGAGGCAGAAGCGGAGGAAAGCGGTGACTTTTTTACTTCAAGTTGTAGTTCCAGGCAGCTGATTCGGATGAGACTATGGAGCTATTCAAAGCATGGATGATGAAAGTGGTTGGAAAGAGCCTGGTCACGGTCTTCCTTTTCTCCTGGCGGGTGTGGTGAGGGGGAGCAGAGTCCCTTTCCAAGCTGGGGAAACGCTTGGAATTAAGGGGAGAGGAGACAGCCCTTCCCTCCTCCTTCATAGGAAAACTTGCATCCACTGTTAGTTCAGGGTCTGTGAGTCCTTTGGCCGTGTGGTGGTTACTCTGTCGCAGTGTTGTTGGGATCTCTGTGTGTGTGTGAAGTGTGTCCCCCTGTACAAGAGCAGTTTGTGCCCAGCCATACCTGCAGTCGCGGGAGTATTTCTACTGACGTAATTGCTTGTGCACAGAAATGGTTAAAAACTTCAATAAAGGGATTCCTGGTGTGTACTGGAGAAAGAAAAGACCTTTCCTTTCTGCATGTGCTGAAGACCTCGGGGTGTAACAGGACCGATGCTGTGGTGGGACTCTGAGGTCCAGCTGAGCTTCTAGTTTCCTAAAAGCCTGAACAGGGAGGGATGACATCCAGCATGTGAAATTCTGCCTTGGGCTTATTAAAAGAAATGCTGGCAGTGCTGCCTCACCTTGGGTCCCACCAGACACTGTCCCTATAAAGGGTCTTTGGGCACCCAGCGCCTCGCCGTGCCTCATGGGCAGCCCAGGTTCAGGTGGGCTCCTGGGCCTTGGCACACGTGGCCGAGATGCAGAAGCAGCTTTGGCTGGTTGCTCTGGGCACAGGAGCCTCAGAGAAGTGTGAGCGAGAGGTGAAGGCATTGCTAGAACTCTTGATCCGAGACGAGCAGGGGCTGGGAGGATGTGGTTCATGGTTCATCAGAGCAGATAAGCGGGTTGCTGTGCTTCATAGCCTTTTACTCTCAAAATGCTTCTCCCGCTGACCCATTTCCCATTGTATTTCCTATCTTAAATTGAGATCTGTTTAAGCTCTTGTCTTCGAAGATGTGAAGGGAGGGGGAAATACGGATCACAGACTGTTGCAGCCTTTTCTCTTCAAACCTACAAAGGCGTCCTGTAAAAGTGGAAGAGGAAGGTGCAGCCTGAGTTCGCATGGTGAAAGGCTGTGGGGTGACCAGTTCTAACTCCTTCGGTTCTCCTGTGTGAAAGAAAAACGTGTTTCCCAGGGAAGATGCTTCCTCCCTGTCCTGCATGAACACTGACCGTAAGGTGGGGCAGCAGCAGCTCCGGTTGTGTGGTCGGCTTGCTGGAGTCCCCAGCTCTGCTTTACGGTGGCCCAAATGCCAAAGCGGACCCCGGTGAGGTATGAGGATGGGGCACGTGGTGGAGTGGGCTCGGGGCCAGGCTGCAGGGCCGATTCACCATTGCCTTGGCGCTGGTCCCTGCCCCTGTGCTGCTGTGTCTGTGGGAGATGCGATAACTTCCACAGGCACTAGATGGTTTCTTGAGATTAATTTTTAAAAAAAAATGCAGACTTTTGCTTCTTCCAAGTCATTTCATTGAATAGAAGCTATGGTAGTACAGTGCCTTTCCTTGCCAGTGCTGTGCCTAGCTTGGGGTTAGTTTGCAGCATTACTTTTAGTAATAGTCAAGATTTGCCCCAAAGACAAAATCTTTAGAAGCGACTGCCACACGTTGCTGGTTTTGTGATCTGAGGGAGGGTGTGCCTTCGGTCAGCATGTTCTGCAGCATAATCTGGAGATGAATAGTTAAAACTAGTAAAACGGTGAATAGCTAAAGGTAATTTGGATGTGGATGTGCTTCCCCAGCGCTCCGGAAGGAATGCCACCTTGTAAGTGTCCAGCAGGACCACTTGGTAAAGGTGATTGTAGCCGGGAATGCAAATGCTGAGCAGTCTGGTCAGTGTATTGAAAAGCACAGACTTTGGGGGGAAAAAACCCAACAGGGGCAGTGATCACGGCTGCCCATGGAGTGGTGTGTGTGTGGGGGGTGCTCCAGGAGCCGGGGGTTGTGTTGGGGGGCTCCCCAGGTGGTGGTGGGGGATAATGAAGTGCAGTGTGATGGGCTGCTGAAGCGCAGCTGGAGGGCGCTTGTTGTGCAGGGGCTGCGGGTGATGGTGCTCAGGGGCTCGTGAGGTGGCCCTGTGCAAACCTCATGAAGTTCAGCAAGGCCAAGTGCAGGGTCCTGCATGTGGGTCGGGGCAATCCTAAGCACAAATCCAGGCTGGGTGGAGAACGGCTGGAGAGCCGCCCTGAGGAGAAGGACTTGCGGGTGTCGGTGGGTGAGAAGCTCACCATGAGCCGGCAGTGTGCGCTGGCAGCCCAGAAAGTCACCCGCATCCCGGGCTGCATCCCCCACAGCGTGGCCAGTGGGGCGAGGGGGGGTTGTGCCCCTCTGCTGCGCTCTGCTCTGGGGAGACCCCCGGCAGTGCTGCCTCCAGCTCAGGGGGTCCCCACAGCAGAAGGACACGGAGCTGTCGGAGCAGGGCCAGAGGAGGCCCTGGAGCTGCTGGGAGGGCTGGAGCCCCTCTGCTGGGAGGACAGGCTGGGAGAGGTGGGGGGGTCAGCCTGGGGAAGAGAAGGCTCCGGGGAGACCTCAGAGCCCCTTCCGGTGCCTAAAGGGGCTCCAGGAGAGCTGGGGAGGGACTCTGGGTCAGGGAGGGGAGTGATGGGATGAGGGGGAATGGTTTTGAACTGAAAGAGGGGAGAATCAAATGAGTTATCAGGAAGATATGCCTGTGGGGGCGGTGAGCCCCTGGGGCAGGGTGCCCCGAGGAGCTGTGGCTGCCCCATCCCTGGAGGTGTTCAAGGCCGGGTTGGACGGGGCTGGGAGCACCCTGGGCTGGGGGGAGGTGGCCCTGCCCAGGGCAGGGGGTGGCACTGGATGTCCCTTCCAACCCAAACTGTTCTGTGATATTCTTACCTGGTTTCATTGCCTTTCAGCCTGGACTCTAAGCCTCCAGGTGGACAGCAAAGCAAGCATGGGAAAGCACGGGCAGGGAAGTCCAGTTATTTTGCTAGAAGAACTTAAAAATCCATAGCATATTATCGACTGGCTTTTTTCCCCTCTCCTCCTTTTCCCTGGGATTCTGTGTCTGTAACACTAGATGGAGCCTTCTGTGCGCGGGAGGAGCAGAAGCGCTCGGAGAGTTCGGAGCAATGTTCTTCACCTCCAGCAGTGTCTCTACAACACGTTAGTGCCGGGATCGCTGGCACTAAGGCTGCTGTTCTATGGGAAGAACCTGGTGGGAAATTCTCTCGTACACCTACAGAGGGCAGAAATCATATGGTGTTTCCCTTTTGCATGAAAAATACATCAGAGTTAAGAATTAGAATGATTATGCCATTAAAGATGACGTGCGCATCATTTTTGAAGTAATTTTTGAAGTATATGCAGAGGAAGGGTTATGTTTGTATCTTTGAGAACATGTGCCTACATCCACATATGCGTAGAATTGTTTCTGTCCTTCAGCTGTCTGGCTTTCCACAGCCATTTGCAGCTATCTTTCTTAGGAAAATCATCCCAGATGTGATGAGTTTTGACACTTTCTTAGTAAGCTGATTATTATTTTGTATTAAGGCTTTGGTGGCAGTGCTGTAGCGCACTGGCTGCTCATCTTTGTGCGTGACGCAACGCGGTGGTGGTTGCGTTGGGGAGCTCTCTCCAATGTTACTCTTACAGCAGCAGAGGGGCATCAGCATTCTGCGCACATCTGCAGCCTCCGAAAGCAACCCAGGGAGGAGACTGCACAACACTGGTTTCCAAGAAGATGAAATTGCAACATCATTATGAAACGAACCATGTCGTCTTAATTATTCTTCGCAAATTTTAGGCTGCATATAAACAACTGGTACATCTCGATGACATCCGGAATGATTATAAGGTACTGAGAAAGTGCAAATATAAAACAAATTTCGGGCAAATCACGTATGTTTACGCTGAGAATGATGACAGCCAGAGGAGTTGTTGTAGAAGACTGAGCTGCGTGCACGGTGCCATGCAAAGGACAGGTCCTCGGAACCAGAAGACTGCCAACAATTCTCAAACCTTGCATTCACCTTGATGGGTGAATGACCTCATTCCGCAAATATTTATGCGTACTGCTTTAATTTTTGGCTCAGCTGAATAGCTCTCGATGAATTTACTAGAATCAATTCGTTATAGCATCTTTAGTGGAAAAGCAGAAAGATAATTACATCTTTTGTACTCCTACGTGTACGGACACGCTTTTAAAATCCTGATGTTTAAGCAAATGGGCACGTGCTGCTTAATTGTTTAAAAGAAGAAAAAATTGACATGTTTAGAATTAAAGTTCTTTCCTACCTGCTGCGCGCTGTGTAGGACACTTGTTTATTTGCGTTACTGCAGTAAGGGATGGAACAGGAGAGGCTGCCGTTGGCTTTCCAATCGCTCTATGAAATGGGCTGATGGTCTCTTTTCAGTGAGAAATAATCACCGCCTGTAATCCCCCTCTCGCCAACCGACCGAGAAACACTTTGTAAGGTGTTGGTTGATGGATTCAATCCAGTAAAATAACACGAATGAGTTGAAAACAACAACAAAATCATCCGCAGTATGATATTTTTGTCTTCTAAATGAAATGCAGTACCAACAGGATGTTAAAGTTTCAGCGAATTTCTGTAAGTAATTCAGAGCAATGATACCTCTCCTAAACCACCGGCATGAACCTCCGCCTTTGGGCGCTTTGCATCATCAGGTACGCGGGCGCCTCGTATTGGCTCGCTTTCCCTTGGTTTTCTGCTGAATGTGGTTTTTATATGCTGCTCAGAGTTTTTCAGTGGCCTTTTAAAAGATTACTACAGCCAATTGAGAAAGTAATCTGTCAGAGCTGACATTCATCCTCTCTCCCCTAAATTGCCATCGCTTTCTACTTCAGCCGCGAGTGGCTGTGCTGTGGACCGAAGTGAAGAGGTGTCCGTTGGGGCAGCTCGTAAAATGTACTTTATCTTTGTGTTAAAATCACTGTTTCCCGTGATTGTGGTGTTAATAACGGCGATGTTGCTGTCTCCACCTCGATGTGATAACGCTGGGATGCGCCGCGCTGGGAGAGCGAGGGAGTCCTGGTGGAGCTGATGTTTGGCCGTTCCCACCTGGGGCTGCGGCGAGAGCAGTTTTACGCCATCTACGAGCTGCAGACGGGGGGTTCCTTGAGGCATCTTAGTTTGTCATTTTGGGGATCTTTGCTTGAAATCCCTCGTTGTTGGGGTGCCGGGCTGTCAGCCTGCGGTGGCTCGGAGGGACCAGTCCCTTACTGTCCCTGCAGGGCCCAGGGATGCACAGCGGGATGCAGGTGACCCTGGCTGGAGTGCGATGAGATGGAGCGGCATCGCTGTAAGGATGAAGCGCAGATCTGGGTACTTCACCCCCAGTACCCCCTCCTGGCTTATCCGCAGCAGGCTTGGGCACCTCCGTAAAGCGCCGAAATGCATGATTTGTGTGGTGCTCAACTCCTGCCTGTGTCTGGGCAGCCCACTCCTTTCTTCAGGCACCTTCTTCCTCTCAAAATCCCCATCTCTCTCATTCTCCTCTGTGGTGATCGAGTTTTGTTCTTCCTCCTGTGTGTACCGAGGTTCTCTGATAATATCTTGACAGTGAGCAGGCAAGCGTTTTGAAGAGCTCGGTCACCCCATGGGTATTGCTAACGATGGTCTGGCCACGTGCTTGCATGCGTTTTTGCACTCTTTTTCTTTGGAATGAAGATTCATTGAGGACCTCCTCTGCCCCCAAGACCAAAGAGGCTCCTGCTGCACGTTTCCTCCCTGGATGTATACCCCTTCCTCCTCTAATTCCCACTAGTTTCTTGGGATGTTTTTGGTCCCACTGTTTGTTTCCACCCGGGAAGCAGCTTCTTCCCTTCCTCGGGCTTGGGGAGCAGCAGTGAACCTCAGATCAAACTACAGTATTTTGTCATCAAATGTTCCTTGCGCTTTCTGTGCCTGTGAATAATGTTCTGCCTTTCTTTCCTCAGCGGTGCCGCTAATGCAGATAAAGGAGAAAATGCCATGAGCTCTACGCTGGGAACGTAGGTGACTTCCAAGGACAGCTTTTGGATATGCTGTAAGACGCTTGTGGGGACCAGAGAGCACCAAAAGGTCAGAGAGGTGTGGAAGGGATGATGGATTCTAAGGGTTTCATGATATTTCAAAATGGTTTTGTTTCTGCTAGATTTATTTTGTCATCTTATTGAAAAAAAAAAAAAAAATCTTAATGTTAATAGGTTGGGGAGATGTTTTCTATCATGTTTTTTGTGTCTCTTGAGGTTTTTCTTTACACTGTCCGTTCTGATGATTCCCGGACCTTAGCAGATAGAGGACAGTGTATCAGGTGTAGCATTAGGAGAGTTCTTGCAGGACCGTTGGCTATTTCTCATGGGTGGCTGCAGTGATCTGGCAACCCCAGGCGCTCCGACGTCTCCGTGCCGTTTCCCCACGGCTGCGCCTGGGAAGCAGAGCCCAGGCCGCTCGGTGTGGGTTGCTCCTTCCCAGCCTCCCCCCATCGCCACTGACCTAAACCAATTTTGTCCAGCCCTCTTGCTGCCTTGCTATTCACCGCCGCTCACAGGCTCTTAATGAATATATTGAAAAACACCAGCCCCAAGACTGATCCCCAGGGCACTACACTATTAACCTTTCTCCATGCTGAGAATTGGCCATTTATTTCTATTCTCTTTCCTATCTCTTAACTTGTTTTAATCCATGACAAGACTTTATCGTTAACCCGGTGGTAACCGTGTTTGCTTTACAGCCTCTGGCAAGGCAGGAACTTTATCAAATGCCTTTGGGGAGTACATGAACGGGTCACACCTCCCAGTCCTCCTTTAGATTACCTCTCTTTTGCCTTGTGAAAGGCTCTGAACAAGCAAAGGAGGTGCAGATCCCGTCGTTGCTGGTTTGGGGCTATCATTTGAGAATTCTGCATTCTGGGAGTGCCGGCAAGGTGCTGCTTTTAGAGCATTGCTGGCAAAATTGTGGTTTTGGAGAGACTGTGTGATCCTAAAAGTCAGCTTCTCCCCCGTTCGCCTTCTGAATGTCTGTATTTAAAAGTATCTCACGGCTTCTGACCATCTTGGTTTTAATTTAAGCGGAACAAAGAGTAATCCTATGGAAATGATGAGCTTTCTGTCACTGGGTTTTGCTGGCTGTGGTCAGGGATGGGGAGCCAGCCCTGGCAGGTGCGGAACGAAGGGACCCCGCAGCGCCTGGCTGCGCCTGCCCTGAGTCCAAGTGCGGCAAAGCGAGAAACCAAAGTCGGGGTAATTAACGCTTCACGTTCGACCCGTAAATCAATGTGTTATCAGAGTGACCAAGACAGCGGTCTGTCCCGCCTTTGATGCGGTAAGAAACCCCTGCATGCTCCCTGCAGCCCGGCTCCGAGGTTTATCTCCTCGTGTGAGCCCGGGCTGGAGGCTGGAAGGGACTGCGAGCTGTGCCCGGGCTGGAGGCTGGAAGGGACTGCGAGCTGAGCCCGGGCTGGAGGCTGGAAGGGACTGCGAGCTGAGCCCGGGCTGGAGGCTGGAAGGGACTGCGAGCTGTGCCCGGGCTGGAGGCTGGAAGGGACTGCGAGCTGTGCCCGGGCTGGAGGCTGGAAGGGACTGCGAGCTGTGCCCGGGCTGGAGGCTGGAAGGGACTGCGAGCTGAGCCCGGGCTGGAGGCTGGAAGGGACTGCGAGCTGTGCCCGGGCTGGAGGCTGGAAGGGACTGCGAGCTGTGCCCGGGCTGGAGGCTGGAAGGGACTGCGAGCTGAGCCCGGGCTGGAGGCTGGAAGGGACTGCGAGCTGAGCCCGGGCTGGAGGCTGGAAGGGACTGCGAGCTGAGCCCGGGCTGGAGGCTGGAAGGGACTGCGAGCTGGCGGCGGTCTTCTCGCACCTCAAACCTCATCTGTGGTGTCAGCTGCGTTCAGGGGGTGAAATGCCGTGCATGGCTTGCTTCCAGCCGGGGGGGCTGCACTGCGCTGTGGTCTTGGCTGGGTTGAGTTACACATGTAGAATTTCAGAGTGTTCTCCTGCCTTTTTTCATTTTTTTTTTTTTTTTCTTTAATTCCCAGTTTTTCCTAAGCTGTACCAGCTTGTGTTATTCGTCCAAGGTTTTTTTGCTTCGTTCTGGTATCATACAAAATCCCGCTGATTTATTAAGGGTGCAGAGGAACTGAAGAATTCACGCCCATTAATTGGTTCTTATCTCTTGTGATTAAAAATCCGTGGGTTTCCCTGGAATTGTGAGTCGTCTGTGTTGGGGCAGCAGTAGGTGTGGAGACTTCTTACAGGAAAACTTAAGAAGAGGGAAGTGACTTAGAATAAAATGGGGAAAGAAGGGCTGCTGTTGTCTGTTAAAATGCTTTGGAAATGGAAGCACAGAACGCCTTTTTGTGGATGGAAGCAGGGAAAGGAGAAGAGGAGGAAGTGTGGGAGTGTGTGTGTGGAGGCTGCGGACAGGGGGTGATGGAAGTCCCCGTTTACCTTAGTCATAAGGGGTGTGACAAAGCGCGGCTGAAATCAGTGCAGATTACAAACAGGAGATCGTGGTTTGCTTTCAAATATCCAACATATTTGATCATAAAGTTCCTTTATTTTTTAAGCGCTGCATTTGGGTATAATTCTTTCAAGAATTTCAAGTACAACAGAAGAGCAGTGGGCTTGTGGACAGGGAAGGGTCACTGTGATGTCTCTTAGTTCAACAATGAATTACTCCTCCCTATGAAACACGTCATAAGTTTAGAGTGTGACAAAAGCTCCTTCGCTGCTTAGCAAGGAATTCGGGATCAGGAGCGGCAGTGCTTTGGAAAGTCCCATCTGACATGTGGGATGGCTGAAAGAATTGAGTAGAAATTTTGGCAATATTCCCGGTTTTGAACTGTGCGGGAATCATCTAAAACTATACGAATTTTTAGATGGTGTGCCGGTCCTGTGCTCTCTCTACCTCGGGGCGGGGTGGAAGCGTGAACATGTAATGCATGCTTTTTTGGGGTCTTTTTTTGGAGTGATTCAAAGGTGCTAATAGAGAAAAAGGCAGTAGCATTGTGTGCAGTGTCCATTTCTCTTTCTGAGAGAGAACGGCTATTTTAGGCTTGCAGTGGTTGATGTGTCGTTAGGGTAAATAGCGTGAGAAGGTTTTTGGTGTCTCTCTTGACCATACCTTGCTACGCTAACGTAGCTGTTCCGGGCAGATGGTGCGAGGACAGAACTTGGTGAAGCAGCTGTTGGTTTGGTTGAGGAGGACAGCCAAATATCTGAGCAAACCCTGTTAGTTTCAGATCGAATGCAATGCAATTTCATAACCTGAAGTGGTAATTTTAAAAAAAAAAAAAAAAAAGTTTTGTCTTAAAAGGTGTCTTTTTTTCCTCACTTAACTTTTATCCAGACTTCATTTCCAGTCACTTGGAGAACAAGCGCTAAAATTTCCATCTTTCAGGAAATATTTTCAAATTCTTTAGCTAAAAAATGTTTGAAAATCTAATTGGAATTTTTAAATGGGCTTACCTGCCCCAAATGACATCTGCCAAATGAAAGTTCTTCACCTGAAAAGTTTTTTCCAGCTCCGGGAAAGGGCCAGATCCGTGTGTGGAAGCGTCTGACGGGCAGTGTGCTCTGCGCCGGGAGCCTGTGACTGGGAACTGGGGGATGTGGCGCTCTGAAGTAGGACAGGGAAATAGAAAACCAACACCGTGGGAGGGAAAAATGTGGTTTCACATTGGTGAAACCTTCCCCTTAATTTTTAAAACATAAATAAAACACAATAGGTGTTCGGGAGAAGCAAAATGTGAAACAGGAATGTCAGGTTTAATCACTGCTGTGTGTTACCAGCACGGTTATTTCATCTGTTCTTCTCAAATCTCAGATTAAATCATATTTTTCTATCTGTGTATAGTGCACCTATTTAATAAGACAGTTAAGTATTACAGACCCTAATGGGCAATGGTAATTTCTGTATTACCTTAGGTTTTTCAGTGCTTTTAGCTGGAAAGCTGCTATTGTAGTCCCTCGCTGTCTCAAGTCAAAAAGATGCCGCTATGTATTGTTTGGTTTTCCTCTAAGTGATAGAGATCTGGATATCCCTAACCCACCGCTTGGCTGAAATTTGGTGGTGCCCACTGCGCTTGCAGTTGCGTACAGCACGGCAGCCGGATCTAGGGCTTTCGGATAAATGCAGGAATTAATTCAAATTTTAAATTATTTGGAATACTTAAAAAAAAAAAAAAAAATTGGTCCATATGCAACAAAATAATTGTGATCTAATTACAGTGCTGGAGCCTGAGTCCCTGCTGGCGGTCTGTGCCCTGTGCGGGGAGGAGGGCTGACGCGTTGGCATGGAGAGTCTCTGCGTTTGGGTGGTAGCTGTCAGTGCTTTGGCCAGACACACAAAACCAAAATAGCAGGCGACAACGCAAATCCCCTCATGCGCTGCGTTCAGAAAGTTCAGGAAATTACTGGCTTAAGGAAATAAGATTTCAGTCTTCAGAGCCCCCTCCTGGCACTGTGGATTTCCTGTAAATAGAAAGTTATTTCTGCTAAGGGGCAGAATTTTTCTGGTTTTGATGCTGAAAGCTCATTAAAATCTGATGTTAAACAATTAATGGTCCTAGGGACAAATTGTTTCGTGTACTAGGACTCTCTCTAGCCAGAGGAAAATACAATATCCCAGAAAATTACAGGGCCCGTAATAAACATCACGCTTGCAAAATGCTCGGTGACATTCATTTCAAGCCCCGCTGTTTTTACAGGATCTGTCAGAATCCGTATGCAGATCCACCGTCCGCCTGCTGATGGACCATCCTGGAAAACAGAGCGTCTTCGTCTTTCATCGACGAAGAATTGGGATTAAGCACGCTTATCCACAGTACTAGTATTAAAATTTGATATCCGGTAATCTTAATGTTTGCTATGGAAATAGCCTCCCTTTCAGTCTGGGGAGACGTCGCTCCACTCTTTGCCCTGGACGCTGCCCACCGCCTTCCTGCCGGCACACAGCAGCGCCGCGTCTGCGCCAGCCCGTAACGGACCCCGGAGACGTCCCAGTATCTTCTGCGGTCACCAGAGCCCTTTGAGCTGATACATTGACTGTGCTAGGGAAACAAACAAACAGCAAAAAGATGGCTTTCCTCGGCGCTTAGCGGGAAACCTGTTACGAGAAGTCAGAGATTGGACGGCGCGTGTCGCCGCTGCTGGATGGGGCCCTACAAACCCTGTTTTGTCCCTATATAGGAGCGCTGTAGGAAAGAGGGTTTCTTATATGTTGTCCGGGCGATGGGGTTCTCCACGTGTAGTCCGTTAGGAGAGATGAGAGCGGCCGGTTTACCCCTCTCCTCGGGAGCTGGGAATTGGCTTCCCCCCCTGGTGCTGTTGGTTGTGTCAATACAGACGGGGAGGGCGACGGAAGCTTTGTTGGCATTTTGGAAACCTGGCACTGCTATCGCTCGGTAAGCAAAGTCTTGTTTCCGTGCTCCAAACAAGCATAGTAGGAAGAACTTATGAGAAGCCGAATTTAAAATATATTAAAAGCGTCGAAAGCGTCCCGCCCGGCAAAGTCCAGCTGGCGGGCACCGGGCTGCCGGCAGCCGGCACGAGGGTGGACTGCTCCGTCTGCCCCTCTCCCCCGCAGCCGTCGGGGCTTCGCGCTCTTCCCGAGTTTCACGCCCGGATGGAACTTAGTTGCGTGGCAGCAGCTTTTGTCTTTTCGTCTGAAAGCAAAATCTCGAGATTTCTGTGGAATGTATGAAACGGTATTTCATGGCTTTAAACAGGACAAGAAAAAAAAAAAATAATCTACTTACCGGCTATTTGCTGAATTTAGCCCTAAACGTTAAAAAGAATTGAAACAGGGAATGTAATGAAAATCCTATTTTAGATCGAACTATGTTTTTTCCCAGTATATTGTAATAAAACCAGTAAGAATAATAAGAAAATGACTTAGGCAAACCGCAACCTCCTAGTTCTTGCATTTGGTATCATTATTACCTCCAATTTGTGGGTAGGGATATTTTCCGTGCAAACCCCCAGCCTTTTACTGCCTCGCCTCCTTCTGCTCCCAATGACTGCTCCTGATCTGAAATCAGTTTACTACTTTTTTTTTTTTTTTTTTTTTTTTTTGGCACAAACTGTTGCTATGAAAATTGCAGTGCCGCAAAGAGACGGAAACTCCCGTTTCACTAAATATTCCGTATTCTAACAAACAGCCCTGGCGACCGGAGCTGACACAGCTGACACAGCCACGTCCCAGAGCAGTTCTCCCTTTTAATTCAGTCTCTGTATTTCATGAGAGGCATAAATGATTTTTTTTTTTATTTTTCCCCCCAAGTTTTTAAGACCTCCTTGTGTCGAAATGAAAATGTGTCACATTCGGTTTCCCTAACTCAGATAATTTTGTTTCTCTGTGAGTCACGATGAGCTTTGCCGTAGTAGAAAGTCCCCTGGCGTTAAATGCTGCTTTGGGGGTGCCACGTGTCCCACTGTCCCAATTCTTTTGGAAAACTGTCTTTTATAAGTGTTATGTAAAGACCTGATTTTTTCAATATATGAATATTATTTTTTTTTTTTTCCCCAAAGTGTTACCTTACCGAGATGTAGAAGTACCAAAATAGGAAGGTGAGAATCTACATCCCACGCTGCCGGACCAGACTCCTGAGCCCCCTCTACCCTTCCTCAGCAGCAGCCCTTGCCAGATGTTCCACAGGAAAATGTAAGTAACTTCTGGACTCGTCCTTGCTCGCTTTTCTAAAGTTGATTATGTGTTCTGAGAACAAAAGTTGTTTATTACATCCAACTTTTTATTTACTTACTTTCCTCAAAAGAATAAGCTGTAATTAGGATCTGTCCTTAGGTCACAAAAGGGCTTTCCCCCCCCCCCCCCCCTCTTGTGAACAATATTTGAAGTTACAGCATCTACCAGCCTTTTTCTTCCCGAGAGCTTTCCAAAATCCTGGTCATTATCTCTATAATAAGATTTCTGGCCCTTTAGTCATCCAGAATGGGATGTGACAAAATCAAGTTGTCAGTCCGGACTGATCTTGGGGGTGAGAAGAAAATATCATTTTTAGGCCTGAGGGTTTCTTTGTGTCTTTTGTGGTCTACAAAGATAAAGACACTTTACTACAAGATTTTTACAGGGCCACATGAATAAATTGTCCTTCGGTGCTGTATTCTACCTCATTATTCCTTTTCTTTGGAAAATGCTTGATGGGAATGAGTTAAACATGAGAGTATCTTTTAATCCCCAGTGGGCCAATGTCACCTCATCTTCCATATCTTTTGAGGTTCCTCAGTCCAAGAGGTCTCTTGTGCTACTTAACATTAATGGCAATGCTTTCAAACAGTCCTTGTCTTCTACATTTCTACAGGTTTTTAATTGATAAGTTTTATTCTAGATTATAAAATACTACTGGGCTCTGTCGTTCATCTCTGCGGCCAATCTGGCCCAACCTGTGACCGCTGTTTACAGCAGTCGTCTACTGCAGGGTTTTTTATGTGCATCTCCTTCAGTGAATCAGTTGGAAATAGCCTGAGAACAAATCCTAATGGCTGTCTCACTAACGCTTTTCTGCTGAGATTTTTGTCTTCTGCTCGAGCTCCTCGTGTCAGCTCACTCGGGTTGTGTGCCTGTGTCGGGCAGTGTCCTCACCAGGTGTTGGCACTTACTGGATCTGCCTTGTTTCTGCTCTGTGCTCCTGCGAAATAGCATGTGATAGTTCTCTTACTTCTCTGGATTTCATTTTACGCTTGTTAGTTCTTACAACAGGCTTGAAGTTGATGTTTTTGGAAGCTCTGGACCTTCTCAGTTGAAATCTATGTTGCGTTTCAACTACAACTGGATGCGGTGTACTCTTCCAGCATCACTGCCTTGGGCATCTGAGCCCAACAGCCACAGCCAGGGTTCTGTGCTGGTGTGCTCTTCTTCCTTGGGATTAAATGAACATTTCTTCCTAAAGGAAGATGCCATTGTTCTTTCTGTTGTCTTTGATTCATATTTTTTTCACCCCTCTGCCTGGATGCGATGTTTTGGGCAGCCTGCGGTGCTCCAGGGTGGGGAAAGGTCCACTTGCAGCATTTAGTGGGTGTTGTCACATCTCTTTCTGTTTTGTTTGACTTGTGTTAGAGGAGCTCCCGACAAGTGATGAGACCTAAAGGAAGCTCTAAAACTGAATGAGGAACCTGTGTTAAAATGGCATTAACCCTACAAGGGACGGACACCAGTCACTTTTTTCATTGACACAGCCTGGCTTCCCCTCTGTCTCTAATGAACAGTGGATTTTTTTTCTTTATTTGTAAGCCAAAAAAAAAGAAAAGAAAAGCAGACGTGTAGTAGAACAGACTGCTTTGAAGATATAAACACTGCAGCTGGAGGAGATTGTGTCTCTGGCACCTCAGGCTGGGAGAGCTCTCTCTTCTGGTTTTAGACTTGGGCTTTTAGACTTGGGCTTTTAGACTTGGGCTTTTAGACTTGGGCTTTTAGACTTGGGCTTTTAGACTTGGGCTTTTAGACTTGGGCTTTTAGACTTGGGCTTTTAGACTTGGGCTTTTAGACTTGGGCTTTTAGACTTGGGCTTTTAGACTTGGGCTTTTAGACTTGGGCTTTTAGACTTGGGCTTTTAGACTTGGGCTTTTAGACTTGGGCTTTTAGACGGGTGTCTTCACTGATCGTATGGGGGGGTGTATACATGTATCTAGTAGTCCATAGTATCTACGCGTAGTGGATACAGCATGAAGCAGAGACTATCTTGGACAAAGTCAATTGGTTATAATCAACTCGAGCACATGATATTAATTACGTGTAATTCCAAATTCACTACTAAACCCCTGAGGCTTATTTTTCCTGCTTGGTTTGACAGTAAATGCTATTAAACTAAAGCAGTTTGACTTAACATCCTTTTCCCCCACTGCAAAAGGAACAGTAAATAGTGAGTAAACATGATCATTTGTGAATAAAATCTCTGTCTCTTCTCTTAAAGATCGCTGAGGATCTCTTACACCTGGCTTGCCTGCAGACTGGCCTTATACTATTATTACTATTTTTAAGTCCATGCAAAAAAATTGTGACTGTTCTCCTTTTCGTAGCAGCCTGCAGGACCAAACAGCAGAGTCTAAAGGGTGGGAAACCCACCTCTACCTGTGCAATATCTTGCTTATTTATAGCAGCCCAGGGTCGCTTCATCCTGCAGCAGTCCAGGTGTAGCAGAAGTTTCATAGTCAGCCGCCACGGTGAGTCATAGAATGGTGGAGGTTGGAAGGGACCTTGAAGATCAGGACCTTGAGTACTGCCTCCAGCTCTGGAGTCCCCAACATAAGAAGGACATGGACCTGCTGGAGCGTGTCCAGAGGAGAGCCACGAGGATGATCCAAGGGCTGGAGCACCTCTCCCATGAGGAGAGGCTGAAAGAGTTGGGGCTGTTCAGCCTGGAGAGGAGAAGGCTCCGGGGAGACCTTATTGCGGCCTTCCAGTCCCTAAAGGGGGCCTCCAGGAGAGCTGGGGAAGGACTTTTTACTGGGGCACGTAGCGATAGGATGAGGGGGAATGGCTTTAAACTGGAAGAGGGCAGGTTCAGATTGAACATTAGGAAGAAGTTGTTCACTGTGAGGGTGGTGCGGCACTGGCCCAGGTTGCCCAGAGAGGCTGTTGAGGCCCCATCCCTGGAGGTGTTCAAGGCCAGGCTGGAGGTGGCCTTGGGCAACCTGGGCTGGTGTGAGGTGTCCCTGCCTATGGCAAGGGGGTTGGAACTCGATGATCTTCAAGGTCCTTTCCAACCTAAACCATTCTATGATTCTGTGATCATCGAGCTCCAACGCCCTGCCCTGGGCAGGGCCACCCTCCCCCAGCCCAGGTTGCTCCCAGCCCCGTCCAACCTGGCCTTGAACAGCTCCAGGGATGGGGCAGCCACAGCTCCTCGGGGCAACCTGCGCCAGGGGCTCACCACCCCCACAGGCAAGAATTTCTTCCTCAGATCTCATCTAAATTTCCCCTCTTTCAGTTTAAAACCACTACCCCCCACCCTGTGGTGTCCCTCCCCAGCTCTCCCGGAGCCTCTTTAGGCACTGGAAGGGGCTCTGAGGTCTCCCCGGAGCCTTCTCTTCTCCAGGCTGACCCCCCACCTCTCCCAGCCTGTCCTCCCAGCAGAGGGGCTCCAGCCCTCCCAGCATCTCCGGGGCCTCCTCTGGCCCCGCTCCAACAGCTCCGTGTCCTTCTGCTGTTGGGGGCTGCAGATCTGGAGGCAGTACTCCAGGTGGGGTCTCCCCAGAGCAGAGTAGAGGGGCAGAATCACCTCCCTAAATATTCCACTTTCTGTGTGCAGCTGTGCGGGTGTTTGTGGTGAAGCCGGGCACTTCCGAGGCATTGGAGTACTGCGAACGGGTGACTGAGACATGACGCTCATTAGTAATTTAAAGCCGGGATGAATGACTAGACCATCAGTTAAAATGGAATCCTACTAAATTCTGGCATAAAAATCTATAGCCATCAAAAATAAACAGCAGTCCGGGAAACGGAGGCTTTCACGCCGCTTTTGCCGGGATGGCACGTGCGCACAGAGCTGCTCCCGGTGTGCCGTGGAGCTGCCCACTGTCCCGGTGTCCGGGCCAGCTCCCGCCAGCCGTACCGGTCACCCCGGCACTCTGACCCGCTGCCCATCAGCCTGGCCTTGCTGGTGGTCCCTGGGGCTGGGTGTCACCTCGGGTCCCATCGCCCAACGCGCCCTCAGGGAGCAGAGCACACAGCGGCGAGAGGACGGCGTCCCTCCGTGCCTAACCTGGAGCTGAGCAGTCGCAGGTGATTGAGAAATACATAATTGTAGTAATTAGCTCATTATTTGCAAAATCGTTGTAAACACGTTAGTAATTAAGCAGTATTGACATCGTATAGTGTGCTTGTGGTTAAATAATTAATGTATTAAAATACGTTAATGATTCCAAGAAAGTTCACGTAGGTACTGCAAATCGTTTTTCCAAATATAGCGTATTTTTTGTGTATTCACAGCAACTGCGTGTTTTGCAAAACAGCATGTAACAATCATCTTTAAACTACGTTTTTAATGTGTCACTTACTGCGCACGTTCTTAAAATAATTTTGTGGGACTAAAGATGTCTGGTAGCTAAATTATTTGTCATCAGATTCTACACCGTGAAAAGTCTGATTAGACCTGCAGGTAATAAAATGAAAAAAATAAAATATTTAAAGCACACACTAACCAAATAGTCTGCTTCTGTAACTGATCTTTGTGGGATGTCTACAGTTAAAAAAAGGAGAGGGAAAAAAAAAAAAAAAAAAAAAAAGAAAATATTGGGATGACAGTTTAAATATATTTCCATTTTACCCTGTGGTATGAGGAATAAAATCCAAAAATATATCACTCTATTATGACTGTCTGTATATGCCAAAATCCTGCAAACAGCTGTGCATATTTTAAGCTGTGCTTTTGTAAACAAGTGAACATACTACAAATTTAATTTGGGCTTTTCACGCGTCTGCCTGAATACTGCCGAAAGATGCACAGGAAGAGGTTTATTTGGTTCAAATAATCAATTATTTAAGACTGTGACCTCAGAAACTCGTAGTCCGATGGGTGACTGCGTGCTGAGGGATAACCATCCAAATCAACAGAGGCGTTTGTCTGTCTGAAGTTGCACACGTGCTTCAAAATTGCCCTAATTAGATCAAAATGCAGATGAAAGAAGGGAGGGAGTAACACACCTACAACCCACTCTTGGCTGCGGTTTGGCAACCGCGTGTCTTCCAGTATGCGCGCCGTCCCCTGCGTCACACAGGACCCTGTGTTTACGGGGAGGTCACGGCCAGAGTTCAGCGGTGGGAACACGGGGCTTTCATCTGTGGCTGAACCTTTTTATCCTTCCTTTAGGATTTAGTTGCAGTTTATATTATTATTTTTTTTTTTCTTCTTCTTCTTTATTAATTTCCAGTGCTCACCGCTTTCTGGAGGGCGTTGCGTGCTGGTGAACAGCCTGGCTTATCTTCCCAGTTTGCCGTGGATTTGGTTTAGCACTGGTTATTTATGTTCCGCTTCGCCTGAGTGCGAACGCTGCTGGTACCGGATACATCTCTCGTTAAGTGGTTTCCCCTGGAAGAGACGAACCCGATGTTCTACTGCCTGAGCAAAATTAACCCGGATTTGTTTCCTTTGGCACCGAAAGGGGTAGGGGCAGCAGCACCCACAGCGATGCGATCTACAGGCTGTTCGTAGCCCGGGAGGTGGCCGGAGTCACCCGATCCTCGGGGTCTTGCTTCGTTGAGCCGTGGACATGTTCGAGCTTGGGGATTTCAGAGTGTTTCAAGGGGAGAAGCTGGTCCGGCACTTTTCCAACCTCATTGAAATTCTTTCTCCCCTCCTGTCTCAGCGGAGGTTTCCTCGCGGTGCGCTGGCATTGCTACTGCCCGCTCTCGTGCTGGGCGCCTTTGCACGAGTCCTCTCCATCGCCCTCTTTCACAGGCGGCTGTTCGAGCCTTCCTTCGCCTCCTTTCCTCCAGACTGTTTTGAAAGTGCCGATGGAATCGAAGTGAATGACCTCCTCGCTTTTCCCTCGTGCACAGATCCAGTCACCTCATCCCGGCAGCTGATGGGCATCGGGCGCAGTGCGTGCGTGGTAAGGTGATCCGAGGCCAGGCTGGACCGGGCTTGGAGCAACCGGGGCTGGTGGGAGGTGTCCCTGCCCGGGGCAGGGGGGTGGAACGAGATGATCTTTAAGGTCCTAAACCAAACCATTCTATGATGCCGGTTCCCTTCTCACCTTTCACAGATGCCGTTTCCAGGCACACGAAGCTTTGAAGATCTGCGGTCTTCCCCGAGGCTGAGCTGGGCTTTGCCCTGTTTGGGGATGGAGCAATGTCCATTTTTCTCCAGCCCTGGGTCTCTCCCTTGGTGCCTGTGTGCTTGGGGGGACTGCCCAGAGCAGCCTCACGATGGTGTCTCCTGGCTCCTTCAGCATCCTGGGAGACCTCCTGTCCTCTGATCCCCCAGCGGTGATAAGTCCCCTCTGGACAACAGCAAGTGTGCCCGTTGATAAACGAATATACACTTATTCTACTTTCAGAGGACGATCTTTTGTTGCATTCTCTCCAGGTCACAGCCTGCTGGTTTGCACACCTCCGCTCTGGGCTCTCGCCCACTTTCTGCCCCGTGGATTTCTCTCTGTCTCCAAAGCCGCGGTGTTTTCCCGGGAGCAGCGCAGACGTGCTGCCACGCGGTCCCTTTTGCTTCAGGGGTAGACTGAGGAGGTGAACCTGTGGGTTTTGCTTTTGTCTTTGGCCATGGGCAGTGTCGGTTGGGCTGCTGGTCAGGCGAGTCGCCCCAAATGTTTGTTTTCAGCAGAATCAAAGTGGTCCTTTGCCTGTTCTGGCCTGGCTATAGAAGCGACGGAGGCAGTGGTGTTTTTCTGCCCTCTGGGAATACGCTACAAGAGGGTTTTTTGCAACACAGAGAGGCCTTATCTGTTAGGACCTGATCCCGACCCGCAAACCAGCCCTCCCATCTTTGGTTTGCTGACATTCCACAGGGCTTAAACCATAAAACCCCGATCACTTAATAAGAGGATTATTATGAAGTACACAAGTAGTATAATTAAATGTATGTCGTAATACCTGATTAGACTATGGATTTAGAGATGGAGCAGCATTATGCAAAGATACAATGTAACCGGGTTAATAACAATCAACTGATTAATGTAGTACATCTCGTTCAAGCCTAAAGGAGAATAGACTGAGATGATTAGCGCAGTTGCAAATATGCAGAAGTGCACAAAGCAGAATGTATGCGACATGACTGAATAAGCGAAGGGGAGTTTTATCAGCGGACCAACATATAAAGATGTTTAAAGGAGAAACAATGTAGGCGACTCGCTGAAACTAGCCTGGAAGGTTAAATGAGTCTCAGCATATTTGTGGTACTGCGGATTTGTAGTTGCGTTGAGCTCATGTTCGTAGTGGAAGTAAACAGAAGATACTGTACTGAAATTATATTGGCTGTTAAGGGGTTTTTATCTGCAGGAGGAAACTGAACGGAGCGGATACCTTGTTCTTAGTGCTTGCCTAGGTAAAAGTCCTACCGTAAAGCAAAATCCAACAGAAGCCTTTAAAAGCCGCGAGCGCTTTGCTTCGCTTGTGGTGGGCAAGGTGAGCAGGGAGGAGGTGCGAGCCTTTCCGAGGGCCGGCCTTGACCCCCCTCCCGTCTGCAGGGCTGGGTGCCTCGCAGATGCGCTGGGATCCTAGAAGAGGTGATGGTCTCCAGTTTCAGGTAACGTTCAAGTCTTTGCTATGTTTTCAGTTACTTGTAGATGTTCTGTTGAAATCAGTGAAGAAATAATCCTTCGTTGACAGCGATCGGTGCAACAGAAAGCTTTTTATTTTTGCAGCTGGGAAGACCCACCTCCAAGATTTGGCTTCCATATTTTGAGAAACTCCTCTCGTTCCAAGAAACCAAGCCAGTCGCCTACCAGGTGAAAAAGCAAGACAGAAAATCTCCCGAAAAATGAGGTAGGAGAGAGAAGGTCCCCCGCGGAAGCTTGCTGTGTGGTTTGCGGAAACGCGTCATTCCCTTCTCCTTTGGGCACGGAGCGGTGGGGGTCACGGCGAGCGTAGCTGCGGGGCTCTGCGTCTGGTCGTTTCGTTGGTGGGATCGGGCCACAGGGAACTGGACGCAGTACTTTTGGAAAAACAGAGGTACATGTAAGCAGTTTTGGTTTTTGTTTTTTTTTTTTCGCCCCCTCCAAAATGTAGAGGCAGCTGGAGTCGGGGATGACACTTGGGGCTGTGGAGAGCATTTCTGAGGTGGTTGTACTTTTTTTGACAACTGCTGTCAAACCTTTAGATGTAGACTATGTAGATCATCTTCTTGAGAAAGAGCCGTTTTATTCGCGGGGGGGTACAGTTGGCGAGAATTAACTGTCATTGCGCGAGGACTGAAGGTGGACTACCAAAGAGGATTTGTGGTGTTCCCGGACGCAGAATTTTCTTCCGTGGTTCAATGATTTGTTGTACTGGCACGAAAATTGACATATTGCGAGGCAGTGCTCTAGAGATAAGCAACGCATAAACAGACGGAGTTCTCTCTCGTCTTTCCAGTGATAAAACACTGCGTTAATACACGATAGGGATTATGGCATCCGCTGTAATCCACTTACCTCCGGGACTCCCCGGCACACCTGCGCGGCGCTAAGAAGGATCTGTCGTCTCGTGTGATGCCATTCTGCGAATGGAGCCGGAGGTGCTGTGGGAGTTATCCCAAATTCTGGACTGTGATATCGGAGGACTGCCCGTCTACTATCCGTTTGTGATTAAGGACATTGGAGGAAGCGCTCCAAAATGCAGTTTTCTCAAACATGGTGGGGGGGGAGTTATTAGATACAATGGCACAATCAAAACTTTATTAAATAGGTGAATATAAGATGTATCTGAGACGGCTTAACCTGCAATAATAAATGAACAACAAAGGATAGTCAATGAAAGGAAGAAGACAGTTAAAATAGATGTTTTTAAACTTTAAATAGAACTTAAAATGTTAAATTGCCATAGCAAGCATCGATCGGTTCACCTGTGGGGAACAAGTAAAGAAGAGTCAGCTTGTGCCTGGATTGGGGATAAAGGGAGGGAAATAATCAGTTTGCAGTTACCAGCCAAAACTGGAAGTGTTGTTATAAGGGAAGGAGAAAATACATGTTCACCTGAGATGTAGAAGAAAATATCACTGTGATGCTGTGATTTGGACGAGGTGATCTCTGCGGGTCCCTTCCAACCTCGTCCTCTCTGTGGTTTGGGCACGGACAGCCTGATTTCTCATTTCCGCTGTCCCTTCCTATCTTTAAAGGCATTAGAAAGAAATTTGAGCAAACTATTTTTAGTCGAGCTTGAAAGCCACGTATTTTTTTTCCATTCCACGCTATATATATAACCTGTTCAGGCCAGATTCTTAAGGGCTGGCTTTGATTCCGTTTCCTTTTATTTTTGCTCTTAATTGTTGCTCTCTTGACATGCAGCTGTACTTTGGCCAGTAACGTCCTGCTCGGGCCGTCCCCTCTGCAGAGGGACCCTTCCCTCGGCGCAGACCCCTGCTGCTATTTGCAGCTTCATGCCCAGGTGGAATTCAAACGTGTTTTTTACCTTTCAGGAATGAACATGGGCAATAGTTTTTTTTTCATCTGCGAGCAAAAAAAAAAAAAAAAAAAGTGGAACAAAGGATAAGCTATAGCAAAAGCAAATAAAAAAAAAAAGTATCGAAATCTCATCATGTCTGAACATGGTACAAATGTAGGGTGATGGTGTCATAGGTTGTAATATTTACTAAACCAAGTTGTTTTACCGCGGGCTTTTGAAGGGCCGTGAGTTCACCTTTGATTGTATTCATGCTGTATAGGCGAGGGAATAAAGGCAGCCAGAGGTACGAGTGCCAACCTGGTACTACTGGTTGAACTGGGAGTTCCCTATGGGGCAGGTGATGTCTTATCCCTGGGTGCTGGAGCCCAGTGTGTTTGGATTTCAGCGCTCTCCTTCTGTTTTGCATTTCCTTCCCATCCTTTTTTCTTAGATGGAGGGACTTGTCATCTGTATCAAAGACTCTTTAGGTATTCCCAATCATCACAAGACAGGAAAATTAAATTTATCTTAACTAGATGTGTCCTCATTTCACGGCTTAACTTTCTTCTCTTGCCTTACACTCATATCACTTTATAAATCATGAAGTCTCTCTATAATTCTTTTCAACTTAGTGAACCTACTCCGCGCGTTCTTTGGTTACATATAGCTCTGTTCATTTCACATCTCCCGGGGCTTTTGTAATAGGATACAAGACACCATTATGAGTAATCTGTCTTCTTTCTCCAATACAGAGAGAAGCAGATCTGATTTTAGAGGTGGACTGATGAACAGTTTCTTATTTAGAAGAAAGATGTATTGTGGGAGCAAAATAGATTACCTATGGTAGCTCTGATTCGTAAAGCTGACAAATGTATAATTTCTCATTTGGGTTGAAAACAGGCGATTAGCCCTCGTGGGAGAGTACCGAAGTCCCAGGAATGTGGCGAGCTGGACCTAAGCAGGCTCACCGCCCAGCTTCCCCTCTCCGCTGCTTCAGGTCCGTCGTGAGCAGCGGGCACTTGGCATCAGGCGTGCAGGGGGTGCTGCCGCGTTTGGCAGCGCTCGGTGAGCGGCCAGGGGAGCTGACAGCAGAGAAAGGCACTTCGTTTGTCTGATAGTCGGAGGGATTTAATTCCGGTTGTATTTATACTTCGTTTCCGCTCAGAAGGACTAAGCCCTCTGACTTCAAGAAAACACGCAAATACCTCACGCTCTGCTGTCCCTCAGTTGATTTTAATTTCTAGTGAAGAATTACATAGCTTCTGTGGGGAGGAAAGGTGGCATAGGCAGCTACTTCAGTTCCATGCAAATGCCCTCAATTCCTGATATAGGACTGGGAGTAGATCGGTGAAGGAGCTGAGTGTCAGGTACAAATGATGAAAAAATCACGTAGCAGTGAGTTCAGAGCTCTTTGGTATTCAATGCTCACTCATTACTGCTCTGCCTCTGCCCGTGGGGGACTTCTGAAGATCCCCGGGGGCTTTAGGGATAAGGCGTTTTACTTCCCGGGATGGAGAAGGGCAGAGTAACCAGAACCATAGTTGTCCTCACCTGTACGCCTCATCCCTCGCAGCAGGGGCTCAGGGAGGGCTGTGGCACCGTAGGACCAGCCCGGAGGGGATGGGGACGTGTCGGGGGGGTTGACTCTTCTGCGTCCGTTCTGCTCGGGAACAGCCAACAAAGGGCGGAGGGAAGCGTGTGTGCAGGGAAATTCCTGCGGGACTGTGAACGGGATGAGAGCGGAGCAGCTCTTGGGCAAGAGTGGTGCATCAGACCCTCAGCAATTCAAAGCCCCGGGATGGCAGCGGCGCTGCAGAGGCGATATTCCTCCTGTCAGCGGGAGATGTGGGGCTCTTCGGTGGCCCGGGATGTGCTGCACAGCAGCAGGGAAGACTCAGCACAAAAAAAAAAAAAAAAAAAAAAAGGAAATGGGAGAGAAAAGGAAACAGAACCAGAAGGAGGGTCCTGTGAAACTGTAATGAAAAAGCTGTATCGAGTTAATTGGCAAAGATGGGTGTTAGGATGCAAATAAGATGGGACTTTAATGCGCGGTCGATAATTATAATTCAAGAAGCCAACATTTTGGTGATGCGGGTGCCCTTTTTCCCCCCCCCCACAATTAGATTTTATGAACTTCATGGGAGTTAAATTATTACTCTTGAAGCAAGAAAACAGGCAAGAGCTGAGCTGATTTATGTGCGTTTCAAAGGGCCGCAGGGAGTCACTGTGGATGGAGAGTAAATCATGCCACATGCACCAATTTCTAGAAAAAGTGCTGCGCGCGAGGAGGAGATTCGGTGCTCGTGGGCTGTGATGGGTGGAGGGAGAGCTTGCTTTGGAGCAGCCTGTGTAATTAGGTTTCCTACGGAGCACAGAGTGAATTGCTAATGGCGTGATTTTTTTCTGTAGTCTCTCTGAAGAGCAGGTTGATCAGAAGTGCAGATAGTCTGGTTGATCCTTTGGACAACACTATTTTTTTTTATTTTTTTTTTTTCTCCCTAAAACTACCATAAAGGAAATCTGATCAGGCTCTTCCTTCTGTTTCTCTCTCATGTGGTCTTCACTCTTCTCTCACCTCTTCTTTTACCTGTCTAACTTATTTTTCCTTACTTTTTCTGTTGGTGGGGGGTTTTGGTGGTTTATTGTTTGTTATTTTGTGCTTTTTGTGTTTGGTTTTTTTCTTTCTTTTTTTCTCCCTTTCAAATACTTACTACATACTAACCAGAGATTAGACCATCAAAGGAGAAAGGCAATGGGGAAGCAGGAGAAGAAAATTTTACAATTTTCTGATTTTTTTTTTTTTTTTTTCTTACCTTTATCTGCAAGTTTTTCAATGTGTTCCAGAACCTCAATATCGCCCCAAAGCAGAGGACCTGCTTTTGCTGTATGTTGTACCGCGGTACTCCTGCTGTGTCCTAGTTGACAGTAGACTTACTCTCATCGAGGAGCTTTGCAAGTAACTTCCTGATTTGGCATGTGTACCTAAAATTCAATTTCCTGCTTTGCTAACGTACATAGTCATTCTGGAAAATGCCATAATAATAAGAATAAAGCTAGCTTTGACCATGTTGCTAAGCACCCGTCAAAATATCCAGTGTGTGATAAGTTTTTTTGCCCTAGCACTGATTAGTGAGTTGCCTGAACAAACCTTGCCTCCTTTAGCACTGTGGTGTCCTAGGAATACTCTGATGTACATTAAAAAAGGATTAAAAAAAGCTGCGAAGATGAAAAATGAGTCATTTTCTATCAATTATTTACCTCTCTAAGGGCCTGGAATACATTGCATCATGCAGATGTTGCAGTGCTTGTACAATAATACAGTCTCCAATGAGATCACTTTATATTGGCAGTTAATATAGGGGAATAATTCCTGAGCACATAATAAATCTAACTTCTCCTACGTCAGGTTCTGTAGCATGGGAGGCTGTGAAGTAATAAACTGAAAAGCACCTGCTTCGTTTTAGAATAAAAGCTAATTGTACGTGATTCATAGGTCTACGGACAGCGTCAAGATGTGTGCCGCTAAAAGCTTTGGTAAGTAGTACTGCTGTGAAAGGAGACGAGATTTGGGGGCCGTGCTACTTTATAAACGGGGTTTATGTATTTCTTCAAAACATTTCAAAGGGTTATTTAAAAACAAAAACAAAAAACAAAACCCACAAAACACCCAAAAGGTGCCCACAGTGAAGCTGATAGAGAGGAGTGCGGTACGGGCCAGCTGGCCCAGGTCAGTGGCCTCGGAGCGTAGGGGCAACGGTGGGGCTGCTGCGGGTGGGATGGGGCACTTTTCCGCGTGCCATCCTTCTAAGGCACCGATAACATTAGCATGAAGCACACGTGCGGGTCTTGCTGCCGCTGAGCCTCTTTGCAGAAAAGAGGTGCTGGCACTACCCAGCAGGACGTCTCCTCGGCGAGGCCAATCTCCGCCTCTTGCGCCGTTCCACCCCAAACCGCCTTCTGTACGTCACTGAATTCTGCACGAGCAGAGTATCTCGGTTCCTTTGATGATTACCTGTACAGGCAAGTGTAAGACAAAACCGTCCTCGGAACATGTTGTGCCCAAGTATGTAAAATCACTTTTAATTTGCTTTAGACTTTGTAGGTCCCGGAGTACCACCAAGGACTGTTGAGTCATCTTTGGATGCTGTTCGTTCCTATCGACCTGGGTAGAACTGTAGAAATGCGGGTGCAGTACTACGGAGTACGTGTCTGCTGACACCTGATCATTGTTATTGTTCCTACCGTAAAGACAGTTGGGAAAGGTGCATCACTCAGCTGGACAGATTTACTCAAGAAGGACAGTTTGAATCGGGAATTTGGTTTGAATTGACAGTGCTTCTGACCAGCAGCTTCACTTGAATCTCTGGGGGGAAAAAAATTTCTGTAGAGAAAGCAGCAATGAAAGGAGTTTGCTAAAAGGCAGAGGACTGTGGCTGAGGGACTCTTCCCCAGTAGATACGAGCGAGGGACTGAATTGTCGTTGCTGGTGCTGTACCGCTGGGGGACACCTTCAGCCATCAGACTCCTGCCACGCTGGCAAATGCTTGAGGTTGACCTTGGTAGGGTTGATCAGGCACTTTGAGGTGTCTGTGGTTCATGATTGGGTTATCTAGAGTCTTTGTGATGACTTGGGTTTACCTCGGAGAACTGAAAGGCTATTTATGTGCCGAATATACCTTGTTGCTCAGTGCACGTGAGGTCAACAGGACATGGCTAATTGTCAGGAGCGATTGTCAGTAACATGAGTAAGTCACAGAGAGAATTAAGGATTTTAATGAGGAGTTTGTGCAAGAAAGAGGTACATATGATCCCTTCTGTGAGACGTTCGCACTGCGCAGAGGAGGAACGTGTCAGGCTGTGGGCAGTGATTGCCCGTATCGATATCCCCGAACTGTCGCTTGTTGACCGAACAACAGAAGTTTGGAAATTGGTCCTCTCCTAAAAGAAGGTGAGGTGACTTTGGGGAATTTCAATTAGAGTTTTCTTCTGGAGAGTTTTCTCCTTTAAAAGCCAAGCGAGGGTATTTTTTTTAAATCTAATCTTAGTAGCTGATTCTGCAGTTCTTCCTACGACGAGTGGTACTTAGGCACGTGTTCAGCTTGTGATCATTGTTTCATAATTGCCAAGAAGGTTTACCGAAGGGAGATTTGAATACTGCAGTACTTCATTCTTTAACTCAGACGTTTTTAAGACCAAGATGTGCATCCCAGGGAGCTGCGATAACACAGGTGGTATGATGAAAAGAAAGAAAAAAGAAAGAAAAAAAAAAAACCAGGTAGGAAGATGGAAACGCCCCACTGAATGAACAGACCTTGAAGGTGCTTTGGATCATTGCGCATTCCATTATTGCAGCAGTAACTAAATGTGTTTCTTCCCTGTCCAGTCCGTTTCGTGTGATGCTCTTTCTTCCTTAAATGCTTTATAGCTAGTCTCTATAAACATGTTTCTGCATACCACTTCAAAACATAGCATCAGTTCCTAAAGGTATTGAAACGACACTGTTTCTTGTGTCTTGGCCTTTTATTTTCTGTGGCACTTCAGCTGCTCGGGGGATGTCTGTTTGCCTGGCTCCCTGCAAAACCGGGGTTTGCAATACGCGGTTGATTTTTCACAGATCTCACTGATGACCTTCTGACATTTTGCTTTTTCTGATGTCGGCCTCCGGCACGGGGTTGTGTGGAAGTGGGTTGCATGGTGAGCAGTGTGGGGCTGGGAAGGTGCTGCATGAAAAGACCTACTTCAGCCGGAGACGAGTGGATCCCGTGTTGACCCGGCTGCGTCCTGGTAGGCTCCAGCAGTAGTAGAAGGGAAAGTAAGTGTTCCTGTAGTGCACAAAGATAGCATCTTTGAAGCTATTTCGTTAGTGTTCGGTAACGGAGGCGTGCAAGGGTAGATCTCTGCTCTACCCTAGACCCAGCGCTTTAGGATGGTAACACATAGTAAGTCCGAGGGGCATTGCAGGCTGCCAGTGACACGGGCACCAATCCAAAAAAACCATGGAGTAAGTTTTTAACTCGAGGCCAGCCAAAGTATTCCCAGAAGGCTTGTCCTGCCGTCCTCCTTTAACTCACGGCAGCTTTCTTCACTGCAGCTAACGGTGCCTCGCTAACTTTGTGCAGCTCCTACATCGACTTTTGGGCTTCCAGATAGTTTAAAGTTATTAAAGATACTATCAATAGTGGCTCACTTTGCCCTTAAGCATTCCTCAAGCATCTTTGCGTAGTTTTAACAAACCTTTGGAAAGTGGCTCGGGAGACAGTAGTATTAAGAAACTTGCTTTCAGTCTTCACAGTATCACAGTATGCTAGGGATGGGAAGGGACCTCAAAAGATCATCTAGTCCAATCCCCCTGTCGGAGCAGGAACACCTAGATGAGGTTGCACAGGAAGGCGTCCAGGCGAGTTTTGAATGTCTCCAGAGAAGGAGACTCCACAACCTCCCTGGGCAGCCTGTTCCAGCGCTCTGTCACCCTCACTGAGAAGAAGTTTCTTCTCAAATTTAAGTGGAACCTCTTGTGTTCCAGCTTGAATCCATTACCCCTTGTCCTATCATTGGTCGCTACTGAGAAGAGCCTGGCTCCATCCTCATGACATTCCCCCTCTATATATTTATAAACGCTAATAAGATCACCCCTCAGTCTCCTCTTCTCCAAACTAAAGAGACCCAGCTCCCTCAGTCTTTCCTCATAAGGGAGATGCTCCGCTCCCTTAATCATCTCTTAGTGCTTTTGGAGAAGAGCATTTCCTTCAACTGAGGAAAGCTATAAAATAACAGAAGATGCTGTGGCACTAAGGAGGCAACGGCTTTGTCACTCATGCCTTGAAATGCAAGTATCGGAATTTGTCACTTCTCTCTCGCGCCCTTCTAAGATATTCAGCACATGATGTAGTCTTGGTTGTTCCATGATGTTAATGTGGCCTTTTCAGCTTGCGAGCACTGCTGTGCCTTTTTTGTGGAGTCAAACACCACAACATAATTGTTCCCAGCGAGTAACTTCCCCTTCGAGGTCTGGTTTTGTTAACATTTACAAGAAAATCAGCCCCACCTTTCATGCTCTTTCTCCAACTGTTTGGCTTTCTCTGTAGTCAGGGGTGATTACTTTGGTTAGCGGGAATTTATTTCAGACTGCTGAGGGATAGTCTCTGTATCAGCTGGCGGTTGTGCTGCCTAATTATGGAAATAGCTGCTTCTTTCTTTATATTCTGCAAGGTTTGGAAACTTTCCATCACAAAGGAATTAGTTCTTCCCAGCCTAGGCCATGAAAAAGTAACACCGCCTTTATGTTCCTGTTGGCCTCTTTGGAGAATCAACTTCATGCAATGTTCTCTCGGTGTCTTTAAAAAATAATGATGCGTTGGCTGCCGAGGGAAAGCCGTGGCTGTTTGCTGATGGAACATGCCAACTGGAGTCTGGGTTCAGAAGCTGAAGGCAAATTTGGATCACGTTGTGCTTAGGAAAGACATGGACCTGTTGGAGAGGGGCCAGAGGAGGCCCCAGAGATGCTGGGAGGGCTGGAGCCCCTCTGCTGGGAGGACAGGCTGGGAGAGGTGGGGGGGTCAGCCTGGAGAAGAGAAGGCTCCGGGGAGACCTCAGTGCCCCTTCCAGTATCTGAAAGGCGCCTACAAGAAGGTTAGAGAGGGACTGTTTACAAGGGCATGGAGTGATAGGATGAGGGGGAATGGTTTCAAACTGGAAGAGGGGGGATTTAGATAAGATCTGAGAAACTTTCCCCTGTGGGGGCGGTGAGCCCCTGGCGCAGGGTGCCCCGAGGAGCTGTGGCTGCCCCATCCCTGGAGGGGTTCAAGGCCGGGTTGGACGGGGCTGGGAGCACCCTGGGCTGGGGGGAGGTGGCCCTGCCCGGGGCAGGGGGGGTGGAACTGGGTGGTCTTCAAGGTCCCTTCCAACCCAAACCGTTCTGTGATTCTATGATTCATCTCAAGCAGCGCTGTTAAACAGGAAGGCGAAAACCAATCCAGGGGGAGGCAGCGGAATACAGCGAGAAGGTGACTATGGCAGTGCACCTCTATCACAGACCCAGTGAGCTGAGGGTTGGGGAGAGCAGGAGAACGGACTGTGGTTCCCATGAAGAAGGCGTCTCTTTGCCTTACGAGACAGGGCTCAAAAAAGTGGAAGACAATTGCTAGTTTCTCTGTGTTGCAATGAAATACCTTACGTGTGGTACCTTACTGCGGGAAAGAAGAGTGCAGGGCCTCTATTGCCGTTCTGAATTTAAAACAAAAATATTTATAAACTCTCCCTGGTTAAAAAAAAAAAAGGGGGGGGGTGGGGGGGGGAGAAGATGAGAAACACAATATCCTAACGTGTCCAGGTCCAGTTCTGAAAAGTGCTAAAGTGAGGTCACATCAAATTAAAGAATGACCAAAAAAAGCTTCTGGTCTGGTATAGTGTTTACCTTTAGAAAGTGCTGTTGAGTAGCTGTGGGCTAAGCGAAGTCGATCAAAGGGTCGGCACAGCTCTGGGTTCTTGCTGTCCATTTGAAATTCTGCATCTTGTATCTACTCCAACCCAGCATATAAAAATACCTAATGAAGCACTCTGAGCATCAAGTGGAGCGTTCTGAACACTCACTCAACCGTGTCTTTTTCTCTCGGTTGCAAACTTAAATTGCCGTTATTGATTTTTCTGTTTCTGGTTAACATATTAAAGTACGATTCATTTTTAACCATATATATATTTTATCACAGTGTGCCCTTTGAGTCACTTTTCTACATAATATCGAAATGCTTTCCTTCTGGTCAAGTAGTGTATTTTATATTAACGCCTCTGTTATTTTCCCCGACTGAGGTGCTGGGGTTGCTAGAGAATGAAAACATTTAATTTCAAGAGTAGCAGGGGTTTTCTCCGTGTTGATGCTGGAGCAATCTCGGAGTGCTAAAAATCTAATGTCATTCTTTCTGTTTTGGAAGGCTTTGATGTAGATTAAGAAAATAAATTATTTCTTAGTCTGATGGCAGCAATATCTGAGAGATTAGCACCGAAGGAGCTGCGGCGCAGGGTAAAGTAACCTCTGTTCCACGGCAGAGAAGGGGCTGTGACATCTGGGGAGCCCCAAAGCAATACAGGGTAAAATCCCTCCAGTCACTCTCTACCTGGAGTTATTGTGTAGACTGTTTGACCAGTTGACTAGAAAAGTACGTAAGTAATAATTGTTACTTGGTACAGAGAAACTTGGGAAAACCCAAGCAAATTTGAGAAATACATCAATATTCTAAACTATATTTCTTTTAATTTGAAAACGAATTACTAGAGTGTAGGAAATCTCTGGCGTCGGTAAGAACAAGCATTGGTTTCTTGCTTTGTGGCTTTAATTACCAGCTGCGAGGGCGAGTTTCCTTCTATCCAAGGCAGCAAAGTCACAAAAAATGGGGATGTAAGGACAAGATATGCTTTTTAAAGTCATCATGGCTTCTGTAGCAACTTTCATGAAAAGTTGAAGCAGTCTCAGCCAGAATTCACTTACTGAAAGAATTGACTGTATCTTAGAAATATAGGAATCTCGGAGAAATCTGTGTGAGACGGAAGAATCTCATGGACCTCCTCCTGTGGTGGAGGATTCAGGGCAATGTGGGACAGGAAAGACTGGACCGTTTTGCTCTCTTCCCTTTCCCTTGGTCTCTCAGTATTATTTCTTAGTGAAGTCTGCTCACCTGTGGGCCAAAGTAGCTGAAGAAATTAGTTTGAACCAAAATTAGATATAGTGGGTTTGGCCATTGAATATTTGTGTTTTGAACTATGCACTAGTATCAACGTATGGAAAAATGGCCTTAACACAATGTGTTCCTCGGAGACATGCTGCAGGACAGGTGGGTCCCGTGAGGCAGGAACCCCAAAGCTGGAGGGTCCTTATCATAGAATGGGTTGGGTTGGAAGGGACCTTGAGCTCATCCAGTCCCCCCCTGCCCCGGGCAGGGCCACCTCCCCTCAGCCCAGGGTGCTCCCAGCCCCGTCCAACCCGGCCTTGAGCACCTCCAGGGATGGGGCAGCCACAGCTCCTCGGGGCACCCTGCGCCAGGAGCTCACCGCCCCCACAGGACAGAATTCCTAATATCTAATCTAAATCTCCCCTCTTCCAGTTTGAAGCTCTTACCCCTTGTCCAGTCACTCCATGCCCTTGTAAAAAGTCCATCTCCAGCTTTCTTGTAGGCCCCCTTCGATACTGGAAGGCTGCTGTAATGTCTTCCCAGAGCCTTCTCTTCTCCAGGCTGAACAACCCCAATCTGCCTCAGGTAATTCTGCAGATGATGTGGTCTCCAGATGAGCTGCGGTTCCCTTGTGTCCACAAAGATTCCTGGTATAGCCTAAGTGCAGATAATGAGACACAAAGCTACATAGTTATTTTGTGTTACTTGACGTTTCCGCTGGCCTGTGCTGGTCCAGTGGCTCACTTGTGAACAAATATTTTTTTCGTTAACAGAGCCCTTCCGAGCAGTCTCTCTTCCCATGGCATACTAATTTTTATGTGTTAAATGTTGCCGTTGCGACGCTGTCTTAGTCCTTTTTATTCATTAAATTTCCTGTGTCCAATTAAATGCTGAGACTGATCGGCGATTTTAGTCCCACCGCTTTGCTTCCATACAGCATGTAAATGCATTTCGCGCCATGTAATTGTAGCCTGCAAAAATGTTGACACAAATTATAATTTGCATACTAACCATCCTGATGAGAGCATGGAAAAAATGAGAAAATGCTTTGCCATCGGGCGCAAAAAATTTGGTTTTCCTATATCGAAGGCCAGTGGCCTACGATAGTACCGCACCGCATAGCGGGCCTGGAAGCGCAACTGGGGTGGGGAGAGGTGGGATGGTACCCAGCGCCCTGCTGGTGTAGCAGTTGGCTGTGATCACAGCAACGTTAAAGGGTATCGAGTCGTTATTTGAAGTGGATAAAAGGGGTTATTCTCTGCAGGAGGTGTTTTGAGGAAGTTTCTTTTTTGTACAACCAAGGAATTGGGTTGGACCAGATGACCTCCGGTGGTGCCTTCCCTTCCAGCCTGTGACCTCCGGTGGTCCCCCATTGCTGGCACCGGCTGCCGCCTTCCCAGGTGGTCACTTGGCCTCGGGGGCGATGGTCTCTCGCTCGTTCCGGTAAGACTTGTAGAGGGAGGAGAGAAACCGGCTGCTCGGGGGTTGGCTTGCAGACCTTGGGGTTGAAAAAGCTGCAAGCTAGCGGCAAGCAACTCCCCCCGCCCACGTTATGTGAAAATCCAAAATCGGGCTGTCAGAATGCTTTTCAGGAAAAGGGTTTTTCAAGAGGTTTGCCTGTCCCGCCTCGGGTTGCAACTGGAATGGTGTCAGATGGGCCTCTGACCCGGCCTTCTCTTCCAAAGGGGCGGGAGAAAAAAAGCGGAATTCTTGCAAAATCTTGAAGAGAAAAGAGAAGAGAGATGTGGACTGGGGCGGAGCTTGCTTGGGGCCTTTTTCTCTTCAGCATACGGAGGGAAATCTTTATAATTTTTTTTTATTATTATTATTATTTTTTCTTATTTTTTTTGATCCTTTGGACAAACTCTTCCATGTCTTCTAGCAGCTTCGCCACGGAGCTGCCCGTCCCCACGCCCCAGCCCGTGGGCTCGCGTGGGTCCAACAGAGGACTCGCAGCGCAACCGCTCGAGCGTCTGAGATGTTTCTGAATTCTGCTTTTTGCCGAGGGAGCTGCGAGTTTGCCTCCTTCCTCCAGTCTGGGCGCTGGGAAGGAGGGAGAAATACGGGCTGAACTTGCTGTCAACTCTCCTAAAAGCTTTTTATTGTAGCTAAAATGTGTGATAATGGTACCCAGAACTATCATTACGGTTAATTAAAGGCCTGTTTCTTTTTATAATGTGAAGGTTTTATTTTCTGGAGTTGATAACATGGCAATAAAACCTTGCTTTCGGCAAAATCTTGGTACTCAAGGTCACAATTTAGAAGTAATTTTAAAATTGAAGGGAAAACCCCAAACCAGCATATGATTCCTATTATTTCTGAGTTGTGGAAGTACAGAGGGAATGATTTAGATTTAAAAGGGAAAAAAAAAAATAGGAAAAGGGAACACCAGCACCCGTGCGCTGACGGAATGTTCAGTCTCCGTCACTGGAAAGAGGAGCGCAGACGGAGGACGGGCGGGTTGGGGTAAGCAGCTGCCGAAGCGAGGGAGCTGCGCGCGGGGAGCTGACTGCTTGTCAAATCTCTATTTAGTTGGGCTTGAAATAGTTAGTTAGTTGGTTGGGGTTATTTATTTAGTTGGGGTTGAAATATTTATTGTAGTTGGGGTTGAAAATGCAGAGCCTGGTTGCAGGGACAGGACAAAGTCTGGATGTAGGCACAAAAATGTCGGGATTTTACCACTATTTAAAAAAAAAAAAAAATGGAGATTTTCAATTTATTAGGAATGGAGCTTAACGCACCCCTGATGTGGGAGTGGGACATGGTGGGGCGCTAATCCCACTGTCTGCTGTTTAGTTCTTGGAATCACCTGTGATTTCCCTGAGGCTCTTCAGCTCTTGGCACAGGGATGGGTTTTGAGAGGCTGCGGGGTCTCCGTCCTTGGAGATGCTCAAACCCTCCTGGAGAGGTCCCTGAGCAGTGGGGACCTGTCGGGAACAGGGTGGGACAGGGACCCCCCAGCTCCTGCCAGCCCCGGCCCCACGGGGCCCTGTGCTTTCTGCCAGGGTTTTGCTAAACCTCCGAGGGATTCACGTCTTCGTGCCTCCAGGAGCAGATAAATGAGATAAATCACTGAAATACTACAGTCAGCACAGCATCGCTGACCGTTTTGTAAGTTGTTGTTTTTTTTTTTTTTAAATTGTGATTGTTTGCTGTTTCTATAGTTCTTTAGTAATACTGAAAAAATATTTACATAATTTGAAGAATACAGTCTCTCAGTAAATAATCGACATAGACTATAGTTTATTATTTTATCGTTTGAACGATGTTTTTTCACTTTCATTACAGAGCCATCTGATAAGACAGCAGGTGCTGTATTGGTCAAAAAAGACACTACCCGAGGTCAGAAATGTAAAACAAGTGCCATTGTTCAGAAATTTAATTGCGGCAAATCTGTTGAGTAAAAGCTGAACTTTCTGTCATCAAAAATACTCTTTGCTGAGGTGGCATGGGGTGCTGTTGGCACGGAAGTAGAAATCAATAATGGAAGAATATTTAAATTGTAATGTCTTCGGGCGCTGCCGTGCCGTCTGCTTTCAGGCATGTGAAGTCTACGGGATGGGTCCCCCTGTCCCCCGGCAAAAATGCTGCGTGTGTGGTTGGGTGTGTGGGGGGGTTAATTAGCCAAACAGCCTCGTGCCCCTCCTGCCTCCCTGTGTCAGGGTCCGGAGCTGGCAGGAGGGGACATCTCTCCCGGGCAGCGCTTTGTCCGCCGGGTGGCTTTACCCCCCCCAGGGGACGGGCGGTGGGAGATGGGCACGTCCAGGCTTCTGACCAGCTCGTCTCCGGTTTAGATACGTTTTCAGCTTTTTAGCAAATTTGGTGGTGAATGCGTTAATCAGAGGTTGAGATGTTCCATCACTCGCGTTTGCTGCTGCTGTGTGGAGTAGTAATGCACCGCACCCCCAAACTGTGAGCGCTTAAGAAAAACTGGTATTCCGGCGAGCTTATTTTATATTAAAGTTCATTTGCTGAAAAGCCTGCATGGGATGAGAATTTCCGCTTAGCTGACAGGAGGTCTGAAAGGCAGGTGTGGCTCGGGGGGGGAGAAGGGAAGAGCAAGAGATGGGTTGGCTGTGTCGTGGTGGCCCCAGCGGTGGAAGGGGCAAGAGCCATGGGCTGGTCTCACGCCGGTGGCATCTGCAGCCCAAAATGGGTGTTACACCGCCACTGTAAATGCCATGAGAAACTTACCCTGGAAAACACCAATGGAAAGAAAAAAAAAAAAAAAAAAAAGTAGAAATGTGTGTTGTCTGGTGATAGAAAATTTTCTATCTGGTGACAGAAAAAAAAAAAGTAATAGCAATGAATAGTGAATTGCATTGAAACATCAGATGGCTTTTTGAATTTCTAAAGCAAGAGCAAACAAAACTATAGGCAAATCCCCAGAATATAATCCTTACCAGCGGAGCTCTGCGTCTGTGTGAGATGTTCCAGTGAGCGTGGACCCGGGGTCAGGACTGAAAAGCAAATTCCCCACCCGTCTTCTGTCCGTAAAAGCTTCCTCGGTGCTGCTCGCGGATCTCTCAGCACCACATCTGTGCGGCTCTGAATGAAAAGCAGAATTAAAATCTGAAGCTCTCTGAAGAAAATAAGTGGGTATAAACAAGATGTGCTTCTGGGGTGGTGGCTTAGCTGTGCGGCTCTCAGCAGGGGTTGATAAACGTAGAGGGAAATCCTAATTCCTGGGGAACCGCGGGTGTGTTGGGTGGTGTCCCTGCTGCCTCGGAAACCTGGGACGTCGACCTGCTGGAGGTGCCCCTGCTCTGGCAGAGGGTTGGACTGGGTGATCTCCAGAGGTGCCTTCCGACCCTGACCAGTCTGGGCTTCTGCGCCCCCATCCCCAGGGCTGCCGGACCGCCTGCCTGGCTCTGGCAACGGGCGCGTCGTGGGAGGAAGGCAGCGGTCATCTGGGGCGAGAGAGGACCTCCTTCTGCGCGTGCGTTGCCCCCTGACCTCCGCTGCCGTCAGTTGTGGGAAGCAGCGTCAGGGTTTGTCTCTCGTCTGCAGTGTCACGTTCGCAGCGATTACTAAAGCTGCGCTAATTAATGAGCTGGTGTAGGGCGGAGTCTTGGAAGTACGAGGAAAACTTGCCCAACCGCCAGTCCTTAGCTACGTAGTCCTAATTACTGTCGGCTGCAAAAGCGAGGAAAACCCTTCCAGGGAAATATCTTTCAGAGAAATTCAGCTGAGCGAAATAAGGATCGCAGTGGCTAAGTGAAGAATATGAAGAATCCTTTTATTTTTGTGCTTTATTTTATATTTGAATCTGAGTTATAGGTAAAATAAATAAGGGCCCCGTGTCAGAGGGACTGCTTGCTCACTCCCTCCTCTGGCCCCCGGGGCACGTGGGGGTCTTCAGAACGTGCCGACATCAGGCTTGAGAGATGGGACATAGTTTCAGTGAAGAAAAAAAAACCAAAACAAAACAAAAAAAACCCTAAACCAGAAACCCACCAGAAATTAGAAATCTGAGCTCGAGACTCTCTCCTGTAATCTTCAGCAAAACATGGAAATAATTGGATGTTCGAGGCAGTCTAACTGCAGCGGACCCGCGGAGGGCAATTTTTTCCTTCTTCTGAAGGCATAAATGAATTTGTGCCCAGCTTGCCGCGTTCCTGCCTGCAGCGCTGCCCGAACCCGGCCAGCCAGCACGGGGCCACCCGGCTTTTGTTCCCTGCGTTGGGATGATGCAGTCCAGAATTGAGACCTCTCTCAAAGGATCCACGCAGATACTCTTACTATGTTGGAAAATTAAATATCGGCTAAATAAATGACTAAACTGCACATCTTTGGCGACAAAAGGATGCTCCTCTACTTCTAAGGAACCCTCGTTGCTCTCCCATTCACTGCATCTAAATGCAGTGCTTTTGCAGCCGACGGTGCCCTGGTGCTTCATCAGGAACCTTTACAACCAGGCGCGTGTGATAATTATCAGATAACAACAGGAATGATCATCTTTCCAGTTGCTCCTTACAAATCACAAAGCTGTTTATGTGCGTGAAAGGGAAATGGAAGCTAGGCGCACTTGCATGGCAGACTACACAATCAGAAGGGGAATTCTGCTGCTCCTCTTACAGGAGGAAAGAAGAGCGGTGGTGTATTCGCGTTACGTCAACAAAACCAGCGCTGTGAGTCGAAACAAGTTGAATCTTAAAGAAATAGGACTTTTAGCAGAAATGTTCTTAGCTCTGTAGCTATTCCAGGGAAGTTAAATCAGCAGAAAGGGATTGTTATAATTGGAAAAATTACTTTTGGGTTAAGAATAAGCCAACTGGAAAAATGTTTTTCTGCCTTTTTTTTAAAAAAAAAAAAAAGTTAACTTTTGCATTGCTTAAAATAATAGGTAATAAAAGATGGTAACTCCTGAGTCTTTTAAATACTAGATATTTTTGGATGATCTTTGAAAAGGTAACTCAAGTGCCTGTTGTACTAAAGTCCTTCTTGGAGCAGAAGCCCCACTAGTCTTGAGCAGCCTCTCTGCTCTCTGAAGGTTCGCTGCGATGTGAAGATGGATGGGTTTAGTCTAACGTGGCTTATTACAAGTGAGGCTGAAACCAAGGCGTGTATAAACCTATCCGACTAGCACAAATAGAAATAGTATGTCTAATACATGCATTTTATGGTGAATATGAAACTATAGTAGGATTCACCTTAAAATATCGAATGCAACCCTCATACCGCTATCTGCAACGCAAACCCACTCCCGTCTCCCTCTCAAAATTTCTATTGCAAGACCTTTCCTGCTAAAACTTTGTGTCTGTCCTGAAGCCGTACCAACCCTGAACAGAATGACTGCTCCCGTTTGATGTAGAGGCTCATAAGCGAGTGTAAGCTGTAGAGATAATCGTGTAAGTTCCTGACCTTCAGGGTTATTTTAAAACGTGGGAGTTGTGGGACTGTATGGCTGGTTTAATGTGATATTTATCTCCCTTAGAGAAGTTTTTGATAGAAACCTCAAAGTTATAATAGCCTGAGATAATAAGATCACTTCCCTATCCATGAAAAGATAAAGTTGTGGGTTTGGGTTTTTTTGCTTGCTTTTTCTGGAAAGGCATCAGTTGACTAGGACAGAGCGTTCCTCATTTCAGGAAAGTTTATGGAAGAAATGGTTATTTTTCCAATGGCAGAAGTCCAGTTGAAGCCTGGTTTTGCTGTCCAGTCTCGCTCAGTCCCCGCCAGGCCAGCTTGTGGTGGTGGCCCCCGGTGGCCCCACAGCTGGGCTGTGCCCATGGTGGCCCCGCTCAGCGAGCGTTGGGGAGCTCTGCTGTGGGACCGGAGACTCCCGCAGCCTGACGCGGGGCTCTCTCTCAAAGCTCACGTGTAGGTGGAAGGTCCGAGAGAGCTGAAGGGTGCCCAGTGGGGGAATCGCCATCCCCGCGAAGAAGCCTTCTCCTTGGATGTGTTGATGAGCTGTTGGGTGACACCGTGGACTGTGAGCGTTCAAATTTCTTGAAAAACAGAGGGGATTGTTTGTTTTTTCTTCTATTTTTATCCTCCTCGTGTAACTAGTAATTAATTTTAATTTTTTCAACCCAGTGTGCTAATTCAGTTTCCTGGTTGTGCCTTCTGCTCACACTGGGTGTCCTCTCAAGGGCAGCGGTGCAACTGGAGCGGGGAAGGTTGCGAGGGGTGTACGTCAGCTACTTCCACGGGCCGGGCTCAAAATTGTGTCCCCCGGGCTGACACCAGTGACAAAGCGCTCCCAGCATGATGCTGGGACATCAGAAGGACAGATTCCAGCCCAAACCCTCCGCCTGGTGCAGATGCCGCCAGGACGGCCGCCCTGCTTCCTGCAGGGGAAGGTCCTCTCGTGGCTGTGGGTCATTGATACCGATAAAGATCAGCCACGGATCTGCAGATGTGGCCCAGGATGCGGTTCTTCCATTACCCCACAGGGTTTTGCATTTTTTAGTCTTTTTTTTTTTTTTTTAACGAGAATGAGCCCAACATTTTACTCTTCGCTGTCCCTCAGCTTCTGAGGTGTCATTAGAATTGACACTGTTGACAGAAAATTTTGAAAATTGTTTGCGTGACGAGATAATAGCATTTATATTCCTCCTCCAGGTGTGAGATTTATTTTTAATAAACTGTCACGCAGCACATTCGCAGCAGTGGCTCTTCCCGCTGTGCAGACAGTTGGGGAAGGCCACTGGTTTCTGAGGGGTGACTTACCCAGTGTGGTGTGCTCCGTAGCAAAATACGTTATAAATCTACATAATTCTTAGTGTTTGCTGCTACTTAATCCGTAAAACAGAGAATATCCAGAAAAATGTCTTCCCACCGAAGTGCTGCAGCCGTTGGAGTTTCAGTGCTGATGGACTTCTTGCATGCGGTTGCTTGAGAAGAATAATTAATCTCGACTTTTAGACAAGCGGCAAAACTGCATGAGTATCTGCTTCCGTCTCCCGAGTAAAAGCATCATGGAAGAAATCCGCGGTAGGGTCACAACAGCATTGTTTTTTTGGAACTGAAAAAAAAAAAAGATGTACAAACTTCAGTAGTGATACTGAAAAAAAGTGATGGCAACAATTTTCCTTCTGTCTTAAGCCACTCCAGTTTGGAGGGTGCTCTGAAAATAGGAGGCTTTTAAAATGAGTTATCGCTATGGTTTGCGTTAGGTGAGATAAGTGATCATTTACATTCAGAGATCATTGTGTGAAACACAGCTGGTCCTAAAGGGGATACAGAGTAAAACGGGAGATGCAAGTGAAAAATAAAATTGCTCTCTGGCCAAGGTAGAGTGTGAGCTGAGGGGAAAGATTCCCCGGGTCAGGAGAAGCCATTTGGGTGGGAACTGGCTCGGAGAAGGAAAAAAAGAAGGAAATTCAGTTTGGAAAACAATGAAGAGGGGGAGAGCTCACTTGACCCCAAGGTTTAAACTAGAGAAACTGCTGTTTTCATGGTCCTTGCGCTCCAGAGCTGCCTCGTGGCCCAAAATCTCTGGGCTGCCGAGTGACTCGCTACGTCTGAGTGCATCAGATGTGAAGCTCTGCGGTGTGGAAGCCCCTGTGAAGAGCTGCAGAACTTCCCGCTCTCCAGCAAATCCTTCATCTTCTTCCTAGCGAAGAACCCCGAGCAGGAGTGGACTCGGGGCAGGACTGCCAGAGGAGAAGGCTGTTCCCCTTTCCACCGAAACTGGGACGAAGCGGATCGATCCCCCCCAGGAGGAGGGTACGTGAGAGCAGTGGATCCGTCTGTGTGGGGCGGGCAGCGTTTCCCAGGGGTCACCTTTGGTCTGGAAAAGTTTTTTGGTCCGGAAAATTTTTTTGGTCCAGAAGAGTTTTTACTGCCAGGAAAGAAGGTGAAAAAGCAGCCTTTATGTTGCATATGGTGTATATATATATATATATAGTCGATAAAATGCAGGGAAACATCCAGTATTTAATAATGATATTTTCAAGGGTGCGGAGTTTGATGGGTTGGGGAAGGGGGAGGACTATTTATTTGTTGAAAGCCTCTGGGTTCTCAGCCTTACAAAATCGAGTAGGTGATTCCCAAACTAGTTCTGCCGCAAACCAAAATATGTTTCCCCCTCCTCTGGAAAACCTTTCGCCTCATCTTTTGTAGAGATTATTTGTCGTGGTAACACTCAAAGCTGTCTTAGATAATACAGCTACTACTGGTGCCGTCTGTACGTAGGATGCAGAAGCCCCGCTGCGGGGCAGGCTGGGCACCGTTCTGCTCTCCTGCTGCCTTTATCGCTTCAAAAATGGACTGCATCAGCAGAAGTGCGGCCAGCAGGTCAAAGGAGGGGATTCTGCCCCTCTACTCCACTCTGGTGAGACCCTACCTGGAGTACTGCCTCCAGCTCTGGAGTCCCCAACATAAGAAGGACATGGACCTGCTGGAGCGTGTCCAGAGGAGAGCCACGAGGATGATCCAAGGGCTGGAGCACCTCTCCTATGAGGAGAGGCTGAGAGAGTTGGGGCTGTTCAGCCTGGAGAGGAGAAGGCTCCGGGGAGACCTTATTGCGGCCTTCCAGTACCCAAAGGGGGCCTACAGGAGAGCTGGGGAAGGACTTTTTACTGGGGCAGGTAGTGATAGGACAAGGGGGACCCTGTGAGGGTGGTGAGGCACTGGGACAGGTTGCCCAGAGAGGCTGTTGAGGCCCCATCCCTGGAGGTGTTCAAGGCCAGGCTGGAGGTGGCCTTGGGCAACCTGGGCTGGTGGGAGGTGTCCCTGCCTATGGCAGGGGGGTTGGAACTCGATGATCTTCAAGGTCCTTTCCAACCTAAACCATTCTGTGAAAAATGGATGTGCGCAGGGAGCGCGGCCCGGCTGGGGCTGAGGGGAGCGGTACCACTGCTCCCCCGGCGCGCGGGCGGTGGAAAGGCGGCGGCAGAGGCGGCCCGGCTGTACGGCCGAGCGGAAAATACACCAAAGGTAACGCCGGGTCCGTGCAAGTTGGGTGGAGCTGTTGAGAAATGCGGGGCTTGTTCAGCAGCGAGCAAAATTATCCATTTTGGTGTGTTTATAACAAAACCGTAACTGAAGCAGAGAGGCTTTGTTGCCTGTTTGCGTCCCTCTGTGAGGGGTTTCTGGCACAGGTTGGGTGAGCGTCTTGGAGGAGCGATGTAGTGTGGGAACCACCCGCTCCCTCCTTCTGTGCTCCACGAGACTTTGGGATTTCTGTGGCCCTCCTGAGAGTAGTGAGCAAATTGGGTGGCGATCAAATTCCCCAGCAGGTTTGCAATTCGGAGATTTTCTTGTGAATTCAAGAAACGTGAGTGAAAAGGGGGGGGGGAAGTATTATGGGAAGGTGAGACCTCTCTCCAGTTGTACCATGAAGTGCTGCAGCCCGGATTGCCTGGGGGCCCTCAACCCCCAGTTTTAGCCCAAGGGGGCTGGTTTTTTGGCTTTCTGTGCATGAAACATTTAATAGCTAGGGGAAAAAAGATTCCCTCAGTGCTTTTTTTGGTCCTGTTTGCTGTTTCCTCCAACCCAACCCAGTCTGTGATTCCATGAAATAGCGACTATGGTGCTTTGTAACCCAATTGACTGTTCTGCCTCAGTCATTAAAGTTTCTCCTCTGCTCTTTAGACTTTTGCATTATTAGTAATGACTTTATTTGAGTGCATTAGTGGCCTGAAATGTGCGGGAGGCACGTTTGTTTGTAAAGCATCCCGTGTGCTCTTTGTGCATCCCCGATCCGCGGGCATATCCCCCCGGGGGGTACGGGCCTCCAGCGGGTGAGGAAAGCTGGTTTTCCCAGAGGAATTCATTTCTGAAGGCACAGGTTCATTTTTAGCAGGTAGCTTTCATTCATAAAACGCAGACATCTGCCTAAAATTATACACGCGTGTATGTACACGGCACCATAGATATTAAATTACGTTGGCTGCTGCTTAACGCAATATACTCTAACCAGAACAATAACTTGTAAATCACAGAGTTATCGCTGAAACCAGAACTCAATAATAACAAAATGATTAGAAAGACATAAAAAATAAAATTGTTTTGTTAGGATCATTTACTCCCTGATCACAGAGATGATAGAGAGCGGCTCTGTGTTTAAATGATAGATGAGAGCCATTAATATAATCAGAGATCTTCCAGGATTGTTCGTAGTCAAAATTAAAAGGGAAACTTTAACAGCATCGGACATTTTTGAAGCCCGGAGAGTCGTGCAGTGCTGTGGGAGGCTCAGCGGAAAATGATGCCTCTCACATTTATGAATTTCAGTATTATCTTTTCCAGTGTATTAGTGGGGTCTTACCTCCTCTATTCCGCCGTGAACACCTCTCTGCTCCTCCAGCGGCTAGTTGAAAAAACCCGACATACCTTCCCGACTACCTAAAAATCGCATTTCTCTCCCCGGCGCCCTGTGTTTGGCAGCTTCCTGGAGGAAAAAGCCCCATTACAAAATGCACAAATCCTTCCTTTCCGTAAAACCCTTTCCTCTGTGAAATCCTGGATGCTCGTGGGCACGGGATGTTCTTAAATTCCGCCTTCGCCTGAGACCTGGCGGGCGGGCGGGGGCAGGGACGCGGCGTGCGTAGAGCACTGGGGACGGCCGCGGCGGCCCACGATGAAAATTCGATGGGGAAGAAAGAGGCTGCGACGGTGCAGAATCTGCCGCGCAGTTTTTATGCTGAGTGAGAGTCGCCAGAAATGTTTTGGGCGGGTGGGCTTTTCCGATTCTGTGCCAGCTGCCGATTCTGTCTCCTTGGTTACGCAATAATAGGTGTATTAGAGGTATTACTGTATATATATGAAAACACACTCTCAATAATAATATTATAAAACTAATATAATAATATAGTAATCCATTAATTATTGTAGTAATATATGAATAGCAATATATATTATATATTCTATTTCATGTGTTCTTTTCTAGTTTTAAATTTGTATTTATGGTATGATAACGAACGTCTCCAGCTCCAAGTGCCTCTGGGATGAGCTATGGAGTGTTTCGACCTGCTCTGCAAAGCTCCGCTCTGCTATTGCTGACCGTCCAAATCTCTTTCTGTAGCTATAATGAAAATAATTAAATAATAAATTAGTATAATTCAACCAGTTTTCCATAAGAGGCTATTGCACCTTAAAATCTGAGGTGCTAACTTCTGAGCAAGCTGCTCACTGATGTGCCGTGTGTGAACGTTGGCTGCTGCATCCATAACATCACTAACTTTCTAGAAGAAAAATTGATGTTTTTAACCTCAAAATATTAGTCCAAATGCTTTCAACATAATGCGAAAGAGCTTTAATGTTTCTGTGCTAGAAGAATGATCGGTTTGTTTTGCTTTAAAAGCTTTGGAGTATCCTGTCACTAAGCCGAACGGTATTTATTGCAGAATGCGAAAAGAAGTGGCAAAGCTGAGAAACCGGGAAATTTAGGGAAGTGTTTTTGCCAGTTAGAGATGGAAGTGCCTATAGGCATCACATTTCCACTGTCATGACCTACACGCATCATCACTGCGGCATGTTTTGTCAGTCTGTGATCGAGACCAGTACCAATCCGTATGGAAACGAGCGGTGGTGTTTAGCCTGGATTGGTGTTAACGAAGTCCTGCAATCGGTGAAGCCTTTAGGAAAAGGAAAGGTCCGTTCAACCGAGAGAAAACCCTTCCCTTGGCTTCGCTGCAGGCTGAATAGAGGGCAGAGCTTCGGGGAGAAAGGAGAATTATTTTCCCCCTGCTGCCGTCTCTCTCCCGAGGTTTGTCCTCTCCCTCTTGACACAGGTTTTCATTTCGCATCAAATCTAAGAAAAGATTTCGCAAAGAGGCGTAATTAATCAGATGCAACAGGAAGGGAAAATACACGACGAGACATATGTTAATGCCCTGGCTTCCCGTTGAGAATGAGGCTGATATTTAATCCAAAGTTAAATACCATGTGGCTTTGACCTATTGCTAATGAGCTGATGTTTGGTTGAAGGTTGAAGTGCTTCTCAGGAGAAGTTTGAAACCAAAGTGATGATGTCTTTTTGCTGCTTCGCCGTGGACGTGTGCAGTTCCCGTGGGCCGTGGCTGTGGGCTGGGGACGCGTCCCCTCTCCCACCAGTCACCCCGGCTTAGTGCCGAAGCCGAAGGAGGGCTCTGCCGGGGGCTTCCAACTGCTTTTGCTGTCTTCAGCGCCGCCGTAACCTCACGTCGCGTTTTCAGTGCCGCACCTGAAGTCCGTGTTCAAACGCCCGAGATCTGAGCAAGTTTTCTTTCCACTTTCTCTCTGTTATGTAAATGGCGCAAACCTCCGCTTTGTTTGTTTGAAGCTCCGCGGTAGTTGTGCTTCGGCTGTTGGAGCTGTGGAATTACGGACCGGCGCTTTTGAAGGTGGTGCTGTGTGTTCTCACCGGGGCCGGGCACAGGTAAAGCCGCTGCGTGCCAATGGCGAGAAGAACGGTAGCCCTCCCGCCGAGGGCCACGGGAAGCCCCGTATCTGCTGTTCTCGGCACAGCAGTTTTGATGAATTGAGGACATCCAGATCTGAAATGCAGAAGACGTATTCCGATGGCAGGTATTTGAAATGACTGTCGAGCAGATATCGAGGCAATTCCTATGTGAGTCAGGGCTAAACCGGGACCTGGGACCCCACTGCCATCTAACGCTTCCACTGGGCCATGTGTAAAATGTGCAGGATAAGCCATGCACATCGCTTAAAAGTGATTTTTGTAGCTTCCTGGAGGAAATTAGCCAGCCTCTACAATAGATGTTATCCATTCCTCAGCTAACAGGTTATTTTTTTCACGCAGAGGGAAAGAAGAAGTCCCGTTGTGCCTTTCTTGCAAGCGCTGAAGTGAGATCTGAGCGCGTTCTTGGCGTGTGTGACGGGAAGGCTCTGTCCCACACCTTCCCTCGCAGCCTGAAGCCTCCGGGGATCGGTGTGCGGCACAACACGGAGCGCTCTTGGTTTGCATTGCTGCGGTGGCTTTTGTCTCTACCTTCAAGGTAATGCATATCTTTATGGTACTAGTCTGTAGTGGGGGGGGGGAAAGGGAATAAATAAACAATCAGGAAAAAAAAATATCATTTTTTCCTGTTAGATTGATATGGGTCAGGCATACATGTTCTGGAAAAAAAAGAAAAAAAAAAAAAAGAAAAGAAAAAAGGAAAAAGAAAATTGGTAAATAAAAAAGAAAAAAATAAAGGAAAAAGAAAACAGTAAAGAAACAAGAAAAACAGTAAAGAAAAAAGTAAAGAAAAAAAGAAAAAAAGGCATTTTATTATTAATTTTTTTGCCTTGTTGCAAGCAATTTAAAAGTGATTTAAGAAAGCTCATGAAAAACACTGGTAAACTCTTTAGTCATGTAATTCCACAGCTGTAGTTAGCGTGGTAAGGGCATTTGGTGTCCACGTTGCCGATGCAGAAGCCTTCCTGGAGACACCGCGCGTGGCCAGCACCTCCTTGGCCGTCGCATCCCCGCGGCACCCGCTCAGCAGTTCCTGGAGCGCGCGGCCGCCCCCGCCTCGGTGGGGCCGCTTTGGTACCGCTCCTCCTGAAACCGGGCGGCAGAGTTGGGCTCTGCAGGCAGAGGGACGCTGCCGGGGGAAGGCGTTGCCACCGGGCTGTTCCCAAACATGGTAGAACCATGGAATGGGTTGGGTTGGAAGGGACCTTGAAGACCATCCAGCGCCACCCCCTGCCCTGAGCAGGGGCACCTCCCCCCAGCCCCACGAAAGCATCTGCTGAGCGGGCTGGGAAGCTTTCCTGGGCTGAGGGCAAGAACGGCTTCACCCCTCCTTAAGCCCGGGGCAGCAGGTGATGAAGTGCAGCCCACCTCCTGGTGGAGTTAGTTCAGGTTCCTTCTTCATAATTACTGGAGATTTGAGTGTGTTACCTCCATCTAATCGCTTATGCTGAGCTCCTTTCTGGTCTTCCTGTTTTTCTTGGGTCGGCTTTGTGGAGGGCCGATTCTCGTCGGGTTTAGCCTCCCCTCTGGGAGGGTCAGAAGCCCCTCTGCTGTGTCTCTTCATAGCTCCCCAGGACTACCTCGCATTGAAAAACCTGACGCAAACCTTCCACATCAGTGGGATTTTTCACTCAATATTGTGTGTGCCTGTGGTTTCCTGAACATCCTCTAGGTGCTTCTCTAATTTTTTGATTTTCCTTTCCTTTCTATTTTGCTGCAGCTGCCGGGGGATATAGTGATGATTCAGCCTCCAATTTACCTGATTCATCATGCCAAATCCACTGTCAAAATCTGCTTGTTTTAAATCCTATAATACTGTGGGGACAATTTGTTTTCTAGCCAGAATGTATTATGGCTTTTAGGACTTCTCACCATTTTGAAACTGCATCCTCAATAGCATTACATTTTTTTATTATTATTATTTTTTTCCTATTGTTCTGTAGGAACAAAAGTCCGAGGAAGTATTTTCATCCTTTTTTTTTTCTTTTTTTTTTTTTTTTTTTTTTTCTCTCTCCAGGATTAAGACCTTTAAGTCTTAAAGTCTTTATTTCAGTGAGCAGCATTCCTACTCCTTCTGAAGCTCCGCGTTTTTTCCCCTGCAGGCTTCAGCATCAATCCAATTCTTTTAAATGTCAGTTGCGGTGCTTCTTGTATTATTATTATTATTATTTTTACCATTTTAGATGCTGCGACCTGAACTTGCATTGCCAATGGAAGTGTCACGCAGCATCATGAGATACTTGCTTTGTTGTTTTGCGGGTTTGTTTTTTTTTTTTTTTTTTTCTCCCATAAAACAGGCTGGTTGTGTTTTGGGGAGATTGGTGGGAAAAGTTCTGCATTTTGGGAATAAAGTGCATTGACTCTAGCTGGTCTGGGGTGAAAACCTCGGGGAAATCCTTTCAACTCTTGGCGCTCAAGGGTTGGCTGTCAACTGCTGTGGGTATTTACTCAGTAGGAGCAGAGCAAGGACTGGGACCGCCTGCTTGACACCACCAGTTACTATATTTGGAGAAAGGGTGTTTGGTTTTTTTCCTTTTGCCACGTCTGCGGTGATGTTGCCCCATTCCGCTGAGCCCACAGCCGCCGGGCTGGGCTGGGCTGGGCTGGGGGGACCGCGGCTGCCCGGGGACTCGCCGGGCAATAGCAGGAGTGCCGCAGGGGTGATGTGAGTGCCCAACAGACAGAGCTCTCCTGGCGGTCAAAACCGCTTCTCCTTTTTTCCCTTGTCCAGCTCCGCTCTTGGGTTACAGCAGCTGTGGCTGTAACAATTTGCTTTTAAGGGAGATGATGAATGTGCACTGCAAAACTGCCCGTCTCGAACCCTTACTTGCACGACACATTTCTCCCCGAGAAACCATTGCTTGAGAGTTAAGACATGTACATAAGTCGCTGAAACTCGTTATCAAAGTTGTTTAAGAGCTAGAAGTACATGGAAAGTTAAAAAGGGAAACTGTAAGCCCTTCTTTTGGCTTTTGTTCTCTTTGCGAACGCAGCGAGTTCAGAATGTGTTTGCGGGTGATTGGACAAAGTTCAGAAGCTGTGTGCCTTTAGTCCTTTAAAAAATTCTAAACCAAAAAACCTCTTACCCTTCACGAAACAAGAGGCTCCGTTTGGCAGTTGCAGATTTATGGCCAATTTTAATGTGATACTCTCCGCTGCCTCACGGCCGTTCTCGTTTTGCAGTGGCAATGGCTTGCTCGTTAGCCGGGATTCTTCCCAGCGCTTTGCTGACCTCTACACCTTAGAAAATTACTTCAGTGATAATTGTTAACTTAAGTAGCACAAAGTCGGGCGGTAACTGTGTGCCTCGGTATTGACGGGCCACAGGGCAGGCTGTGCGGGTCGCCGAAGGTGCGGGTGATGTCTCCGCGCTGTCCACCCCCCCTCTGCGGAGCCCGGCACTGCCGCCGTGCCGTAGATGGGCATTAATGAGGCTCTTCGGAAGAGCTCTTGTCATCGCTTTGCACAGCGATTCTCACGGTGGTCCGGGTTCCTCTCATCCTTGGGAAAACGCTTGGGGGCGGTGCTGTGAGATTCTGTTTTCCTAACGCTTTCGGCACGCTGTTTGCTCGGTAGCAGTCCGTCATTGGATTTGCCATTTTTCTTTGGGGTCGGTAATATGTTTTCAGGCGTGAGCATGGGTGGATGTCTTCCTGCCCAGGCCGCGGGGTCCTGCACCAGGGCTGACCAGCGAGCACCGTCTCCTTCCACCAAAGGTGGCAGTGGAGGGAGAAGCAAACAGCTGAAGAGGTTTGTTGAAGGACTGCGGAAGGGAGATGCGGCAGAGCGAGAAAACTCAGTACAGGTCTCCCAGTTCTCAGAGCAGCACTATTTCTCTTCTATTTTCTTTTCAGTCGTTTGAAGTCAGAAGTCATCCATGGGAATTTTGAGAAGTTAGGGTTAGATGAGTGTGTTGGTTCGTGCAGACCCCGCGAGGCATGGCTGGCCTGGGGGGGTCCGCGAGCTGAACCTCGATCAGCTGGAAGCTCTAATGGAGAGGAGGGGGAGAAAGAGGATGACAACACGTCCCGCGGAAGTGTCAGCTTGCTGGAAGCGGTTTTCCATGTAGCTGTTGCTTACGTACCAAACCTTGAGCATGCTCAAAACAGAATCTCTGAGGTATGTGAGAAGAAAAGCTCAGGAAGCAGGCAAAAGAGTTTTCAGGACTATTCCTGGTAAGTCCTAGGACATCAGGACTTTGCAAAAGATGTGTACACAGAAAAACCTGTCCTAGGTGAAACCTGGGGCTCAAAGATCTACTCATGCCCACATACGCGTATGCACACACCCCGCTAAGTGCTGGTAAGGGTTTCTTTGTACAGTGCCTGCTGTAAAGGGTAGGTCTCAAAAAGACACAAGTAAAGCAGAAAATGCAGCAGCTGCAAAACCAGGCAGAAGCGGCATGTTGCAATATGAGGTCGGTATGAGGTATGACACGTGTTTTGTTTTATTTCATTTTCCCAGAATTAAAAAAGTGAGGATGTGTGTGGGAGTATGGTACTCCCGAAAGTCAATCCTGTGGCACTTAACAGATTTCCATGCGGCTGAGTAAATCTACGCCCGGTGGAGTGAAGCTGGGTCGTGGTGGTGAGTCTGTAACAGGCGAAAATTCCAATGTTCGCACAGAAAAAAATAACCCATTCAGGAGCTTGCTATTACTTGAAATATTGCCCCACGGTAGAGCGAGATAGTACACTAATTTCTTGTTTCAGATAATAGTTCTGCACGGGTAATCTTTGCCCTATTGAATAGAGAGGTTTCAAATGTGCCTTCCAGGTCTCAATTTCATTTTGATCCTAAAGGAGTATTTTATCTGATGAGTTATGACTTACAGGACAAGCTCCTTTCTCAGGATTGAACGTGTCATTGATTCACTAGACAGGACTGGTAATGCGGTGCTGCTTCTCTTGGAAACTTGAAAAAACTAACCGATGTCAGATGTCTCCCAAGTTGCTTCTATCAAATGATACCTAAAAAAGTTCTAAGAGCTCAATTTTCCCTGCTTGCCTGCCCAAAGGTTTGAGGAGAGAGGTAGAAGGAGGTACAAGTGATGCAGAGTGCCATGAATCTGCCCGAGCTGGTGGTGCTCAGAAATTAATTATTAGACTTGCTCTCTTCATTAAAAAGCATTTTTTCTCAATAACGTGTTGTGAGGTTTACCTTGATAATAAAGCATGATATTTTGAGAGTAACAGAGAAAAGAATGGTTTCTCCAGCTGAGACGAGTTTTTAGCTGGAACTGGCTCAAAAGTCAGTCAAGAACTCTCCTGCTAAAAGCTGTTGTTAATATAATGTCTTCATAAACACTGATGGCCACAAAGTTCTCTCCCATGAGACTAATACATGGGAAAACAAAAAGGCGCGGTGGCCCTTTGCCCAGTGCTACCTCAAAGGGCAGATTGCCTCCTGCTGTGTCCCTGATGTTGTTTCCCTCCCCCACCTTCGGTGGTTTTCTGGAGGTTGAACGTTTACTTTAAATAGTCCTGAATCTGGCTTATTTATCACAACCTAAAGGCATTGTTACAGCAAATTAGTCTCGTGTGCTGATCCTGCGACGCCGGCTCTTAGCAGGACTGATGTCTTGGTGACTACTGAGAAACATCTGTGATAATTTTTACTAAACCACAAGAATACTTGGATGATTTTTTTTTTTTTTTAAATGCCCTCCTATTCCCCAGCATGGGAAGTAGCACAGGGAGAGAGCCGTAGCAAACAGTGTATTTTGCTGCAATAGGAACACCCCCATGGTGCTCTTGCAACGAGCAGTCTCTTTGTGCGCGTGCCTCCTTGCTTTTTTCGCCTGTAGCTGTGAGAAGAGAATATTTTTGAGAGAACTGGGAGAGAATAGGGAGGGGATGAAAGTGCAGTGCGAGAAAGCAAAGATAAGGAAAAGTGAGAGCAGGGAAAGTGGAAATGAGAAGATCAGCAAAGCGAACAAGAAATACAGCCGTATGTGCCCATAGGGAAAGGATGTGAATAACATATGTGTGTGTGTATGTACATATGTCTATCTAGAATTAATCTTAAATAAACAGACTAAAAATGAAAGAGGCGAAAAATAACCTAAGCAGATCATATCGCAGCTAGGGGAAAAAAAAAAAAAAAAAGATGAAGCCGAGTGAAATGGATGTCAGATGACAGGAGGCAATGGTGTCGGGAGAGTCCCGCAGGGGAGGAGGTTTGATTTGTGCAAATGGTTTTATAATAATAAGGTGGTCGCTAGCAGAAAAGGTGATGATGGCTTCTGCTTGCTTATCCGCAAGATGGTTTGTTCTCTAAAAATGTTAAGAACTGGAATTCAGAGGACACTTTAAAGCTGAAAGGCTGGGACGGTCCCCGTGGGGACTCCAGCAGCCCTGCCCGCTTCAAGGCATGCAGGCACGGAGGCGCCTGCAGCAGGGCGGGACGGGGACGAAGGAGAAGCTTTTTAGATTAAAAAGTACTTTGAGGGGGATATGATATTTCTGTCTGAAAAGGACACGGTCTGGTTAAGGTTGTGTTTTGCTCTGGCCACTGAAGGGTCATTCTGTTGGAGGTTTCTTCACCCTGAGGGTTGATCATTGCCGCACAATGGAATGAGCTGTCCCACTGTCGATGGCTTTTGTGCTGAAGTATTAGGCTAAAGGTGGTCCAGAACTTGGCGAAAGAGCAGCGGAATGGGCTGAGATAAGTCAGGTGGAAGCAGGATGTAGTCACCTGCGGTCATCTTGGTGCAGCGCAATAAGGAGAAGATCACTTTGAGAAGATCACCTCTTTCGACCTAAGCAATTAGGCAGTAGATGAGAATGTGGTTTGTTTTAACACCATCCGATGTGTTTCAGTGAGTTGTCTCCAACTAAGCAGAACCCGTAAAATTCTTCCTTTTCTGAAGACTTCCAGGTCTGTTGTTGTCTGTTGCCCTTTTTATGTCTAGGTTCTAACTGCTGCTTGGAGGTAAAATGCCGGTGTCCCTGTTTTCAAACTCTTGCCTGTGTACTGCCAGTTAGCTAGGTGCGATTCCTCCCTCCTTTGCCGTACTACCCGGCACGTGTGTGCCCTCAGTTTGAAGGACACAGCGCTCTGCCTGTGTGGGACAGTAGATCCTGTAGTTTCAGCTATTTCATGAATCAGTTGACAGCAATTTCTTATAAACCGTTGGTTTTTTTTCAGCCCTCATGCTTGAAGATCAAGAGGTGGTGGTCATCTAAGTTTATCTTAACTTTGAAACAAGTAGAAAGGCAGCCTGTGCGTGTGACTTGTTCTCACTGCTTACCTTGGAAATAATCATAGAATCATAGACTGGTTTGGGTTGAAAGGGACTTCGAAGACCATCCAGTCCCACCCCCTGCCCCGGGCAGGGCCACCTCCCCCCAGCCCAGGTCGCTCCCAGCCCCGTCCAACCCGGCCTTGAACCCCTCCAGGGATGGGGCAGCCACAGCTCCTCGGGGCACCCTGCGCCGGGGGCTCACCGCCCCCACAGGGAAACATTTCTTTTTAATATCTCATCTAAATCTCCCTACTTTCAGTTCAAAACCATTCCCCCTCATCCCATGGCTCCCCTCCCTGACCCAGAGTCCCTCCCCAGCTCTCCTGGAGCCCCTTTAGGCACTGGAAGGGGCTCTCAGGCCTCCCCGGAGCCTTCTCTTCTCCAGGCTGATCCCCCCCACCTCTCCCAGCCTGTCCTCCCAGCAGAGGGGCTCCAGCCCTCTGATCACCTTCATGGCCTCCTCTGGCCCCGCTCAAAGAGGTCCATATCCTTCTTATGTTGAGGGCTTGAGAGCTGGAGGCAGTACTCCAGGTGGGGTCCCACCAGAGCAGAGTAGAGGGGAAGAATTCCCTCCCTTGACCTCAGTTCTCAAGGGAGAGATAAGCAATAATCATCATGATAAATAATTGCAACAGTAATGGCATTTGTTAGGTCCTTTTTTAATGACTTGGTCGTAGATTGTAGCCTCAAGTAATAGTGCATGTTTTTCTTCCGGGAACCGGACTAGTCACAGCGCGTTTTCCCATAACACCTCTGCGCTGGTTTCCTCTGAACAGCCGGACTGTTCCGATGGGGCCTTTCTGCGTGGGCTTGGAATTAACAAATGAAAGCGTGCCATGGAGCGTCGGCTGCCTGCAGGCACGTAGGCGACTGGTCTAGTTTGTTGTTTGTTTGTTTGTTTGTCTTACACACTGATATAAATAAGGAAAACGTTGTAAACGGATGCTTTCTTTTGTCTTTCAGTGGTCAGAAAAGCGGAAGGCTTTTCGTCATCGTACATGAGCAGAGAAAGTTCATGTATGATGCGTCAATTTGACAAGGAAAGTAGATGTATTACTTCTGCTCAGACATGCATTTAAAGCGTTTTTCCCAACCAGTTGCATAGTCAATGCAGGCGCTTGTTCTGGAAGACATCTCTGTTTGCCATGTTGAGTATCAGCTGTTCACTCCTGCTCGTTTTTTTTTCTCCTAACTGGGTTCTAACCACAGTGTAACTTCATTTTGCCCTCTGAAAGTTCATTTTCGTGGTGTTTTCTCATAACGCTCTGTAAAAGAGGATTGAAAGTCTAAACAAATTATACTGTCTGATTGTCCCTTCTTATCTCAAAGACTCCTAGCAAATCTCTTCTTTTCAGAACCTGCATAAATTCCACTATTTAAATCAAGGTTGCAGCTGTTTTGCTAAAGTAACATTTGTTAACCTCTAATTCCTAAAGTGGCATTAGACTTTATTTTTTTTTTTCCTTCTTTCCCCAAGAAAGGGCTGTGGTGCCTGTGAACCCGCTGCTTAATTCCCAGTCCTGTGTAAGAAGGGGAAACTGCAGATGTGTCATAGTAACCTCAGATGCTCTTCTTCATTAATCCGTTGCTGCCCAAGATGACTTACACCAAAGGACCGCGTTTTTGTTTTTTTTTTTTTTTTTAAAGGGTGAAGAACACAGAGGTATGTGATTTTTAAAGTACTACTTCTTAATCCTATGCTACAAAAGTGAGAAGTTTGCTGGGGAAGTCTCCGTACGCGCTTGCCCTGGTCGTACCTACTGCCCTGGTTCGCTACTGCTGAAACCAGGGTGAGGGGCTGAATCTACCTTTGCGCTACGTGGTGTTGATGCTCCTGTGTATGTGCGTATCTGTGTGTGTAGTGATGATTTAATGAGTTGAAAGCACAGTAAAATATTTAGATATTGTGACAATGAAGACAGCCCCTATGGTGTCACGCTATGATACGTGATATCATGGTACTAAGTAAAAATCCCTTCACCCCCTACGTACATTGTCTCTGTCCATAAAGAGTATTATTTACACCTTTATTTGTGAAAATACCCTTTGTCTAGATACTTCACAGTCCAATTTAACCTGTCTGGTACTTTGTTTACCATTGTCTGGTAACATCACAGCTCTGGTGATATTTCCAATCATAAATCCAATTTCTTCAGATTATATTGGAAAAAAGAGAGTTTAAACAAAGCTTTGCTACTTTTTTATTCTCTTCCTTTAAACAATGCGAACAGTGTTAGAGTATTCTTTATGGCTCGATATTTTCATTTATAATAATTACGTGACTTACAGCTCTTTGGGTATTTCTTTCTCCGAGGAAGCACTCGGTATGAACGGATGAAGCTTTCGGGATCTTTTATAAACACTGTGTCAGGTGGAGAGTTAATAGAGTTCAGATCCGTTGCTTCACAGATAACCCTGAAAAACAAGAAATTGTCTTAAAAGGCAAAGAAATATTGCTGCAGATAGGACTAGCTGAGTGACAAGCCGGGCTTTTCTCAATGCTTTTGGCTGCTGCTCCCATCCCGCAGGAACAGCGACACCGCGGTGTGTTTAGCGGTGTTACTAATGTCATTATCTGTCGGCGTTGCCCTGGTTCCTGCTGTCATTAATTCCCCTTATTATCTTATTATTCCTTTATTCCTTATATTTGCTTATTAGATGTGAGAAGATGATGGTGTGGCAGTAGAAAATAGCGATTTGCCAGTAGTGTTGCGCAAACGTGACGGGTGCCAACAGGGCAGAGCTCTGGATTCCCGCGCTGGCTCCTGGCCCCGCGGCCCGCTGCTCCCGGCCGCCTCGCCTCTTCCCCCGGAGTCTCGGTGCTGTTCCCGCGAAGATGAATTGGACAATCCGTCTTCAAGGCAGGAGCTCTGATGATTTGTAGAAAAACTATCATCACTGCTAGGACAGCCGATCTATCACATGGGGCCGTCTCCTTTATCCTTCATTTCATCCCTCTGTATTGCAATACTTTCACGCTCACCCTCTTGACTCTTCTCTCCCTCGCTCGAACTCTGCCGCTCCACAGATAGTGCCTCAAAAATCGGGATAATGGAAACACAACATCATTTAAAGCACAAAAGTGCAACTCTGCCTGCCCGGGCAGGCATGCGGATGGTGCTCGGTGTCGATGGGCCGCGCGCCCCTCTGCCAGCCCACAGCCGAGCAGAGCGTTCAAGCCCGCGGCTCTCCTGCTATGGAGTGCAGACCTTTTTTCTGGCCGGCAGGTATGGCCCTCGCGGGACATCGGGGATGCGAATGGCAGGAGGCTGCTGGACAGGCTCCACCATGCTCCTTGACACCACCGGGAGAGCCTCAGCATCCCGGAGGACCACGTACACCGGTCTGCCCCGGGCGATGCAACGCACTCTGCTTCCTGCTGCAGCTGGGTCTGGCGTCTGCGAGGCCAAAGGTAATGGGAAATTTGTATTCTGGAGCTTCCCGAGGAACCAAAGGAGGTCACCTTTTGCACCAAAGGTCACCTGTGATGACTAATCGAAGGATGGTGTAAAATGAGCTGTTATGCAGCGAATTATGGTATCCTGATGGGCTTTTAGGAGCATCCCCTGCCCCGAATCCCATGTTGAGAAAACACGAACAGTACCATGGCAAGAAATAAATAATGCATTGCCTTAATTCAGTAAAGAATTAATGTTTCCCCGTCAGAGGGAATAGTCACTCACACAATTCTTTTAATTTGCTAATCTCCAGAATAGAGGGAATCGCTGTCAGTGAAGACTTTTCTGTGGGTACCTGGCTGAATCTCTTGTGGGGGTTTGACACGAGAAGGCTGACCCGCAGTTGGAGACCTGGCTGATGGTACACGGGCTGCCGGGAGCACACAGCTGACATAATGGGAACCATTCACAGCTGCTCTCATTTAAACTCCTGTGGCACCGCTTCGCTGCTTTGTTAGGCAGTCTGCAGACCTTAATTGCCTGCTGTGCCAACAGAGGATACCAAATTCAGGGTATAGTGTAAAGAAACTTATATAAATCATGTATGTGCTAATTTTGCACCTACCCGATAAGACGCGGTGTCTGAAGGGCTCCTTTGGGCAAAGGGTGCTTTCTGAGTTTAGATCATGCTCATGTGTAAGAATTTTCACTCTTAGATAACCATTTTGTTATGGCTGGTGTGGTTTTTCTTGTGTGTAATGTGAAAATTTTGGCTTCTCTGTACCGGTTTTGCCTTCTACCATCAATAATAGCCTTTGGCAGAGGTTTTGAAAACTGACAAATTGTTGGATCTAAAGCAGATTTGCCCGTGGATGAAATATATTCTTGGTCGACACCTTCCTCATATAAATCAGGAGCACCACCGCTTGTTTAATTTACAAATTTTAGAATTCATCAGGGAAAAATGAAATAGCCAACTGATGGCAAGTTGCTCGTTCATTTGCTTTTTATCATATAAATGGCACACAGATAACGAGCGGCTGAAACAGCCAACCAACTTTTGATTAATATGTTTGATGCAGTTGCTCAGAAGGGAAAAACACTTTGAATAATTTGTTGTCGTTTCTAATGAGCACACGATATGACAGTAGTGATTACCTTAATGAATCAATTAAGTGCGGTGCAATTTGAGTTGGATGGCGCCGGCGATGGCCAATTGTGCATCCGCCACCGGGAGAGTTGCTGAGCAAAGCCCATCAGATGTCAGCCAGGCTGTCCTTCGTGCAGTAGAGGTGGTTTGGGGAGGTGGAGAACTAGTGTTTTAATGGAAATGGTCTATCCCTGCAGTGTTTTTGTGGACTTTCTGATAGTATACGAAAAAAACATTCGTGCAAATGTGGCTTTCGTTTTGTGTTGGTCTTCGTCAGAGTTGGGGTCCGTCTAGTGCAAGCAGTGCACAGCACAGACTGGGGGACTTCTCTGAGCTAATTCGGGTCCAATAACTCAGGTTGAACCGGAACATTTATTGTAGAGAAACACTCGGTCTTGTGTTGAAGACCTCTGGCAATAGAGCGTCCGTGGGAACCTTTGGTAATTTTCTTCAGTCATTAATTATCCGCACCATTATTTGAAGAGTTTCTTTTTTCCTGTGCGATTCCGGTGCTTTTCTACCTGTAACCCCTGGAAATTGATATACGCTCGTCTCCGGACTGAAGTGCTTGCTATAGCAGGTTTTCATTATCCTTTTAGGTTCTTGAACTGTGATCAGAGTTCCCCTTTCACCTCCTCTTTGATAAACTAAGTAGTTTGACCTCTGCAGATCTTTCTCTGCGGTTCCTTTCTAATCCCTTAATATGTTTTTGTAGCTTTTCCCTTAACACTCTCCAGTTTTGAATTGCGGAGTACTGCTCAGGCAAATCTTTTAAATGGTTGTTTTTTAAGACATGAGAAATGTCCAGACCCTTCGCTGTTTTCAGCGATGGAAGGTGAAGAATCGGCTGTTCTGTTTTTCTGTTCTGGACCTGTCATTCATTTACCGAAGGATTTTCTCTTCACCAAAACTGTTTAGTTTGTACTTCTACTGAGAACAGCCACTTCCCTGTGCCTCAGGTGTATGTCGTTCAACTTGCAGTTAATTTAAGTTTGGATATTTAAAAAGTATTTTTAAAAGTATTTAAAAACTCTAATCTTTAGATTAGACACTTCATCTCTTTCTTAGATGAAATCAGTAGGACATTTTGACCTGGATGTTGTGGCTAGTTGTCACGTATATAAACTGCTTTAAACGCAGACTGACTGGCTTCTGCAAAGGCCTATTCCAGCCGGAGCCGGATGCTTCCAGAGCACATCCCAGCCGCTGGGAGATCGGCGTGGCCCTCGCATCTCCTCTGAGGCTGCTGTGGAGCTTTACCGGACCCCAGAGTGGTGAGGGCTGGCAGGGCCCTCTGGAGCCCCCCCAGTGCCACCCCCCGCCAGAGCAGGGGCACCTCCAGCAGTGGCACAGGACACCTCCAGGCGGGTTTGGAATGGCTCCAGAGGGGGAGACTCCCCCCCTCTCTGGGCAGCTGTGCCAGTGCTCTGCCGCCCCCACAGGAGAGAAGTCCCTCCTCGGGGTGAGATGGAACTGCCCACGGTCACGTTTGTGCCCGTTCCCTCTTGTCCTGTCACGGGGCACCACTGCACACAGACTGTTCCCCCCCCGGCACCCGCCCTGTCAGTATTGATAAGCGTTGGTGAGACCCCCCTCAGCCTTCTCCTCTCCAGACTGAACAGCCCCACGGCCCTCAGCCTGTCCTCAGCAGAGAGATGCTCCAGTCCCCTCCTCATCTCCGTAGCCCTTTGCTGGACCCTCTCCAGCAGTTCCCTGTCCTTCTTGACCCGGGGAGCCCCGAACTGGACACAGTGCTCCAGATGTGGCCTCACTGGGGCAGAGCAGAGGGGGAGGATGACCTCCCTCCACCTGCTGGCCACACTCTGCTTGATGTCCCCCAGGATGCCACTGGCCTTCTGGGCCACCAGAGCACATTGCTGGCTCATGGTCATCCTGTTGGCCACCAGGACTCAAACTTATTAATGTCTGAGATGTATTTTAAGTAGCCTATACAAAGAGTGCATCCAAGCAATTCTGTACGCAGCTATTTTATAGCGAGACACGTCTGTGTGCAGTCTGTTGACATTAAAGGATGTTGGTGTGTGACATCTGGGCCTTTCAGAGCCGGATGCAGAAGTCCAGCGGCTCGCTTAAAGTAGCATTAGGCCACTCCTGTCTCCTCCTTAGGCATTTTGCTGTCATGATCCAAATTGTTCCTATGAGGAGCTTTCTGCCTTGCACAGAGCAGAAGGCACCTACCGTATGCCAAGTGCAATGCTCATAGCAGAGTTTTCTTATTCGTTTGGGGGATGAAGGATGATCCCATTGGAAAAAGGATTCCAGTTTGGATGTCTGTAGCTTGGCTCTACGCTTCTTTATTCCTTGCTGGTGGTTGTGTGACTCTCTTTTTTTTGACTCTTTCTTCCTTCAGCAGGTCCCCATTGGCTCAGATCGAGCATCCAGTCTCTCCTATTTTTTTCATTTTCTGGTTTTTGTTGTTGTTAGAAGATCCCTGCATGCAGAGAGATGAGATGCTGGAGTTTAATTAAAGCCATGTTTCAGACAAGTTGTTTGGTCTGCCGTGCAAAAATTGAACATCTTATTGTGGAACTTAATTTGAGAGCCTTGACAAACTGCACAGCAAAAAACTCAAGTAATGGATTGCTTGCTAGCTCGGTAAGGCATAAACACTTCTCTTGCTCCTGCTGTTGGGTGCAGAGGCGTTATATGCCGTGCTAATGCTTGATTTGACACGGAACACGCCAGATATTTTGTGTGTAAAATGGAGTAATTTAACAATGTAGTAGGATAGAAGAGGGTGAGGTTTAACAACAAAAGGCGGTACTTTTTCATGCAGTTCATAGTTAAATTGGGGGATTGTAACCGTTGCACAGTGCAAAAACTACGAATGGGTTCGGAAAAAGGGGTAACCGGTAAAATGCAAAAATAAGGAAGTTCTCCCAAGGCAAAATAACATTACACGTGTTTTTTGTTCTAACAGTTATGAGGTATCAGCTAATGGCCACTTCCAAAGAAAGGATAGTGTTCTAGAAAAACCTTAGGTTTATCAGAAACTGTTTCTAGTCACCTTTTTCCATGAAATTAAGCCTCTATTTACATGTATGCTTTTATTTGTTTGGCCTCAATCACTGCTTCCCTTCCCTGAAAATGGCAATTGTGTCTGAATAACTGAGGGTGGACTTAAGCACATAAGTAACTACGTTACTAGACCATGAATGTTTTAAGATTTATTTATCATAAGAAGCAAAAATACTGTGTTTGTAGTGGCTGCAGTGGGATTGATGAAGACTGTTCTTGCTTCAGTGCAGAACCTTTTTGTCATGTTTCAATAAAAGCCGCTGCAGCGGCACTCCGGTTTCTGGGTGCTACAGGAACACGTATGACAGCAATACACATCTTCTCGCTTGCTTTTCATTACGTGACTCCTAGAAGGAGATTTACAATAGTCGAACTAGATATACTGTAATGTAGCATTAAATTAGCTTTACTGTAATGATACTTCGCTATGTTATTTACTCTTTGACATTCCTACAAGACTGCTCTTCTTAACAAAAAGAGAGAAATCTGAATGCCTTACAGCTAGTTCCTTCAAATCCTCTAATTTTCTCATTAATGCTTTTGATTTATTTTGCCTCTGACATGAATTTATTTTTCAGAGTAATTCTGGTTGCCGTTACATTCACATGGAAAGTGTAGATTTTCATTTTGTGAAGCTGATTACCAGCATCCTGGAGTTTCCGTTCTCGCTGTTGAGAGCTGAAGACAGTGTTATCCTTCATTAGTGTCACAGTCTTTCTAATTTAAGTCTTCGCCTTTCTATTGATCTTCGAGTTACAGCTGATTTTCCTACTTCCAAGTCATCTTTCTGGCTTTTATTCCTTTGTAAGCGCAGGAGTCGGCAGTTATTTTTCAATGCCTTCTAATGACCATACTTACTGTATATATTAGTGCTCCTGTACTTCTCCCACGGGCGAGATATTTCTAAGTCGGTTATCAGCCCTAACCCTCGGGATGTAATACGGTCCCTTTGCATGATTTGATAGATATGTAGCCCCTATTTATGAACAAACCATTGTAGGAATCCTGTTGGAGTGACGCTCTCTGCATTGTGTGATACCAAAGCGTCGTGCCGTAAGTGCTGGATTTTACTATGTGGGTCTTGATCAGTATGGGTTTTAGAAAGCACGAGTGCTGTTAGGAGAATACTGCATTCTGGAGAGCGCCGTATTGGGTTTGTCTGGCACGGGAAGGTGCTCCGTGGCTTCCGTTCAAGTGATAGTTAAATATCTCCGTGTTACATGCCACGCTTCTGACTTCACAAAGGCTTCCTGATCTCCTGAGAGAAGGAAGATATTGCAATCAGAAGGAGATCCTTGCCTGATAAATCGGTGTGATTCCTCGAAAGCAACAGACGTCAGTTGTGGGCTGGTAAATGCTTCACAGGTCTTAAGATGCTCTGATGACAAAGCTGGACAGACCATATACATCTATGGGTCACAAACAGCTGGCGAGCGCTGCACCTCCAGCCTCATCCACTTCCAAAAGCATCCCCTCCAGCAGTCATTCTGGTTTTCACAGGGAATTAGGAACTGCGGGTACGGTAATGAAGCCACGTCTGCCACCTGAGAAAACCCGTAGCACTTCAACGTTTAAATTTTCTGATAGCTCATTGCAATGTGGCTGAACTAGAAAAAGAGTAATTTCATAATCTATTTTCATGAGGTTCTTCCCTGTCTTAAGCTACAAATCCTAATTTTTGTATATTAAAATACATGTAAAGGAGACTAAAAAAGCAATGTGAGTGTTGGCCAATGCCTGAAGAGTTTTCATCTGCGTTTGCAGATTCAAAGCCTGAATGAAATGGGAGCTTTCAGGGCTTTTTCTCATATAGAAGTGATTTCTCATGTGTATTGAAATGTAAGTGTGCATATGGCGCTTTTTACTTTTAATGCACTCTGTTTGCTTTAATTAATCACATGGTATTGTATATGAGAGGCATATGGAAAAATTTCAAAACTCTTCAGAATGAATGAAAATTTCCAGCAGATCTCATTTCCATGCTTCTCCCCTTTTTTTTTTTTTTTTTTTTTTTTTTTTTTTTTGACACATACAGCTCCATTTCAAAATGCTGAATGGGTGGCTTGGTGTGTATGAGAGGCTGAATTTCCAACTGCTGCTTACTTTGAATTGGAGAGTGGTAAAATCTGGGAAAATTATATTAACAAGTCCCTTTTCCCCCCTCCCTCTCCACTTCTCACAACTTTTGCGCTCTTGGTCTTCCCAATATGGTTTTGTGAATCACAGGATGTGATTTTGCCCTGAGAAGCGGTGGCTGCCCCATCCCTGGAGGTGTTCAAGGCCGGGTTGGACGGGGCTGGGAGCAACTTGGGCTGGGGGGGGGTGTCCCTGCCCAGGGCAGGGGGTGGCACTGGATGGTCTTCAAGGTCCCTTCCAACCCAAACCATTCTGTGATTCTATGTTTGCACCAAATTGCTCAGCAGGCAGTGCTAGAAATGCTACACCTGTTGAAAGAAACCATTTGAAAGAGAACATAAGACCGGCTTGAATGTGGGTGGTGGAACTGCTGATAAAAGTGCAAAATTACAGATGAAGTAGTAAAATAAGTCTTCTGAAGTCACTGAGGCTGACTTAAGACATGGGGAATAATTTCATTATGAAGTAAAAGAGGAAGGAAAGGATGGAGGGAGGAGGGAGATGTGGTTCCTCTGAAACCACATAGTGGTTGGTAGTTCCCTGGATTTTCTAACTTTCTTGAGCATTCTGGAATGGAAGATATCAGAGTCCAACCTAAACATCTGAATGAAGACAACTTTAGTGAGCTCTAAGGAAGGAGACTTCGGTTATTGTCCAACCCAGGCTTGCCATTGCCATAAAGTGCTTTCCAAGCTTGTCCAGCAAGAGAGGAGTCAGCCCTGTCCTGCGACGGCCCTCCCCAGCAGTGACCAGTAGCTCGGGGTGATGGGGGCTCCTGTCTGGTGCATCACCACCGCTTTACTATTTAGACACACATTTAATTCCGGCAGGTGGGTGGCAGTGTCCTGAACATCAGCATTGGCTGCACAACCCCCGAGGGAAGGTGGGACGATGTTTGGGGCAGCGTTGCCGCGGTGTTGTCGAGAGTGTTCACGTTAGGTGTTTTTTAACTAACCTCACCCTCCTGGGGTGTGTAGGAGAGCTGAGCCAGAAGCGAAGTGCGGAGTTCCGTCTTTCGTTAGCGTTGAGGCAAAGCCTGGCTGTGAACGACCGCTTGGCAGAGCCTGGCCGGTACTCTGGGAGGAACAGAGACGGCTTCCGAGCCGTTGGGAGTCCCTGGAGTAAGCTTGGCAAGAGCGCTCGGCGTCTGAATATTGATACCCAGAGCATAAACGAGGCCGTAAGGAGGAAATTGGAAGCCAAATGTTCAGAACTCAGTGCAGTCGCCGCGTGTTGCAGTTACGTTCGTGTAGGATGGAGACTGCTCTGGTGCGAATGCTCCAGGCAGAACGGCAGAGCAGGAACATCCTCCAAACAGTAAAGGATGAGGAGTGGTCAAAGTTCCTTATGTTGGATGTGTTTAAAATAAAGAAAGTGGTGTATTTTTGTTTTCAGACGCCTCAGTTGCATAAATTAGTGGAACACTTGTCCCAGTCTTTGCCCGCTGTAGGTATTTTCTGTAAAGAAAAAGGTTTTGTGTCGTCACAAGTGTCACTCAAGTGCATTTTAAAAGTACTGTAATTAATCGCGGATAGATATAATTATAGGAGTGTTGAAGCAAGGCTGAATTGTTGTCAAACACAAGAAGTGCTTCAAGGCAGTCGGGGAGGGCCACCCATTCTGTGGCTTTTTTCTGTTACTTTCCCCATCCTCTTAACCCAACACCCCCCTGAGGTTAAGAAGTTAATAGAGAGAAGTCAAGGACTTTTATTACAGGCATTCTTGCTGTACGTTGGCCATTTTGCACTGAAGAAATCGCTCTCTTTTTACACACCGACGGTGAACAGTGCTTCTGTTTAGGGAACCCGAGTAGCGGGCGAGCGAGCTGCCCCAGCGCCGCCCCGGCAGAGCTGCTCTCGCTGCGCCCTGCTGGGTCTGAGCCCCGGAGCTCCCCCTGATGAAGCCTAACCCTGCCTCACCCGGCTTGCTTAGGGCGAGCTGGCTCGGGGGGGGAGGTCTTGGTGGCACAGGCTCGAGTGCGCAACAGGCACTGAAGTCTGCAGCTGTACCTCCCCTGCTCTTTCTGCTCTAGCCGGCTACGTCAAAATTAACGTCAGTGTGCCACTGAGCTGCTGTTGCCCTGCCTAATTGCAGTGGAGACATGCATTGAGTTGAATTTCACAGGTCAAATTATCCGTAAAATTCGTATTTGCTGTCAGAGGATCACAGGATCACAGAATGGTTTGGGTTGGAAGGGACCTCAAAGATCATCCAGTTCCAACCCCCTGCCCTGGGCAGGGACACCTCCCACTAGAATAGGGGTCAGCATCTAACTTCTCTTTAGGAGAAATATAATGTGTAACGTACACTGTAAAACGATTCTGTGCATCTCTTCCTAATTGACCAACTGACATATCTACAGAATCTATCTACGCTTACTACAGAAGATCAGTCTTGTGCCATTAAAAGCAAGCATTAAAGGAAAATAAAATTAGGTCAGCTCTAATAATTTAAGTAGAATTTCTTGTACATAAAATTATTTTTAGGATCAAACAGATGTCGAGGATAGTAATTGTCATACACAGTACAGTTTTCCTGTTTATCTATCCATGATGTGAATGCAGAAGTTGTAAATCACCTCTAAATATCTGAAAGTCATGCAAATAGCTCTCCGTCACAGGGAAACAAACTCATTTTATTCCCAGTCAACCATACGTGCAATAAAGAAATGCTTTGCATTTCAGATGAAATACACCTTGGGATGTATAGATAATCCTGGTTAACAGCTGTGAATGTCTATATATTAAAAAAAAAAAGTCACAATTTTACCGGCAATGCTCTCATTTGAATGCAAGAGTTGGCATTTGTTTTTCAGTATTATAGTGTTTGCAAACAAGTCTGGAAAGCATTTTCACAATGAGACTATATTAAACATATGGGGGTTATATTACAGTATGTACATAAAATTTCAATTTGTGGAGGGCTGTGGTGGTGAAGTACCCGGGAGACTGGGTCTGCGGGAAGGAGGGCAGAGCGCTGGGTGGGAGCTGAAGTGGCATTTGTTGGGGTTTGACTTAGAGTAAAGGCTGTGGCTTCTGGGTTTGCACCTGTAATGACACTACAGCGTAGGTCTAACGTTGAAAAACTAATTGAAAATATGTAAAAGTTTTGACTGAACAACAGCAGTGAGGAGCTCTGGATCCGCAGCAGTGGGTGCTTCTCTTGCATGGTTTGGCGCTGGTTTGCAACCGCTTTTTCTTAGACTCCTTCTCCGACGGCACGGAAACCTCGTGCATTGTGTCCCGTTTGATTGCACTCTGCCTTCAGGCAGAAGAAATGGTTTTGCTGCAGCCTGAAGAGTAAACCCTACTGCGTGTCCCAACGCCCGCCCCGGGCTCCGGGCTGCGGCACGGGACGGCTGTGGCACTGGCAGGAGGGATGTGAAACCAGATTGTCCTGTCCAAGAGCAGCCCACGGTAAAGCTATCAGTAAGGTAAAATTATGTTTTGTGCACGTTTGCCAGCTGTATTGTCAACATTTTCCATTGATGCCATCATCGTTAGAGCTTCATCCCTCTTTCAGGGGGCTGGAGCCCCTCTGCTGGGAGGACAGGCTGGGAGAGGTGGGGGGGGTCAGCCTGGAGAGGAGAAGGCTCCGGAGAGACCTCAGAGCCCCTTCCAGTGCCTAAAGGGGCTCCAGGAGCGCTGAGGAGGGACTTTTACAAGGCCATGGAGTGATAGGATGAGGGGGAATGGCTTCAAACTGGAAGGGGAGAGATTTAGATGAGATATTAAAAAGAAATGTTTCCCTGTGGGGGCGGTGAGCCCCTGGCGCAGGGTGCCCCGAGGAGCTGTGGCTGCCCCATCCCTGGAGGTGTTCAAGGCCGGGTTGGACGGGGCTGGGAGCAACCTGGGCTGGGGGGAGGTGGCCCTGCCCAGGGCAGGGGTGGCACTGGATGGTCTTCAAGGTCCCTTCCAACCCAAACCAGTCTATGATTCAACCCTCTTACTGACCAGCAGCCAGGAGCCCTCAGGAATACCAGCCCATTCCTTTCCCTCACGGTGGGGTGCTCTAGTAAGGAGTGTCTTCAAATTAATGGAGATAAATAACACACACACACAAAGGTGGTTCTTAGTTTATCTGCACTTGTCCTGAGATGATTTGTATCCAGAGTACGTGCGGGAGGTTTCATTGAGCGTTAGCTGTGCTCGTGCCGTCCCACCGAGGACAGGGCTGGGTCCCCTCCCCAGGGCCCGTTTGCCAAAACAGCCGCTGAAGTTCTGAGCGTTGGGGCTCCAGGAACAACCCTGGGAGAACTTGGAGAGGGGCGGGAGCGCAGCCAGAGGCAGCGAGGCTTCCCCTGGCGAGCGGCACGGAGGCAGCAGCACAGCGATCCGAGTAAAAGAAGAAAAAACAACAAAAAAAATGGCAGAACAGAAACTTGTTAGTGCTGCTGCGTATTCTCATTGCTGTAAGGAGAGGCAAAAGGTGGTCAAGCAAAATAATTGAGAATACCCGTGGGTAAATTCTTACCCCCTATTTAGAGAAGCTATTAGGCACCTGTCAGAGCAATTAGTGTCTAATGGAATTTCCATATAATTGCAGAATAATTGCAAATGTGTCGATGTTGTGTTTTTTTTTTTTTTTGTTAAAGCTAATATAAGTTAATATGCCACCGATGTTTCTTATGTATCTGCAAAACACACTTTAATATACAATTAAAATGTATAAGCATGCATTAATCTGAGTTAAGTTTCCCATGTCTTTTAATGGGAAGGTGAGCATAACATCTACGGCTCCTTTCAGGTACTCCGAGCCACGAGTCCATACTCGGGCGGCGTTTTAAGTAGAGTGACACCCCGGTGAGCTGCCGGAGCGCAGCGCGCTCAGCCTGCTGCCTGCCCTAATCGTTAGGAAATTGGGTGGGAGTTAGTTTTAGGCTTCTAAAGTCACGTTTTGAAACTTAAATGTAAGAGGGAATGTAAGGGCAACCAATGATAGGACAAGGGGTAATGGATTCAAGCTGGAACACAAGAGGTTCCACTTAAATCTGAGAAGAAACTTCTTCTCAGTGAGGGTGACAGAGCACTGGCACAGGCTGCCCAGGGAGGTTGTGGAGTCTCCTTCTCTGGAGACATTCAAAACTCGCCTGGACGCCTTCCTGTGCAACCTCATCTAGGTGTTCCTGCTCCGACAGGGGGATTGGACTAGATGATCTTTTGAGGTCCCTTCCCATCCCTAGCATACTGTGATACTGTGAGGGAATTTTCCACAGCTGCGTTTGTTATCAAGCAACGATAATTTCAGGCTGCATAAAGGCTTATGTAAAAGTTTGTTTTGTGGATGTAGAAGTTTGTTTTGTGGCGGCATTTAAAAAACGCAGGTGTAAAATGATGGGAAGTCCCCGGTCATTGGCCGGAGGGTGCGCTTCTGCCCCGGAGGAGCCGCCTCGAAAAGCAGCCCTGCTTAGTGGAGGCTGGGTGGAGGCTGGTGCTTGGGCTGGGGGGCTCTTCAGCGGCTGCAGGGCCGCAAAGACCTCCTGGTGGTTCCAGCGGAGAGCCCTCCGGTTTTTGTGGTGGGAAGGAGAGGACGGGGGCGGCGGGGTTTTTTGTTTGATTAGCCTGATGAGGGGCAGGTATCTGACGAGTTAAAGGCAGTCCGGTTACACCGTCCTGCAGAAGGCAACGCCTTCCCGGTGGAAGGGGTGTTAGGCAAATTCCTCACGGGGTGGAAAAAAAAAAAAAAGGCATATGGAAATCTCAGAGCCCCCGGGGAAGCGGGGATGCGATGGGAAGAGTCTTTCATAGCCGCACACAACAAAGTTTGAAATTCCCCTTAGCAGATATATATAATGAAATACACTTTTTTTTTTCTCCTTTTTTTTCCTCCTTTTTTTTTTCCTCCTTTTTTTTTTCCTCCTTTTTTTTTTCCTCCTTTTTTTTTTCCTCCTTTTTTTTTTCCTCCTTTTTTTTTTCCTCCTTTTTTTTTTTTTTTCCTCCTTTTTTTTTTTCCTCCTTTTTTTTTTCCTCCTTTTTTTTTTTTTCCCTCCTTTTTTTTTTTTTTCCTAGTGGAAAAACCTTTTTACTCATGAGAATGTAAGTGCTCTTCTGTCACTGTGGCCAAGGGGAGCAGCCAGCAACGCTGCGCTGCTTTGCAGTCTAGAAAATGCCCTTCTGGCCGGGCCCTGCAGGACAGGGACGAGGAGGACCAGCCAGAGAGAGAAAAAAAATAGAAAGAGTTTCTCTTTCCTTCACCAGCTTAATATGGATGCAGTTACACTTCTGCAAGTTCTGCTTTTGGTATTCATTTTACCTGAATATTGGTAGGGAATCTACAAAAAAAAAAAAATACTCTATTCCTCAAATCAATATTTCCTGCAAGTAATTTCTCAGTTAAATAATAAACTGGAAAAACTTTGCAAGGGGCAATGTTTGTTCATCTGTGGCAGCGGTAAGCACCGAACTCATGCTAAGTACCTTTCTGATTTTGTCACACTTGCTGGTTCCTCACTCTTTTGTGTTCTATACCATTTTAGCTCGCCATGGGGTTAAACTTGCACAATTAAAAATGTTTTACTCTTGAGCCCATGGCTAATTAGAAGGGTTATGAGGAACAGAACTAATGAAATGTAATTGTTGGTTTTCACGATGTAAAAGAAGATACTTTGGGAATGGGGAAATGATAAGAGCTTTCGGTAGTTCTGAGTGTAGAAATCTGCCCACCTATTGCCTCACTGAGGGGGTTCGTTACTGTCTCCTTGGGGGGGGGGCTGCAAAAACCCCCAAACACACCTGTGTCCTCGTATCATGCTCTGGCATGCGCGTCTTTGCAATAAAGTTAGATCATACGTAATGTTTCTCGCTGAATTTTGTCCTTTCAGATTTGGAGGGTCGCATGAAAAATGTTGGTTTGCCATTAAGGTATGTATTTGATTTGATTTAAGCAGGAGATAACCACATTCAAAATAGCGCTCTCAATTGCAGGGCTATAATTTACAAAATGGAAGCATTTTCTTTATTGAAGCTCTGAAAAATGAAGTAGCATTGCGGCTGGCTATTTAAGGTAAGTAGGCAGATAGCGATCAATTCAAATAACATAAAATCAACAAGAATACTCTCCCATCCTCCTGTGTAACGCCGCAGATCAATGCGGTTTGAAGAGCTGAAGTTTTATTGTCAGTAACAGTATTTTTGGATTGAGCTAAACTCAGTTCAAAACCACCAGACATCTGCATCTAGAAGAAGAAAACGCCTTTTGTGTCCTGATAGTTGTGGTGGTCTGAACATGGGAGATGGAACACTTGTAGGGTTTCCTGCTTTACTTTGCAGAGTACTGTCTCAACTTGCGTCTTCTTGCTTCAGTACCCTTACCATAGAGTCACAGAGTGGTTTGGGTTGGAAGGGACCTTGAAGACCAGCCAGTCCCCCCCCTGCCCTGGGCAGGGCCACCTCCCCCTAGCCCAGGGTGCTCCCAGCCCCGTCCAACCCGGCCTTGAACCCCTCCAGGGATGGGGCAGCCACAGCTTCTCGGGGCACCCTGTGCCAGGGGCTCACCGCCCACACAGACAAGAATTTTTTCCTCATATCTCATCTAAATTTCCCCTCTTCCAGTTTGAAACCATTCCCCCTCACCCTATCACTCCATGCCCTTGTAAACAGTCCCTCTCTAACCTTCTTGTAGGCGCCCTTCAGATACTGGAAGGGGCTCTGAGGTCTCCCCGGGGCCTTCTCTTCTCCAGGCTGAACCCCCCCAACTCTCTCAGCCTTTCTTAAGACTATTTTTGTTCATTTTCTTTTTAACGCAATCACTGAAGCGGCTCGCGTGGTCTGTAGTTTACCTTCTCCTTCCACCATCCTCCTGGCACCCATTAGGGAAGAACAAAACTGTGATCACTGTGACACAGCGCAGGAAATCTTTACTTCTCCTCTCCGCAGGGTTTCTGCCAGGCCCCAGCCAGCCTAAGCTGCCCTTCCGACTCATTTTGGGGAAGACATTGGTCATGGTTTGCTGTTCTCCATCTTCCTCCTCCTCTTCGCAGAACGAGTCTGTTCTAACCCCGGCGCTCTGGATGCCTGCTAGGTGGGCCAGGCAGAAATTACGGTTTTATTTCAAAATTCTGTGGCTGTTTCAAAGCCAGATGGGCTGCTGTCAGGTGTGGGAAATTAATTTTCAGGAAAAACTTCCATGGTGGGTGACAGGCTTTGCTGGAGAGTTGGTTAGCATGAAAATAGCCAAAAACTGTCTTTGAGAAACCCGTTGCTGGGTTCGGTACTTTTATATTCTGCTCCTCTGTTGAAGTGATTCATTATTAATCCTCAAAGCTGTGCTGTGGTCAGCGCTTCAAATGTCATCTGTTGTCCTGCCCGTTTCTGTGAGAAATGCATACGTTTCTTCATTTAGACTCCGAACAAAGCTGTCAAATTCATTGGATCCACTGGTAAACTGGAATTTTCAGATTTTGGCAATATATTGTTCTGCAGACAGGAAATTATTTTTCAATGATTTTTTACGTAGCTTAAAGTAATTGAATGCTTAATATGTACAATATTTTTGCATTTGCTTTCTACAAGTATTTAAATATTTGAACATAAAATATGTTCTTTCACAGTGCTAATAAAATCTAAAGACCTAATAGTCACATTCATTGTAAGAGGCAGTAAATCATTGTCCGTGAGTTTACTTTTACTTCCAATGTAAATACAGATTTATGAGCATTCCTGTTATATGATTTATTTGCCTTGTTTTTTTTTTTTTTTCAAGAAGACTGTCTCCCTCCTCCTAAACATCCAGTATATATAAATTGGGATTAAAGTAGTGAGGAATTAAAAAAAAAAAAAAAAAAAAAAATCATGTCACTGTTTATTCCACTGGATAGGTCACATAAAAAGTTTAAGCTGATCATTTGGTGGGATTTTTGTGTAGAAGAAAATGTTGGATGGTGGAATAAGACGAGTCAAGTAGAGTTGGAATACAGAGGTGACTTTCTGCACCGTAGATGGATAAACAAAATTTCTGCGGCCTTCAAGGAGGCATACAAAACCGGCAAAACATGCCTTTTATGTACCCTGCCCCACGTATGTGTGTGCTGCTGCTCTCACTGGGTGGCTGTTGAGTCGTGTTGTCTTTCAAGCAGCCTTCCATTTGCAGCAGTAAAACGCTTTCCGCTAGCCAACATTTGTGCTTAACAAATTGTATTTTACGGGAGTAGAAACCTCTATTGACCGATTGTTTTCTTGAACCTGTGGGATTTTTCATCATTCCACAGGGAACTATCTCAAAGCTTTTAGTTTTCAAGTAAGATCAGCCATTCTCATTTTTTCTGAGGCTCTGGAAAGATGGACATGGGAAAATCTCTGACATAGGAGACTCTTAGGAAATATTGTAAAGGAGAGAAATGCATTTATAGGAATGGAAGGAGGAAAAGAACCGTGTTAAAATCTTGCTACTAATGCACTGTAAGGCATCTACCACTTCCTCGAGTTTTTAATAGCCTTTGTGTCCGAGCAAAGAAATCTAATTTAATAAATCTACGTGAGGTTGCTAAGCGAGGACAACTCCTCAAAACGAGTAAATATTCACTAATCCGTTAATGCTTCATACACTTTGCTGTATACGTTGCAGTTTTCTGACTTATAGATTGTAGCTTTTAATCTGTAATAATTAAGCTTGATTTTTTTTCCTAATATTTCGGTTCACAGTGCCTTTGATTTACACCCAAAGATACATACGCTTCCATTTTAATGGCATTTTGTTTGCTTGAATGCTTCTGATGTCATGAGATGAGTCCGCCTATTTCATTATATAAATTTTTCACTAAGCTATGTGCCTTCTTTTTTAGGAAGGGGGAGGTAAAATGGGTGAATGAATACGAAATGACTTCGCTATTTTCACTTCAAAGGCTATTTGGGCTGCTTCAAAGGGTTCCTTTGCCAAAGAGAAATCATGTTTTTTGAAAATACTTTAAAAAAAACCCCCGAAGACTTTGTACATGTCTGTACTGAAAAACTTCATCCTCAGATGACTTGAGCAATTCTGGGCAGCGGTGATTTCGGTATGCTTATAAGAGTTACTCATTATGTAAGCCTTGATTGGCAATGGTTGATGCCTCCAGGCTCTTCATCTATATAACTACATTTAAATTAAAAATAAGGCAAAACATTTTGCTACAACACGTCCCTTACGCTCTCTATTTAGTATTCTCCTGTTGTCACAGAGATTGCTAAGGGAAAATTTAATTTATCTATTTGCCCTTGTGGAATGTCTGTTTAAACATCCTTCAGTGGAATTCTTTTAAGAGTCTTGATTTCTCCAGTAATTCCATCCCGAGTACTGCTACTTTATTTAATTATTACAGTATAGCCACGGGTGAAATACGGTGTCATCTGCTGGTGTTCATTACCTACGAGAGTCAGATGACACCGTTACTAATAAACAATGCCGGCGTTTCTGTAAAAAAGGGCTTCACGCAACACACGCTTAAATGTGTGGTTAACATTCCTCTTGATTTAATGAGGTTAGACTCAAGCGAGAGGGGAATTATAAAAAAGAATAATACTTTTCATCTCGATGCTATCTCTAGTAGGTCACCGTGCTGACGTGAATAGATATTCCTTGGAGTAACGTGTTTCTCTGTTGTGTCTGGGGGTGGCAGAGGCAGATGCTCTACAGTTCCTGAATAGAAAAAGAAGGAATAACTGAATGTTATTTACAGAAAAAAGATGGAGTTCTTCTTTCAAAAAAGTCTGGGGTTTGTTTTTATTTTCCCCAGGAAGCTCGCTACCGTGCTTTCTTTTTCAGTATTAAATTGAGTTGGTTTCTACATGAGCAATCCGTGTGTCAAAAATTACTTTTAATTTTTTTTTTTTTTTTGCTTCCAAATATAGGTTGTCCTGGATTATTTCAGTAGAGATGGTGCCACCTAAAAGCAAAAACTTGATCTCCTGGCTTCTGAAGTAGGGTGCTTTTCTTCAAATTAGTTGAATATGGTAAGTCTATGAAGTGTTGGAGAGGGACTGGATCAGTGTATATATACACACCTGTATCTATATGTGGAAGTACCTACACAGACATCTGTATATGTGTGCAGCAGACGTCTGTCCGTGTGTGCTGACACCCCACACTTGTCCCCTCGCATCGCAAAGGGGACCGTGGTGATGCTGCTGCTGAATGCTGAAGTCTACTTTAGCAGATACCTTTCCAGCTCAGACCAGAAATGTGGAAATGTTTCTATTTTTACATGTCTTCTCTTCAGTTGATTTCCGGCCGACCATATTCTTTTTAGGCTATTGGGTCTGTGAACAGCAGTGTACTTGAATCTGTAAAACCGAGCCAACATTTCTTTGTCGTAGGAAGCGTTCCATGAGGCGGAACAGAAGTTAGATTCCTTCAAGCTACGTTTATGGCGGACCGTCAGTCCTGAGACACGAAACGGGTGTTGATCAGAAATGTGGACCTTTGGAACGGCGAGAGATTTTTGTCTGCTGAGGTTTGTCCTCCCAGTGAATCTGTGTATAGTCCCGAATTGAAACCAGTGAAGGTTAGTGTAGAAGGGAAGGCAGGTGGCTCTGGGATGACTCGCTTAAGCTGTTATTGTTCTTGGTGTTTTTTCTTCCATGTCACGATTTGGGAAAAAAAAAAACCACAACAAAAAGAAAGTAATTAACCACAAAACACCTTCTCCTTTTGCTCACATTTGCCTTTCCAGGGAAACGCCTGAGCGTTCAGTTCAGGTTGGGTAACGTCCGCTTTTGAGTTTGTGTGAGGAAATGGGAACGCGAACTTGGGTGGGGTTTGTAAATATTCCTTAAATCTGGTACACCTCAAACGAACATTCCTTAAGCACTGGGCGGCTGGGAGAAAAAGAGCAGGACCGTCTGAGACAGAGGGTTCACTTCCATGAGGCAAAACGTTTTCATCTGCCTGCCTTGTTCCCTGCGCGCCCGTTGTTTCGGGTGCTGAAGAGCTATTTAACGGCGAGGAGATTTGTTTCCTCCATTTCCCTTTGCTGATCTCTCCTCTTACATCAAAATGACTTGATGACACATGAGAAAATGAAGTAGGCTTGCTGAGCCTTTATGGGAGGAAAAACCCGTATACCGTTAAATGCTGTCTGTAGTGATAAATAGTCCGTTGGCAAGTGGCTGCTCGGCTTTTCCAGTGTGTTTTTTCTCGGAGAACCTGCAGCAGATTGGCTATAATTGCTCATTGCTCTCCATTAGCGGATCTCCCTCCTGGCAACTCTTTAATAGTTTACATCTCTTGGGGCTGAAAATTACTATTTTAATTAAAACAATTTGTTTCAAATGGGGCTCCCAAATCCCCATATGATGTTTTAGGAGCCTTTGGGCAAAGAACCGAAAATGGAGAGGAGCGATTGTTTTTAGGGTTTAGAGTGAGGCTGAAAGTAGGAATTGAGAGTTTCAGCCCAATTCCCGAGGCCTGGCCTTGCAGCGGGGCAGACTAACCCTCAAATACTGAAATTGAGTAGGACTGAGAATTTGTTTTCCAAACATTACATTAATTCACTGGGGTGGAGCAAAATGTCCCCAAGTTTCAGTTTAGCCGTGGTGTTTTCTTTGTTCTGAGGCAGATTGGGAGAAACAACGGTTTCATGGTGAAGGAAAGGCGAGAGCCAAGAAAAGGGACCTTGGACACCTCAGTGCTACAAAAATCCTCATCCCTGAGGTGCTCAAGGCCGGGTTGGACGGGGCTGGGAGCACCCTGGGCTGGGGGGAGGTGGCCCTGCCCAGGGCGGGGGGTTGAGCTAGATGATCTTCAAGGTCCCTTCCAACCCAAACCACGCTATGATTCTATGAAAAATGCTCTTTGGAAGTGGGATGGAGCAGTCAACAGCCACGTGAGTGGTGTGTAAGCGGTGAGAGCTGACACCGTCTGGGGTAGGGGGGAGTATTGCTCCGCAGATCCAGCCTGGACCTACACGGGGTTGCTCTCCCTCGGCGCCCGGGGGAGGATGGAGACTCCGAGGGGCTGCGCCGTTTCTCAGCTCTCGAGGGTTTAGTGTCCGGCTCCTGCTGTGTGCTTGAGCAAATATCGCACCTGCATCGGGGTGTAGGACTTGTGGAAGTTTTTGTCCCTGAGGTTGAGCCCTGAGGTGCCGGTGCGGTGAATCGGCTGTGCCCCAGCAGCTTTGAGGACTGCACGAGTCTTCATTCCAAGCAAAGTTTAATTTCTATATGAATATATTAATTTGTTTAGAATTATACTCATATATAATTTAGGTACATGTATAATATATAAAAATATATGTTCACGGGCAGTTATTCTTCAACAGCCTAAGGGTGAGAGCACCTACCATGGAAACAGGAGATGTGGGCTCAGTGCCGTCCCCGGACGGTGGTATCAGCCTTTCCCCCACCTCGAGGGGAGCGCTCCAGCCGCGTCCCCATCCCCGAGGCCATGGCTGCGGAGCCAGGCTGCCTTCTTCCGCCTCTTCAGCCCCATAAATATTACATTTCTCCTTCAGCATTGTCTCAGCTTCTTTTTTTTATGGTCTCTCTTCCCCGGCAGCTGCTCTCCCCCTCAGCCCGTCACGCTGCGCGGCAGAAGAGGTGTCTCCCCCCGGAGAGGAGAGCCGCGCCGCTGGCACGCGGGGCTGTGATTTAAGCACCTCTTTGCACAGAGTGGTTTCAGACTCTCCGGCTGTATCGAACAGGTGTTTAATCCACGTCTGCCAATAACGTCTTTTTCCCAGATCTCTCTCACTTGCTCCAGGTCACCCACAGAACCCCAGACTGGTGAGGGCTGGAAGGGCCCTCTGGAGCCCCCCCAGTGCCACCCCCCGCCAGAGCAGGGGCACCTCCAGCAGTGGCACAGGACACCTCCAGGCAGGTTTGGAATGGCTCCAGAGGGGGAGACTCCCCCCCTCTCTGGGCAGCTGTGCCAGTGCTCTGCCGCCCGCACAGGAGAGAAGTCCCTCCTCGGGGTGAGATGGAACTGCCCACGGTCACGTTTGTGCCCGTTCCCTCTTGTCCTGTCACGGGGCACCACTGCACACAGACTGTTCCCCCCCCGGCACCCGCCCTGTCAGTATTGATAAGCGTTGATGAGACCCCCCCTCAGCCTTCTCTTCTCCAGACTGAACAGCCCCACGGCCCTCAGCCCTTCATGGCATGAATCCTGTGTTCCCCAAGACTCAGCGAAAGGCGTAACTCCTCTCCTGGCGGAGATGTCGGGGTCCCTAACCCTGCCCCCCACCGTGTGTTACAGGTGCTGAATGGTTGCACTGGTATTACGGCATGAGTTTATCCAGGATGGTGTGGTTCTTCAGCAGTGCTCCTCTGGAGGGACCAGAGATGAAGCCCTGGTGCGTTGGCTCACCGGGGGCACAGAGGGGTGGGAGTAGCTCCTCAGCATCTCCCCGAGCATCGCTCGCTGGTGTGCCATCCCGTCCGCCGGGGGCGGTAAAGCTGAGGGTCTGGCGCGGCGCACGGCTGCTGCCAACATCTGCCGCAGGGTTTGGCACCCGCAGCAGCCCGGGAAGGCGGATTAGGCAAAAGCTATTGATTTGTAGTCTTGAAACGTCTCGTTAACTGCTACTCAGCTAAAAACTCCACGTGTGCCCGGGCACGGAGCCCGGGTGAGGCTGGAGCTGCTTTCTGAAGACGTAATACCCGCACGCAGCTCCCGCATTCCCGGGCTGAAACCAGAACGCCGGCGGTCTCACCTCACCATACCACACAGCAAAAGAATAAAAAAACCTCAAAGGCCAGGATTGCCCAGGATCAAAGATAAGAAGCGTTGACGCCATGCAGAACGCAAGAGAAAGTCTCAGGTTTAAGGGGGAAAAAATATAATAACCCGTTGTGTGAGTGCCGGCAGGGACGAGAGCGGTGGCCGCGCTGCGGTGGGTCTCTCCCCAGCCAGCTCTCCGCTCCGCTCTCCGTTAGGCTTGTACAGAAAATTAAGCAGCAAAGGCAAGGGAATGTATTTTGTCTTCTGTAAAGCTGCTGACACTTATTACTGTTCCACTGTTGACATTATTTTATCTCCAGAGTAGCCGCTTTGTCCGATTTCCTCCTACTCCGTGTGCTTTCTGCTGTGCTCCTTTTGCCCTTCCATCTTTCCGCCCTTTAACCATTTCTGTCCAGGGTGGTTATTTCTGACTGCTTCACTTAAATGGCCACGAACCTGGATGCGTTCCGTTAAAAACTGGGTTACTGGGAACGCTTGGCTTTGTAACGAGCTTTATGTGAATATTACGTGTGCTGCCTTTGTTCGCGTTGCCCCACTGCTGTCAAAACTCTGAGGTCTGAGCGGTTCCTGGTACATGCTTAAATCACATTATTTGCTTGTGAAATTTTGCCTGCGTGCCTAGGGTCCAAAAAGGCTTCACTTTCAAGGATTTTGATAATTTAAGATCTAATTAGCTGCTCTGCAAATCTGTTTGAATGCTCAGACCTCTCCTATCCGTTGTGCAGTGCCATTTTTATCTTTTTGCCACAGATCCTCTCCCGGTCGGTCGCGCGTCATTCCTGCCAGGTTGTTACGGAATTGCTGACCATCTGTTACCCATGGGTTGTTGGTCTGTGCCAAGTCGTGCACCGAAGGGAAAGAGACAGGTTTCTTCATTAAAATGTGCTTCTGTTTTCTTGAGCTGCCCCAAAATTCGTCTCTCTCTTTGCCACTGTAACACAGCCACCACAGAACCATGGAATGGTTTGGGTTGGAAGGGACCTTGAAGATGATCGAGTTCCCACCCCCTGCCCTGGGCAGGGCCACCTCCCCCCAGCCCAGGTTGCTCCCAGCCCCGTCCAACCCGGCCTTGAACCCCTCCAGGGATGGGGCAGCCACAGCTCCTCGGGTCACCCTGTGCCAGGGGCTCACCGCCCCCACAGTCAACAATTTCTTCCTGATATCTGATCTAAATCTCCCCTCTTCCAGTTTGAAGCCATTCCCCCTCATCCTGTTGCATCCCTGATCCAGAGTCCCTCCCCAGCTCTCCTGGAGCCCCTTTAGGCACTGGAAGGCTGCAGGATCCACCCGCTATCAAATAATTTCAACTTTAAGAAAAAATGTACATTGTGTATTGGAAATGCAGATTCCCTTACAAGCTATAGGAGTGGGTTTTGTTGGTGTTTTTTTTTTGTTTGTTTTTTGGTTTTTTTTACTTTACTATTTGCAGAAGTGTCCTTCTTCCCCCCTAGGGTGACGCTCGCGCCCCGTGCGCAGCTGAGCAAGGCGGAGGATGGAGACGCTCCCGGCTGGGTGGTACCTGCTGGGTTGGAGCTGCGGGGGCGGCCGCGGGCGCTGGGGGGGTTCGGGTCCTTCCGAGAGCTGATGTCTGTCAGTCAGCCTGTATGTGAAGACGTACGTGGCTTCTCCGGTACGTTTCTGATACGTATTTTTGCACCGCTGGGAGTTCAGTGGTGGACTCCCAGTGGACTTCAGTGCTGGAGCCTCTGCGTGGATGTGCGCGGGCTGCCTGCGGGCACGCTCGGGTCTCGCTGAGTCCTCCCATCCTTCCTACCCACCTCCTCGCGATGCTGAGGTTACGGAAGTAAAAAAAACACTGAAGGATCATTAAATAATCCTACAGGATCTCAACAGTCCACAGAGATTGCTAAGGTTTAAAGTTTACAAAGTAAACTAAGTTTACTAAAGTTTTTTACTAAGTAAACTAAGTTTACTAAAGTTTTTTACTAAGTAAACTAAGTTTACTAAAGTTTACTTAGTTTACTTAGTTTACTAAAGTTTACTTAGTTTACTAAGTTTACTAAAGTTTACTAAGTTTACTAAAACTAAAGTTTACAAAGTAAACTTTAAAGGCATAAACTTCACAAGCCATGAGAATTAACAGTTCCCTATAATCTTTTTTTATTTTTTTTTTTTTCCTGTACAACAACAACAACAAAAATCAGCGTATACACATCGGTTCAAAGAAAAACACATCCCATGATGATTCATAGCACCTAATTACAGCTGACAGGCCGTGGTGGTGTTGCTGGTGCCTGTGCTATTAGGTGTTTTTCCTGATACATGATGCTGCCACTTTCCCGCAGCCTTGAACAAGTTTCCCTTTCATTACACCTGGAGATGTCACTTTATTATCGGTATTTGTCATACGCTTCCAGCATATTTAGCAGGAAAAAACAAACGCAGCGCATTTGCATTTTTTTTCTTGTTAGCTTTTTTTTTTTTTTTCTCTTTTTGCAAATATATACAATCAACTAACAGTTGTTGTAAAGGAAATTTGGTTTCACAGCGTATTGTGTATTGTGATTTTCTTCAGCTGCTCGTAGAGAGGTTCTGGAGGCAGCCTGGAAAAAGACAGCCTGGGGAACGGGTTTGTTCTGGTGGGCACATAATGGTTTTTTTTTTGCCATGATTTATGCCGTCTTTACAAAGACAGAAGGAATTCTTTTGGCAGTTTAAATCTCCACACTGAAGTAAGGTTTTGTTGTTTTTTCTTTTTTTTTGGCTGTCAGTAATATAGCACACATATTACAGTATGCACAAAATACTAAGATTTTAACATCTGGCTAACTAAAGTGTATCGGGTGATTTTTTTTTTTTATTTTTTTTTTTTTGCATGGATTTTTGTGAAAATAGTTAAAAAGCTATCCAAGGAAAAGCTATGCGTTCAGTTTTAGTCCTGAGTGTTTTTACGGTGTCTGATGAACGGAAAGAAATATTTTTCAAGCGCACAAATACCTTGCATGGAATTAGATAAGGCCCTCGCACCTTTCTGCTTATACCATAGTACCACTCGCTGTGACTTCTGCATGTGTTGAAACATATTTATGAATTACAAGTGATTATTTAATTGAGCAAAAAATTCTGGATTATTTGCTTATCAAGTTGAAATGGGCACTAATGAGTGCACTGAGCCTAGGAAATCTGTCAGGCAATGAAAAATGAGGAGAAATCATGAAACTAAATACCCGTTTTTCCTTTGGGATGTTTTAATTGGTCTTGAATTCTTGAGTGCTGATAAAGATTGAGATAAAATATGATGTCCAAGTTAAAGTAGTTGCTGCAAAATATCAAACCAGGTCAGGATAAGAGGTTTAGAAAACTTGACCCGCAAGGTACAGTAACACATGGATTGCCTATGGGTACACTTCAGATGTTACTTTCTAAAAGTTGATGTGCCTTTGGAATGACATTGAGCTTGAGGAAGCACACAGATTTTCAGAGGAGGACTCTGATTTAGTGATTGGCCACGTTGGAGACAATATTTTTGTTTTTGAGCTGAATGTGTCCACGTAAGATAACAGCCACCGAGAGGATGGTGGATGTTTTCAGATAGCAAAAGTGATTAATGTTAAAGGACTAATAAATCTTATGCTTAAGCTCAGCTTTTAAAGTAAATAAAGCCATTTATAAGAAAAATTAAGGAATCCGTATTGTTTTTTTTTTTCCTCCTGAGTATAACACGGTGCCCGAAGTGACTATTTTTTGACTTTTTGGAGCCTGTGAGCTTAGACTAGAGATACAAATGCCAGCTGGAATGAACTATTATTCTGAAGTTATAAGAAGCTGAAAATAGTGTTCATCTGATTGTCATACTAACCTCAAACTCAAATGTAGCTCCCTCAGTAGACCTATAATAAAATGAGTAATTATTTCATGTCCTGCATAGCATTATATACAGCAGGCAAGGACTACGCTATCGGTTGCTGTCACCACTGTGAAAATATATATGAGGAAAACAAATCAAGCTTTCCATGCAGCAAGAAATGTTTTGTGTTTTTCAGTGTTGGTTATTGTAAAAAAAAAAAAAACAAAACCATACTTTGAAGCTCGAAATTTAATTTCCTTCAAGAAAGCTGCTTTCTTTAGAGGTTAAACAAGCAAGCGATCCTGTAAAATTAATGGGATTAATTAAAATGTACATGTATTTGGGATGTATCCATAAGCATAACAGAGATTTGCTCTTTCATACCATACTGAATAAATTTTCATGAATTTCCTGCGAGATTTTTAAGGCATTTTATGACCTTGTTTGTAAAAGAAAACTAGGGATTTCTAACTCGATTGCTTTTAAGAAAATACTCAAGTGAACATATTCAAGCATTTTCTAAAGCCTTGCTATTTATTAGATAATTATCTTTCTAATTAAATATATTATAGAGAAGAATTTACATCCCTTGCATTTCTAATTCAAAAGAGCGATTTTTTTTTTTCTTTTTTTTTTTTTTTTTTTCAGTTTCAGTAATCTTTTACTATTTACAGTTAAACAGCGTGACTCGCTTCCGGCTACAAGCAGTCACGTCAGCTGCCTCTCGATCTCACTTCAGCAAGGAAAAGCCATCCGCCTTTTAACGGTGCCTTCACGCTGCTTTTTACCACTCTGCTGCCCACCGGGCGCACGCGCTCTGCGCCGGTGCCGCCGTTCCTGGGAGGCTGATGCCCGCCCCCCTGCCAGGGACGGGCTGGCGGCTGTGGAAACAGAGTTCCCTTCTGGACCAAACCCCCAAAGATTTGGGTTCGTTGCAGCTCCAGCTGCAGAGGTACAATTTAAGCTCTAGTATGTTGGCTGGGTTTCCAAAACCTGAATAACGGGGGTGTTGGTGACCTGGAACTAATCAGAAATCTTGGGCAAATTTTAAAATGTTTTGATTTGGGTTTGTTTTTATTTTATTTTATTTTGTTGGGGTTTTTTTGTTGCTTTTTTTTTTCCCCATGGCGAGACTCAAAGTTCAGGCGGGGAGGATGCCCTCCTAGCTGATGGCTAATAGCAAATTGGCAAATGGGTAAGGTATTCCGAAAGAGTCAAAACACTGGAAAAAGTACCCGTCAGAGGCTACTGAATAAGCAATAAACCCGACTGGCAGTTGCTGGAGTGTGGGAGGGTGTTCTAGAGAGATACAAGTCTGTGCTTTCCCTCTTCTTTCTCTTTCCTGTAGGCATCCGTTGCTGGCCTCGGCCCCAGGCGAGAGAAGCCCGGATTTTCCTTTGGGAAAGAGAGGTTCAGCGTTAGGGGATTTGAAACTGTTCCTCCACTCTCAGGGGAGCGTCCCCACCATTGTGCACGTGCTCCTCTGCAGCAGACAGCTCTCCTGTCTGTCACGCTTCGCTTGATGCAAAGCACTTGGGTGCCAAGAGTGATTCCATCATCTGGTTTTTGGGACCCATCTCTTGCGTTGGTGGGAGGACACCTGTTTTTCTCTTCTAATGGGTTGTGAAATAACCCATGGAAACAAGAGGAGCGAGAGAACAAGGGCAACTTCCTTCCAAATACGTTGTAAGGCGATGATAAGAGCCCTTCTTTCAGAGGGGCAGAGGAATGAGGGGGATCAATCCAGGTCACCTGTGTGCTGGCTGAAAAAACCCTTCCGGCCAGACTGTGGGGTGAAGGAGAAGCGACATAGCCGCACCTAATGTTTCACTTTAATGAGGAAAAACAACATAAACCATTTGGGGTAATTTCAAACTATTTTCTTTTCCAATTTGGCTACTGAAGTGAAAAACCAGTTATTCCTACAGCTCTGCTGGAGATCTTGGGTTGAGTTCTTGGTTTGTCTGCCAAGGTTGCAGCGAAAAGCATTTATGAGGCTGTGTTTGTAAAGCAGATGCCATTGTCTTTTCCATGCTGCACTCCGAGGCTCGGACCTAATTGCACTGTTTTGCTCGTCCTTGCTGGCATAAAATATCCGCAGCAAATGAGATTTGAATTCTGGGAACCGGATGCTGGATGAAGGAACTGATGGAAGAGAACGTGAATTTTGCATATTCCAGTTTGTGTTGAAACTATTTACATGAGACATCGGCTGAAGACATGTAAGGTCAGTCAAGCTAAAACAGTTTTTTTACACGAGGTGATTCAAAACATCTGTCGCAAATAGGTATGAACTCTTCTGATTGACGTTTCTGAGCCCATATTCTCTAAGGCAGTTTAGTGAGGGCTTTCGTGCCCCTTTCTGCCAAGTTGCAGGCACAAAATTGGGTGAGATCAATTACCAGTCTGAGATGTTATGGTAAATACCAGGAATGCTCTGAATGCTCATAGGGCTACACGGGGTCTTGGAAACCCTCTGAAAACTGCAGTAGCTTTTGGAGAGAGCGTTTGTCACTCCTGTTTTCTATTTTTCTGGTATTGGGTTTGAGTTGTGGAAGTGGCAGATTCTTAACTCTTCTGAACTCTGTCTTATAGTATCCAGAAGCAGCTCTGAAATAACCTGGTTTGTTCCCATAGATAACTGCAACTGGAGTTTTCTCTAGTTAGAAGAAACAAAAGGTCAACGGTGGGAAGCTGTATAAAGAGGAAAATGAAGTCCAGGTGTTTATGTCTAGAGCTAGACAGTAAAAGAGAAAAAAAAATTACCCCCAAAACAAATCAGGAAAGTGTTAAGATACAGTTCCATAACCCAGAGGTAAGATTGGAGGTCCATCAGCGCACCGAAATCAAAGAGGTTCAGCTTTTCTGGTGTACGCCTGAGGACTCCGCATGGGGAGCCATGGGGGGAGGCTGCGCCACGGTTGCCATCGCTGAAGGATTATGGTGGCCTTCTGCTTCCACTGCCTTTCTGAAGCTATCAGGTTAGAAGACGTGTATGGGATGGCGCTGACTGCGGTAAACAGCTGATTCAGCTGAACCTTTTCTTTTGGAAATATGGATGGAAGTTTCAGAACTTTGCCCGGAGGGGTCTTGGTCCACTCTGGGGTGCAGTTATGGGAAGCATCTCTGGTCTCGGGAGGGGTTCTGGGAGCTTCTGGTTTTTTTTTTTTTGTGGGAAAGAGAGGGTGTTTCTGCGGCCGAGGTGCTGTGCTTTGCCCCCGGGATTTCCTCCCACTCGATCAGATTTGTATTTGTTAGCCTGGGAGGGATTGCTGGCCGCTCACTGGTGGGGTAGGGGATTCGCGAGCTCAACTGACCTTGGATGATTCTTATCTTTTTGTATTTTAGACCATAAACTAAGCACTGTACATAGCCTGCTCAGCTGAGAATGTTTTTGTCTTTAAATAGGTATTTGAAATATACATCTTTGGCATCCATATTGGCTAAGCTATTTTTAACTTAAAAAAAAAAAAAAAAAGACTTTTTTTTTTTTTTTTAAATCTCCCTTTTCAGAAACTGCAGTAGTTTTATTTAGGAGTCTTAGCACATTTCTTCCCTGCCTAATAAAAACTGAATTCCAATGTGTGGTTTGGTTTTGTTTTGTTTTTTACTGAGATGTGTCTTTGCAATATCCAGATATTGTTCTATAAGAGAAAGAATTCAATTCTGGAGGAGAAATTCTCCTAACTGCACTTGATCTATACACACAAGTATGGGTTTAGGGAATTCTGCCTGTTAAGATCTTCCTTGATGCTTCTACCCATGGATCCTGGTTATCTCTAAGCAATTTATTCAATCCCATATTCAACTAAATTCTTAAATGAATTAAGTTATTTGCTATCTACTTAAGCTCTCAACCTACAAACAAGGATGAACTGCAAATTCTTGCTAAAATTAAGCTTTTTGAGTTAGAATGGTTCAGCTTGGAGTTAGAGATATTACTCAAATTTCTCCGCGGTTACAGGTGTCGCTTTACCTGGGCTGCGTACTAAAATGGGAATTATCTGCATGTGGACGTAACTTGTGCAGCCTGCCTCCTCCCGTAATGCCTGTTAGATCCCATAAAATCGCTAAAGGTTTCAAAGTCAGGGAAAATAGCATGATGATAGGGGATAACCCAGCTTGGTGCTCCCAGGAAGTCGTAATGAGGGAGATCTTAAACCGTTCGTCCGTAGCCTTGCTTGGGGCTTTGAATAAATCTCTGTGATCCAGTACGAAGACTCTGAATCCAGACCTGAGCTGCACATCGCTGCCCTGCAGCTCAGAGCCCGTTCTCAGCCTTGTGAAGGTAAACGCAGTGTACGGTTGTGGTTTTGCATTAGCGGTGTGCAGTTGCTTTTGGAACGGACTCATTTTTCTTGGAAAAGTTGTTAGGTGAGCCTAAGAAGAAGGCAATAAACGTCGGGTCTCTGTTGATATATTGTTTATATACTTACGGTAATATAGCCGAATAATTGTGTAATGACACTTAAGAGTATTTAGCACATGTCTCTTCATTGTTCTATTAAACTGTTCCATTTATTTTTCTATTAACCTGCGTTTTGTGTACCGTATTTTGTATCTCAGCTCTCTGCAGGTTGGGACAATGGAGTGCAGGACTGTCTATTCTTCTGCTACCACAATCCATCAAAAATGTTATTATTGATCGCTATGAACTGAGATTAGGGGTTGTTTACTACATTTCCACCCATCTATTTAAAACAGATTTCACAAAGGAGAGAAGTTATTAGTGGAGAAAGAGTTATTGCAAAAGGACCTCAGTGACGAGGTGATGGATGCATCATGACATAAAAAGGGGAAACTCTGGGATAACGCAAAGGGGATTATATCTTTCTAGATCTGCCTATGTCAGGTAAACTCCAAACTACTGCTCAGGAGAGAGATCTTGGGGTTGGATACAACAGCTCCGTGCATCACCGACTCAAGGAAGGAAGGGGCTTGGGCCCAGGCTGGGAAAGAGAGGGCTCAAGGAGGGTGGTAATGCAGATAAATAACGTCATTGACGGCTGTAAGAAGGTGGATTGGGGATGACAATTGGCTGTGTCTCATAGCAGAAATCTTACAGGATTGCTACGTTTTGCACAGTGACATTCCTGAGAAAAAAAGAAGGAAAAACCCAACCCACCACCTCGCAAGAAGAAAAGCAATTAGAGAGCTTAACTAAATTGCGAAACTGCTGAAGGATCCCGAAGCGGAAAGGAGTAAAGAGGTAATTAGTAAAAGCTGTGGAAAATAAGCTCATCAATGGCTATTAAAGCACACGAGGATGCTGGTATCATAATCTCCATCAAACTCTGAACCTGCAAGTTGCAGCGAGACAGCAGGGTGGTCTGAGGGAAGGTTTCCTGCGCTGGACGGTGGTTTCCTGACTCACCAGTCATTGCCCATCTTGAGACACAATGTTGGGTTCGAGAAACCTTCGAGCTAGCCTTCCTTTTGGGCGGTGAGGAAAGAATTTGGTTTGTTTAGAGAAGGTGAATTGGAGAAGAGAGAGATAATGATAACAACAGCCGATGCAGCACAGACGGAGTCGGTGACACATCTATAAGACACACAGGAATTACAATAGACTGCCTAAATCCACCAACCCGAAACATTTAAAAAGAAGCCACCACCAGGCCTGCTGTCTGCTAAGGGGGATTTAGTGTGTAATGTCATTTAGTGTCGTTCACTTCACGGAGGGCTTTCTGCTAGACAGGGTCTCCTCAGGCTGCTGCGATCGCAGCCTTGTACTTTGCCTGACTCACTCCTGAGCAGAATAATCCAATGTTTTCCCTAGAAACAGGTCACGTCAGTGTTGTAGCAGAGCTGGAGCCAAATCAAATTAGGCAGATGCTTACATTTTCTGAGATAATACCATCTATGTTTGGAGTGATACGAGTAAGAAATGTATATACAGTAAGAGAATGCAGAGAGTAATATTTCTACAGTGCTATCAACAGACCCAGACTTGGTGGTATTTGATAAGAAGTCACTTCGTTTGCGGGTATTTCTGCATGGTTTCCAAACTCTACGCTTAAGCTGTACACTGACCACCTAATTTATTACCAACTCTGCAGAGTGGCGGAGAGGGTGTGTTTTGTGACTGTCATAATTCAGACAGAGCTTTCCAGGTCGCCGGTAACGTTATCTTGGGAGAATAAAATTCAGAAAAGGAAAAGGGAAAGAAACTAAAAAAAATAAATGAGTTCAACAACTTTCCTGTGAAAAACAGTCCCGTCTGCAAAACAACCAACCTCCTGTCACGCCAGCACAAGCTAAACGGTGCGGTGTGGGGTAAATTAGAAACTTGTCAAGGAAGGATTTTGCATGAAGATTACACGATTGGTCTTGCAAGCAACACGCACTTAGAAACGGGTATGTACATGCTATACTGAGTCGCTATTTTTTTTCTCCTTACACGAAGGATGAATGAAGGTAAGACGAAAGGGGATGTCCATGTTAAAAAAAACTTTCTAAAAATTGCTTATTTTGGTTAATGCTTATTAATTTGTGATCAGAGCTGCCACTGACGCCCCATCAGTAATAAAAACTGGTGATAAAAAGAGAGAAGAATAAAAGCATAACATCTGCTTCCCAGCAGTAGAAGTGGTAGGATCCACAACTTTGCAGCAGTTTTGTCTTAGTTTTCCACGATTCGTTAGGAATGCTGAGCACAGAGCACCACAGCTCTCCGGTGGCACCCGATGGCCACGATGGAGCTGAGTTTCTGTGCCTGGAGACAGGACTGGAGCTGGGCGCTACCTGCTAAGTCCAAAAGCGCCGCGAAGGTCTCCCTTGGGTTTGGTGCCTCCATGGAGGTAAGGCACCTGTGACACTGTAGACCTCTGTCATGTTCTTCATCCGTCGCCTCATTTCCCGGCTGAACACCCCTTGTTTGCACCGTTCATCCTGGCAGAGAAGCTGCTGTACATGTTGTTGTACATCTGGAATGACTTTGGCATGACAGCAAGACATGACTTTATCCCTCTTTCAGGTGGCCGTGGATGTGCAGATCCCTTCCATGGTGAGCTTCGAGTGCCGGCATGGGCAGGTTGTTCCTGCTGTCACTGTGTCGAACCACCCCTGCTTGGTTTCTTGAACCCCCCCCCTTTGAAGGACCTTCAGGAAAAGTTCTCCTGGTCGTGTAGGCAGAGTCCGTTACCTGGATCAGCCCTTCCCACGTGCCTGTGGACAGCTACAGGTTTGTAAAGGAGATTTTTTCCCTTTCCAAAACTCAACTAGATCATTCTCATGCAGGTGTTCACTCCCGTTTTGCACTGTACTTTCTACTAATCCTAGTCAATAGGTCGCTGAGGGTTATCTATAAACCCTTTAAATTAATCGGAGAGTGATCACAATAATTATTTGAACTTTCTTTTCTGTCCAGAGAGAGCAATTTAATACTTCATATACATATTCATATATAGTGTAAAACCTTGTGAAGTAAATAGGGAAGATGTCAGGGTAGTATTTAGGTAATCTCGGCTCTCTGGGGAATGGCTTTCTTTGGGCATCCTGAGCTTTGAGCAGGACCCTTTGAACCAGAAAAGAATTGCAATTTATTCCTCTCCTCTGGATTACAGGAGTTTTAGCCAAAGAGTTTAAGGAGTTCACACCAGGTTTGTGGCTGTGTCTCTATAAAATGCCGGTTCATAACCTGCGATGCCACGAGCCAGGGTAAAGTCTCGGGAGCTGCTTGTTCGTTTGTAGGTGGGCTGCTCGTATTCAAAGAGTTCGGTTTGATTTCAGAAACCGTTCCAGGAAAAATGCACTGCTCTCATATATAGCTCATATTTATTCAAGAGGTCACCACAGCAATTAAGCAGTGAAAGCGGAAAGTGCCATCCAACCGTCCAAATACATTTACAAAATAACCGTACAAGATCTTTTGCTGCTTTCTCTTGACCCCCTGTTCTGCTACAGAAATCCATCCCAGGTGTTCAGACCTCTTAAGTATAAAACAAATTTTCTATATTCCTATGGCTTCCCCAAGAGGGACTGCTGTGCTGTTTTATCAGCTGCCGGGGATTTTTTTGGTCATTTTTACCAGGAATCCGGGTTGTGCTTGAAGCTGGGTCTGGAGCCCCCACTGCAGGGATTTGAGTGAAAACTGGGACACAGCTCCAGTGACTGGGAATAAGGGATTGAGGGGGAACGTGTTTGTGCAGCGAGAAAACTGAAATGAAAAGGAGGTTCTCTTTAGGATTTGGGTGGCAAAATGTGCATTTATACTATTCCCTCCCTGCTATAATTCCCCATGCAGATCCACGTTCGGCTTTGGTGTCTCCCTAAGGCGGGAAAGGAGCAAATGCCAGTATTTTTGTTCATCTAGAAAATGCGTTCCCAGGAAATGAAACTGGAGCTGAGGACCCTGAGCAGTTGAAGGCTCCTGCAGCTGGAGCTTCCTGGCGTGATGGACAAGGTGCTGCGGCTGCTCCTGCCCCGCCAGCTCAGCCTGGTGGCACCCACACCGCCGTGCGGCGAGTACCCTCCTCTGCTCCTCCCCGCACCCGGCCCAATTGCAGGAGAAACAAAGACAAATTGGGAAGTGACGGGCTGGCTATAATGATACTTCCCACAGCTAAATAATGTTTAAAAAAAAAAAAAAGCCAAACAAACAGAAAAGCGATTTTGCCTGAAGGCACCTCTGAACAATATAGTTGGTAAATGGCTTTAAACCTAAAGCTGTCCCATCTTCAAAACCCGCGGGAATTAGCTTCCCTTAGAAACAATTAAAAGCTACACACCAGCTGTGTTTCAGCTGTGATTTGTATTCTGTAAAGTTTTCTCCTTGTGTCTCTTGTTTAAGTTTATTAAGGCTTCCTTTAATTCTCCTTTTTCCCTCTCCTCCTGCTCTCCTGGTTCCTGCGAGCGGTGAGGACTGTGAGTGGCAGCCGCTGAGAGTGATGTATTTTTAACTAATTTCCGATTCAAAACCTATCAGTCATTCTTCTCCTGATTTGTTGTGCTGTTCCCAGCCTGGTGTTCAAAATTAGTTGCTGAAGTGTTAATTTTGGTACTCAGCAGAGGCTTGGAAATGGGGCGCAGAGAACGAATTTTGGCCAAGGAGGAACCTTTCTCTCTGTCTGCGTACCTGTCATCGGGGTGCGCGGAGAGCCGTGCCGCGCTCCTACGGGCGAGCCAGGAAGCATAAAGTTTGCTTTTGCATAGGAGCATTCAGACATACAAATACATTTTGAAAAATCATCTCACAACTGTCACAGCCGTGGTCGAGTGGGTTAGTTATAATTTGCACAAAAGTTCACAACAGGAATTTTCCCGGTCAAGAGAAAGGCTTCCGGTGTTTGCAGAGTGTCAAACAACCTCCACAACACTCCTGATTTTTCTGGTAGGGATATATTTAAGATAATTCAGTTCCTGAAAGGGAATATCTTAAGCCTTGTCAAATTAAAGAAGGCTCAATCACAGATTTTGCTTTCTCCTCGGTGTGACAGAGGAAAAAAAAAAACAGTAATTTTACTGTTTATCTTTCTTGAACGTGATAGGTGTTTGAAGCTGACATAGCTGCTAATACCATTTTGTGTTTCTCCATCTGCATGTAAAATCCATCTGTTTGCAGAAATTGTGTTTACACAGACTGTAATCCTGTTGAGTCTCAGATATTAGAGATTGTGGCTATAATGACATAGGAAACCATTTTTATTAAGAATCAGAAATTGAATTAGATAATTAGATTTATTAATGGGAAATTAAATTTAACAACTGAAGATTGCATTAAGTTAGCATAGCAAGATTTTCATTACTCTAAACCCAAGAAGTTTCTGCTTTAGTAGAAGCTTTTAAACTAGCAAGATACAAGCTGCTGTGCTTGCCTGGAAAATGCGATGCTTTGATCACCAGAGTTCGTACCAGCTGCCTCGATTTTCCTTCATGAATGAAACAAATATACTTTCTATTTTAACAACCTCCCAGATATTCAGTATCATGAAACAAAACTGGAAAACAAAGTTTTGTGTATGTGACGCTTGTCTCTGGGGTAGGGCTGACGCAGCGTTACCGGTAAGGCTGGGATGTGTTTCATATCCATAAGATTTTTTTTTTTTATTTATTTTTTTTTCCAGCTGTGTATTCCTTAGCAAAATCCTAAGTCATCTGGGCTGGAGTTTTCTGTGCAGGCTGTCTTTTTTTGCTCTAATTATGGAAGAAAAAAAAAATCCCGCCTCCCTTTCCCACAGAGAGAAGGAGAGCTGGGGTGGGGGGAGGATGCTGGGGGCACGGCGTTAGCTGGGCAGCGGAGGGGAGGCTGGAGAGGGGACCCAGGAGGTGCGGGGGTGGAGGTCGCTGAGCCTCTGTTGGGGTGAAGCACCTTCTGTTCAGGGCTGGGACTTGCCCCCTCGACGTGGGGCATGGGGATAACCAAGGTTGTGCCATGAACAGCTCAGCGGGGGGGGAAATAAGGTGGCGTGGCGGGTTCTCCTTCATCCCCCTGGGGTGGAAGCCACGGTGCAGATCACCCCTCTGCAGAGAAACGTCTGCAGAACGCGGCCGGGAGGTGATGGCCACCATCGCTGCCTTTACTTGTCAGCTCCAGGGAAGGGCGTGTGCTGAGGACCCGATGGTCCCCCTCCTGCTGCTCCTGCATTTAGCTTTAAAAAAAAAAAAAAAAAAATTTTTTTCAGCTTTTTAAACAAATCAAAGTTACGTAAGAACAGTGACATGCGGGCAGTGTATATATATATGTGTATATATATATATATCTGAGAAGGTATGAGAGAATCACTTGCAATTACAGCCCGAGACCGTAGAGAATGAAGGCGTCGATGCTGACGCCTGAAGGAGAGGAGGGCGGCGATCGCTGGAGAACCGCGTGCTGCGCCGTCCCGCGTGGGAGGGACTGAGGGGGGCGGCAGCAGCCGCGGGAAGGGAAAGGTGCCGTTGGCAGCGAGGAAAAAGGAGGAAGGAGAAAATCAGCGGCTGCCAGCAGAGGATTTCCAGGTTGCCAGAAGCTGCATCTCGCCCTCAAATCCATGGATCTTTCTAGATCCCGCGTGGAACTCTGATGGTTTGAGGGCAGGAGCTGTACCTGTGTGGGGCATCAGCTCCCCGCGGGTTATTTCGGCTCGCGGCCGGAGGCGATGCCGCAGCGGTGGCTGCGAACGCTGGCGTGGGGATCGCTGGTGGCGCAAAGCCCACCGTTCCAGCGGGGGAAGTGTGGGGTGTCTGGAGGGATAAACACGCTCCCTTTGCCCCGCTCGTGGAGGTTGGCACTGTACCACTGCTGCCGCTTCTCTGCGGGTTGTGGTACCCGAGCAAACCTGCGTGGGACCCCAGATACGGGCACAGCTTAACTACCGGTGCAAAAACTGTGAAAATACATCCTGACAGCTGCAGCCGGTCGTATAAAAAGCTCCCGAGGATCCTCGGTCAAGTACAGTGAGGTTGTGCCTCGTATTAAATCAGCAGATGAGCTTTTACGACCATATCCAGATTGGCTTCACTTGAGAAAGAAGATGTAGTCAATCTGAGATTTTACGGGCGTTCAGGGGAATTCGGGAGCTAAATGCGGTACTTCTGCGGGGTCAGCCCTAGGCAGTTGGCCGACTTAATGAACTTACTTCTGCGTTCCCTTCCCACACATCTACACTGAATTACATCAGTGAAACGTGCAATAGATCATCCGCTGCATCTGAAGCGTCATTAATTGCACGAGGAATAGTTGTTTCGCTTAAGCGCCCCACGCACAGAACACGGCGTTCCTAGCCAGGGCACTCTACAGGACAGCAAATTTTCTGAACTTTGTACAAAAGTTGAGTAAAAAAGTCATTTTTTTTCTGGTGCGATGGAGCTAATGTAATACTGGGCATCTGAAGTATCTTTCTGTGTTTTCCTTACCGGTATTCAGTTTCTAAGTTAATGTTATGGGCCTGAGACGAAGTCTTTGTAAGTTTGTGCCTCCAAACTCCGACTTTGAAGTCAATCTTTTCAGAATCCTCATAACATTTAATTTTGCAGCATCGTCCAGCAACTGCATCACTACACTGGCGTAAGTCATGACCGGGAAACACGTCTTTCCTGCTTTTAAGGTTGATTCATGGGTAGATGCTGCTCAAGCCATCCCGTCAGCAGCCAACGGGGGGCAAATCCTTCGAGTGTAAAAGCCAAAGAGGAGGAGGCAATGCTGAAGACGGAGTGGGAGCCGTGGCAAGCCAGATTCCTGCTGTAAACACTCAACGGGGCAGCATCACCCAGGAAGGAGGAATTACGTGTCCTCTGTAAAAACCTTCAGTTTTTCCATTCCTGTAAATTTTCCCGCATATTAAAATTCTGTTATCTTCTAAAGTAATGGCGAACAATTACGCTTTAGTTAATTCTCGTTAATTCCCAACATGATTTATAACTTAACCTGTCCTTTCGCCTTTCCTCTTCATGCTTAAAGCTCCATCTCCTATTCACATCCTAACAATATCCTTTTAAAATCCATAATAATCTCCTTGTTATTTCGCTGCCAGCCTTTTTCTTTTTGCACTTTTTGTTTCTTCAGAAGAAAATGTTCCGGAAAAAACGCAGCTATTCAGATATACTGAACTCATTCATAAACTGTTTGGTTCTGCCATTGTAATTACTTTTCAATCGTCTTGTCGTTATCGAGCTTACTTCCTCAGGTGTTATTTCAGATTTGACTATTTTAATATTTCAGTACCTGGTTTTACATAGCTTTTGGATTGTTCACTGATCTTTCATTGCATAATTGATCGTATTTTTCTGTCGTCTTTCAAACTTCAGAATTGGTGGGCATAGTTGCTTGGCTTTTCATATATTCTCTTCACGGCTTTTTGATTGATTCTGGCAAGGATCTATCTTTTATTTTTCTTGATAGTTGCTTTTGTTATCTCTATAAAAACTCCGATGTCAGCTCAATTGAGCTAACTGTATTTGTACCTGTGAAAATGCAGCCATCCACTTTATGATAAAAGGCAATTTTTTTTGTAAAGAATAGCATTAACTTTCCATTCTTGTGGATTTAGAAAGTTTTTTGTATTTTTTCCGGTTGATGTTGGCACCATTATTCTGTTTGAAGACACATGAATTTTTAGAGTTTATTTTCCAACTCAGTGTTTCTCATAGGAGGTGGAGCATCCTTGGGAAGCCGCGGTACTCTTCAGAAGAGACACTGGTGCTCCCTGTCTCACCTTCCATGAGGGGTGGCGTTGGTCACTGCATGACTAAAATATCTGTCTTTTCTGCGGTGATTAATGCCTTACAGCTTTTGCACCAGTACACTGATCTGGGAAGTCTTTTTTTTTTTTTTTTTTTTTTTTTTTTAAATTGCTGTCCTTCACACATGTAGAGTATTGCTATTTTTTTTTAAAGGATTTGTTTCTTTCCAGTGTAACCACCCAGCTGCACTTATTTTTTTACTTACCAACTCTTTTTAATTCACCGCTTGAGTAAATTGACGATAAGGAGAGTGATTTAAAATAATCTAATCAAGCGAATAGCATACCTAGCTTTCAGATTGCTTTTAAACAGTAAATCTCAAAGCATTTTATGGAGCAGTCATTATCACTGCCTCCGCTAACCTGAACAGAGATGCAGTGATTTATTTGAGTTGCTGAGAGCGGGATAATCGCCTCCGCGTCTCCTGGGTTCCAGTCCTGTCCTGCTCACGGTGTGCCGCACTGCTGGCTGCCTGTGTGGGCTTTTCTTTTGTTTATCAACTCGCTTTCACTCTGGATAATTATCTTAGGGAAAATTAAATAGTAATTGTTTTAACACTGTGTTTCACATTACACAGTATAACCAAAATGGGTATAACGTGAGGTGGGTTGGAGAAGTGGGCTGTGGCTGAGCGTAGGAAGACACAGAATTTCCGTTTGAGTTTTCCTGTGGCATTTTGCCCACCCGAAAGCTGATTAACGGTGTCCGGGGACAGGCAGTGCTACGATACTTTTGCCACTTAAATTTTAATTGCACGCGAGTCAAGATATCTCCCCAGTCTGAAATACTTTTCTACCCCATTTCTTTTCTTCTGGGGGAGGAAAACCACCTGAAAGATATCAGAGGTAATCTTACGCTTTATTTTGCTGACCCGCATGTCTGTTTTAGAGGGAAGAGGCAGCAGATGGAATATTTGGGCTTCAAAGGATTTGTTTCACTTCAGGTATAAGTATGGATGTTAAGACATACGCAGAAGGCATATAATCCCCAAATGCTGCTTGGAATAAAATGGATGAATGTACATTAACTGATAAGGTTTGAAAGTGAGGCTAGTCAGACACCCTCACATGATACACAATTTGGGACTGCCTTGTTATTTGTAATTCCACATTATTTGCTGAGTATTTTAAATGGCTTGTGACCTGGCTTGTGATTTGCAAGGAACAAAAGCTCTTGCATTATTTAAAATAACACTTCAGAGAAAAAATGTATTAGCAGCCAAGAGTTGAGGGACTCCGGATTTCAGGGCTACTTACAAATATGAACACAGTATCACAGTGAATAGTGTTTTCTGTCTGTGTGTGGTTTAAGTGCCCATTTCATGAGATGAGCTGTTGCGCTGACCGCTGCACGTCCGGTTTAATTCCTTGTGAGTTCTTTTTCCAAGCAAGGAAGTCTTTGAACTGCAAAAAATGCCACTTTGTGCATATCCAAGATTGGGACCAGTGAAGTCTCTGCTAGCATCAGGCTCAGCTACAGCCGTCTGAAACCCCATGGGAACTGCGAACGTCCGCAGTCTTGGGGTGAAAAATGTCCGCTTATGCTATGGGAGATCACCCCCGGCTTTGGTAAATGTTCCTTTATGAGCAGCTGCGTCAGCTGTCAAATGTCAGGAAAACACGGTAGAAAGGTGGGACAAACGTGCCATGGTAACGTTTCATTTTCCTTAGAAATGCATCCAGTAGACAGTACGCCAGTGATGCAAACGGGCAGAAACGTGAAAGGTAGCTGAAGGGCGGCTGGTTTTACATGGGATAGTGATCATGGAAGTTATTTGCAATTTGAACGTTTTCTCAAGCAATTCGGATGGTGGGTACCTCCCGAGAGAGGCACCTTTCTGTCCAGCTGGGTGTTTTGGTGGTTATCAGACTTGCAGGTGATGTTGAGCTGGGTCTCCTCTCGTGCAGTTCCCTTCGGGTGGCTGTGGTGTGACTGGCAGTACTGGGGAAGAGCATCCCCCCTAATAAAAGCCCCCCCCCTCCATTCCGTGTGTGTTGCCTTTGGGGCGCTGGCTCTGCTGCCTGCTGTGGACGTGAATGAGACCTCATTACTGCATTTAGCCCTGAACCCCTAATGATGCTGTTACTCCCACTGCGAATCTCCCGCGGACCTGTGGGCTGGAGAGCTTCCCACTGGGTTTGCAGAGATGTCCTGTTGTCTCTAAGTTCTGAAATTGCATCTGGACCCTGGTGGGGGAATAGAGAGGAAAACATGTCTGCCTTTTCTCTTTTCTTTTCTTTTCTTTTCTTTTTTTTTTTTTTTAATTCTCTTTCTGCTCCCCTTCCAAGAAATGTTCCCCGAGAATTGCTGTATTTTTCTTATGGAGAGATAAGTGCTAAAAGCCTACTCAGCCACAGTGCAATCTAAATAAGTAATGATGGATAGCTTGTGATGAGCTCCACTGTATTATAGAGACCTTCTGAAGGACTTTGTCCCTAAAAATGTGCCATTTCACATATGAGACAAAAAAAAAAAGATTTCCCAATCTTTTGTGGAGTGTCTAATTTAGACATTTTTGAGTCCATCTCCTTATTTTGCTGGAGGCTTTTAGAGAATTGAGTCCCCTTATATTCCAAGTAACACTGAAATTGTACCTCGATTGTACCTGGAGTGGCATTACTGGATGTTCCTGGTATCTGCATGTCACCCAGAGAGGAACAACCCTTCACCTTTGTTTCTCGAGGCCCTTTCACGTAGGGTTTTATTGGCAAATTTTTTTCTTTGGATTTGTCATTAGTACGTGACAATTGCAGTGATGAACCTCCCGTGCCGTTGCAAGGCATATTCAGGCTATAATTCTGTCCATTTCAGTACGTACCGGTTGATGTGACCTAGTGAACTGCTTGCTTTCAGAAGGTGTGAATGCTTAGAGGTGAAATATGTTCTTTCTCCTGTGCACGAAAAGAGTCTATTGCTCGTTTGGCCAAGTACTGGTAAAATCTCAAGCAAAACTGTGCATTAAAAGAAAAGGATTATTTTCTCATTTTACAACTTCACTGTTAAGTTGTTTTGCTAATGTTCAGTAATGACTGTGTTTTGGTTTTCCTTATAATGTACTTTGTAGCGTGCGTTAGGGGAGAAGCAGCAGTTGGGAATGGACAGGTAGGATTCCTTCTCCAGGCTGTACTTGCACTATACTTTTAATCTTACGATGGGCAAAATTAACGTGTAACGAAAAACATATTCTGAGGAGTATTTCAGTATCAAAAAAGTGCTGTGTGTATTTATGCTGTTAGGTCCCATCCATCATTCATCCTACATGAAGTAACTGACCTTTTCATAGAGAACTTCGATTTCTTTCTTTAAAATATGTTCTTACTTGGTTATAAATTATGGTCTTCATGCAGGAAGCACTTGGTGAGACTTATAGCCTGTGTGATGCATGAGTTTGAATAGACCATAATGGTCTCTTCAAGCTTGAAAATCTATGAATCTTTGAAAATCTCATCTAATTTAGTAAGTGCAAAAGTACCATGAGAATTTCGCTTGGGTTCAGTGCTGCCGTGGGGATAAGTAAGAACAGAACAGATACGTCGGGTCGGAGGAGGAATTGTGTTTCAGCAGTGGCTGAAGGCAGTTGCTTTGAGGAGACTTGTTATTTTGACTTGTGCCCAACACATTTCTACTAATTTCATTCTAATTCAGCAGAGGATAAAGCTGGGGAAACCCTACTTTGTCGGGGTGATTTTGGGATGCACCAAAACCATTCTCAGGTTTGTCATCTTTCGCAACGTAAGAGAGTATGGTACAAACGGGATCGTTCCTTGTCCGTTCGCTCAGAGTCCCCAAAGCTGCTGCTCTGGAGTATGACAATTCTAACTGTCCTTCCCTCACCTGAAACCGGCCTTTCACGTGCAGAGAGGAGCCCCAAGATAAGCCGTGTGTCCCTGTCACCCTGCTGCGGCTGCGAGACGAGGGCCGGCTTGCTTTGCTTATTTTTATTTCTCTGGTGAAAACACATTTTTAAGCACTGTGAACAAAACTATTTAATGCTGAAGGAAATTCGATACACAGAATTGACCTATGAAGCAAAGGTCAAGTGATCTGCTAATGATGCTCTTTCATGTGACCTTCATGACATAGACATTTTTGTCCTTTACAGATACCTTCCTAAAACTGAGAGAGAGTGCTATTTCCATTCTTATGCACACAGATCAATCCCGCCCCAAATACCCGAATTACACGTTTCTGTTTCCATGGGGAGTGTAGAACCACCATATATTTCCTAAAAGACTAAATTCCCGTTTTGCAGTTCCCTAGCAGGTCTGCTAATGGAAATAATGAGTTTACCTCTGTGGGGCCATCCAGTCGTGGCTTCGCCACTGCGTGACTGATAATAGAAATATTTAGAGGGACCGGTGTTTAAAGAGAAGGTGCTTTGGTTATAATTTATCCATGGAAATCAGCAGAACGGCCAACCCATTTGTATGAAATTCTTTTGTTATTGTATAGAAGTTGATTGTCCTTCTTCCTCCACCTTACTCCTTCCCCTCCCTTGTTTAAGACAAAGCATGTTTTACCTGGAAAAGCCGCAATTGTCACAGCTCAGGATGCAGCGATAAGGTCAAAGGTGCCTATAAAACACCAGTGGTGCAGACAGCGCATCACATTTGCCCGATTATGCTCCTAATTATTCTCCCTCCCAACGCCCTGTGTCCACTGGATTAATCAGTGACACCTCACGCTGAACAGCCGGGGGTGATTTCGGCAGAGAGAGGCAAAATGGAATGTGAAATGACAAAAGCAAAAAAATCTTATGCCTCGCTCCGGCGGGTTTGTATCGCTTACCCGTTTCCCGAGAGCAAACAGTCGCCGTCCCGGCTTCCTTCCCTTTGCGTCTTGCTCTCGTCTGGAGCTGCTTGGGCTGTGAGCAGGTGGTTATAACCTGAAAAAAAAACTCCTAGAAAATATAAGTGGAGGGGGAAAAAGAAAAAAAAAAAGGGAACTCGAGCCTTTTGAGGTGTTTCTCTCGATGTCTCAAGAAAACAAGTGATACTTGTTGAATCGCTGTGCGCGCACTGCTGGGGTCGCGCTGGATGCCCAAACCGCGGCGGTAGCAGGGAGAGGGCGGAGGGGTGTGCGTCCCGCGGTGGGCGCTGCTGCCTGAAATCGCTCCTCCGACACGGGCGGGTCGGGTTGGCAGCACTTTTGAGACAAATGTCCGGGTTTTCTGCTCCGGCGGCGCCCTGGCTCGCAGCCTGAGGTGCCCGGGCTGGGCTGGAGGGCCGCCTCGGGAACAGGTTTTGTGGTTCAGCTGCAAACGGGTATTCAGTCCGCCTAGTCCAAAATCAAATAAAATAAAGAAATGCCCACCCTGAAGCGGGAGGAGAGCTGGCAGAGGCAGGCGCAGGCTGCAGCACTGGAATCCAGGGCAGGCGGGAGACATACAGCCCTTTTCGATGTGGCAATACACAAGGTCAAATGTAAGTAGGATTTAAAAGCTTTGGTTAATCTGAATTTTCCCTTTTGGGTTGACAAATGCAATATCTGCTTTTTCTTTTTTGTTGTTGTTGGTTTTTTGTTCTTTTTTTGGACTATGCCAGTTACCCTGACCCTATGCATCTCCAAATCCAGTTCAAATCCCTTAGCTGGAGCCTGGCCTTTAAAGAACCGCAGGTTTTGGAGTCAGGACCAGCTACCAGTCTCCAGCAGAACTAAAGTCAGGTGTAGCCAAGTTAATGTTTTAACCAAAGGCTTTAAAAAGAACTGAAAAATTAAAATTAAATTTTAATTTGTTATTCATTCCCGTAGTGTAATTATGCAGTGTTCCTCCAGCAATAAATGTTTTAGTCTAGAGTGATTGTTAATTTATGAATGTATTCTGTATTGATTTTGGAGCAAAGCTATTTAAGCAACATCACCTTTCTTTCAGCATTTTATCTTTAGCAGGCTTAGGGTATTTGAATTTCTTATCTGCCAGTTCTGGTTCAAGGATTTATTAGAGCAAAGGCCAAACATAATTACATTAAAATATGAAATAAGCCTAATAATTGCAAGCGTATTCCTAAAAGACAACAGATGAAATGGTGCCATTGCAGCGCATAAGGGTTCTGTAAGAAGAGGTGTCAGGCTTTTCAAAATGTTTTCCATTTTGTTGTTTACAGTGAATTGATATTAGTGCACTGTATCAGAAATGTGGGGGTTTGGGGTAAAGAAGTCTGATGGAAGAGCAACTTTTGGAAGTTACTTCTTTTGGTTTTTTTTTTTTGTGTGGTGTGTATTTTATTTTTTTTTTTTAATAGTATTTAGGGTTGTGGAGCAGGAATTCCATCCTTCATGGCTAAATGTGCACCGTGGGCTTCCTTACTCAGATATAGCCATGAAAAGACTTCTCCGCCAACGTGGCCAATACTTCCTACTTCTCGGCTATAAGATTTTGTTGGCCTGAAGCTACTGCACTGCCAGACTGTATTTAGTTCAGCTTAAGGTGGTTTCTCTTCCACCGTTTTTACGGTGTAAAAAATAAAGTGATAAACTGAACACTGCTAATTCCAGGAAGTAATTGAGGCTGTAAAAGGGATCAAGGCTCTTTTTGGGAGCAGGGATAGCTGCAGCTGTGAATTCAGTGCGTCTCTCGCTTTGGGAGGCAGAGCAGAGAAAGGCGGATGTCAGATCGGGAAGGGGAGGGGAGGGCTTGCAGAATTCGATGATGAGGTGTGATTTTTTTTTTTTTTTTTTTAAATATTAATTTTTTTTCAGGTCAACACCATTTTAGAAGGTTCTGTGAGCTCTCCCTTCACCCTCAAACAGCCCAGCGTTGAGAGGGAGGACAAAAAGAAGACAGGAAAGACAGACGTCTGGCATTGAAGTAATGGGGCAAACGATAATGGAATAATTGTGGGTTTTTTCTTGTTTCTGTAACCCCGCAGAGAATAATGGTTTGTGGAGAAGATGACAAACAAAACGAAACAACTCTGCCAAAAGGCTTACAGAATCACAGACTGGTCAGGGTTGGAAGGGATCTCTGGAGATCATCTAGTCCATCCCCCCTGGCAGAGCAGGGAATGGGTTTAGAATCGCTTCATTCCAAGAGATGCCCCAAAAATCTGACTTACGGGAGGAGGGTTCACTGCAATATCTGCAGAAGATTAAATTCACGCAGAGGTGATTTTCTATGGCAGAGCGACCTTAGTAACCAAAGAAAAACAATCCACGCCAATTTTATATTATTTTCCAAAGGCAGACGGAATATCAGGCCCAGGTGGTACTTCACGTTAATATAAAGGCGTCCTTCCATCAGGGAGGGAAAGCTGCGCCCTGCCGCCGCAGGCGATGCTGGGCATGCCTTCCTGCCGCTCTGCCCTCCTTGTGCTGGCCCTAAGCTTGCGTCACGCTCTTTGGAGCAGTTTTTGATCTTATAATTTCCCAAATCATCATTGCTGTTTGTTTTGTCGTACTTAAGAGCCTGTCTAGAAAACAGCTCAGTTGGATTACAGTGCAGCAGTAAACAGGGTAAGTAATTAACTCGAGGCACATTATATCGCTTCTGGTCTGGACCCAGTTTAAGTGGGGACATCTGGTAGATCTCTTGGCTGAGGTACTGTGCCTTTTGCAAGCAGGGACCTGGGGGGCTCCCATCCCACGCGCTCTGCGGCGTTGGGCCGGTGCACTGTCCCATGGAGGGTTTGCTCACCGGGGCGAGGGGTGGGACCGAGGAGGGCCTACCTGGACTCGAAATGAAACTTCGCATTTGCCTCACGAGTTCATGTATTTATCAGAAATCAGTATCATAAATTAAATTGGTCCTGATGCATGACCACGGCCAGTAATACAGATTGGCATTTTTGAGTGAATTTTGTTTCCTCCACAGTAAAAATACAGGACAAGGTCTGAAACAATGAATGAAACAGCTTATATATAGAATCATAGAATGGTTTGGGTTGGAAGGGACCTTGAAGACCAGCCAGTCCCCCCCCTGCCTTGGGCAGGGCCCCCTCCCCCCAGCCCAGGGTGCTCCCAGCCCCGTCCAACCCGGCCTTGAACACCTCCAGGGATGGGGCAGCCACAGCTCCTCGGGGCACCCTGCGCCAGGGGCTCACCACCCTCACAGGGAAACATTTCCTCCTAATATCTCATCTCAATCTCCCCTCTTCCAGTTTGAAGCCATTCCCCCTCATCCTATCACTCCATGCCCTTGTAAACAGTCCCTCCCCAGCTCTCCTGAGGCCCCTTTTGGGACTGGAAGGCCACAATAAGGTCTCTCTTAGATATAGATATACCAAAGACTGGGCCTGCCTGTGACTACAATAACAAATGTTTTCCGTGTGATTATTATACAAATGTAGAAACATTAAACTTAGGGAAAATAGAGAACAATTCTGCATTAAGAGGAAAAGGATTCTCCACGTGTCGGGAGTGTCATCAGCCTGTTGGTCCCCGTGTGCCAAGGGCTGCTCGGGAGCAGGGGGGTAACGGCCAGTTCATACGGCTTTGGAGATGGGCTGTTATCCACAGCGACCTCTCCTGCCTTTATTTAATTTTTTTAGTACTTGTGCTTTCCGTAGCAATTTGAGGTTGAAGAAGGCTAGCAGCAAAGTCAACAGCTTTGGACAAGCAAAGGTTGAAATGAAGAGGGTTTTGTAGACAGATGGCAAGACCTGCTTCATTTTACAGAATGGGAATAATTCCGGGCAAAAGTGTGAAAAATCTTGCCATCATTTCGGTTTCTTCCTGTGATCACCTTCCTCCCTGTTATACTATATATTTTTATGTTATGAGCCGACCAAATCTACCTGGCTGTAAAGTTTTATGTAATCAAACTGTTTCCCAGTGAGAACAATCATAGTGTGATCTTAAATGGGACAAGCGAGATGATAAGTCTAATTGCTCGTTTGAGGGGACTCTTTTATAGATTTCTCGAAAAAGAATAAATAAAACCTCCAGGTATGGCAGAGAGAACAAAGTTTCACAGCGTAGGAAAAAAATTCGTTTGTTGCAATATTTATTTCGCCATCCAGCTTATAAATAGTGCATGAGTGAGGGAGAGCGCTACATGCCTTTTAACCATGTGATCCAGAAAACAATGCTTTTGTTGGTTTTTGGTTTTTGCAATTCCCAAAGCTGTTACATCATTTATTACTATGTTGTTACTTGTCACACCTGGTTAATGCAGTTTTTATCAGCTGCGTCGTGTGATGCGTCATGGAAGTAGGCTATGGCTGAGGAAATGTTAAATAAATACAGACAAATACTTTTAACGGCCATATTTTGAAGTCTGTGGAATTGGATATTCTATACTCTCCCTTCCCAAAATAAGAGGGGACCGAGTGAAGGTGTTCCCGTGTTCCCGTGGCAGCTCATCTGGAGGCACGTGGAGGTGAGCAGTGGGGACTGCGCCGTCCCTGGCACCCTTGGGAGGGACCTGGGCGTGTGGGGTGGGCTTTTCTGGAGCGTGATGGATGGAAATGGGTCTTGCCTGGAGACCGGCAATGCTGCAGGAGCTCAGGGCTGGAGGATGCGGTGTCCTGCTGGATCAGCTACGTTTGTGGAAAAAAAAGACAAAACCACCCAAATGCCACAAAACCTAAAAACTCAAGAACACCCCAAACCCAACCAAACTAGAAAGAATGTTTTAAGTAAACATCTAAGAATCGAAAACATACGTGGTGTGGTGTGTTTTAGTTTGGGGAAGGCCACGTTTCAGTGGGTAGTTATATGTCTCCATAAATCTTGCAGGAAGAAACCCTTTGTACTTACAAATAGAAGATTCCTGCAGTTACCTTTTTTTTTTTTTTTTTAATTGCGATCCTGATTTGCCCTCAAAAATGAGCTCCTCCACCAGTGCAGTTCATTGCCTTTCTCTTCTCCCACCCCACAGCGTTAGCACCGGTTTTCCACCCTGTGGGTTTCTCTTCCCTCTTCACCGCAAGTTTGTGTGTGACCCGTGTTGCGGCGGGTCCGCTTTGGCAGCGCTGCCTCCCCAGCGCGGTGCGGTCTCGTGGCTGGGGCAGTCCCTGGGGACCTGCGTTGAGCTGACCCCCTCTGCGTGGGGGACACGCGTCGGGCCAGCCCCGGTCCCAGCACACCCCCCCCCCCCCGTGCCCTTACACAGCCCGACACCGTTCACCTTGGTTGTCGCTGCCGAAGGTAGATGCTCTGAAGCTGATGATAATTCATCAAAAGCCAGCGTTAACCTCAGCGCAATTTACTTTGTTCTGCTTTCCTAGGCAATTAAATTTTAAACAAATTCATTTTTCTCAATGTTGACCCTCCTGTTCGACCGTTGGAAGAAGCATTGCTACAAATAAAACTATACCGAGAACATAATGAAGGTGGTCTAAAGTTCATTCAAAATTCAGATGATAAAAGGTCACCTATTAAACAAGCTAATGCTTTTTTGTTTTTTTTTTTTTTTTGCATGCCTCAATGAAAAAGTTTCTATTTCTGCTATGAAATTCATATGTAGCCTAACCTGAAATCTATGTGTTTTGAAAGAGTGTTTTTGGATTTTCCACCTTTATTGGAGGGTGGTTGAATGGGTTCAAATGTGAAGTATAGTCTGAAGAAACCAGATTTCTCCACCCTCCACACACCTGCAATGATGCTTGAGCACGCCAGCCTTTCCCATCGAGTCTTAGGTGTAACTTAGTTATTTTCAATAGTAATCTACACTTAAACCCTTACTGGTGCTACAGTGCACGACCCACCACACGCCAGGCTGCACGGTCTATCGCAAGGGCAACAATCCACACAGATAGAGTGGACGGAGATGCTGGAAGTGTCTTCCAGGTGACCAAGCCCCCTGCCAGCCCCGGCGACTGCCGTGGGGTCGCCAGCGCAGGGATGGCATGGGGGGGTCTCACTCTTGTTCCTTCCTTCTTTTTGCGGGAACAGACTTGTGTGTGTCGCTGGTATGGAGAGTTGTTCTTCACCACTCGGAATTTTTCCTCCTGCTGTTATCCACGGCTTTTGAGAGCGTACCTTGCCTTTGAATTTGGATGGGGTTCTTCTCAGGTAAAAATAAATCGTTACAGAATCCGGTCTGGCAGGGAGTTATTCAGCGACCAGCTTTAGCTGGATGGCAAATCCACTCGGGCACATCCCTCCCACAACAACCCTTATTTAAAAACTTTCAAAACTCGGCGCTTTTTTTTTTTTTTTTTTTTTTTTTTTTTTCTCCCCTAGTATTGCTGGAAGTTCACCAAACACAGACCCTGCAGTTAAGGTGTCCGTGTCTCGCCGCTGAGGAGTCATCGCCACGCCAGTGTCAGTCAGCAGGTAAATCAGGAGGGAGCGAGGCTGTCCCACAACCACTGCGAGGTTCCTCGGCATAGGCAGGATGGACACCTACACCCGCCTTCTTCAGGTAACAGCGATCTCTGGAAATAATCCTGGACAAAGGCCCCCAAATGGAAAAACCACATTTTATCCTCCCAAAAGGCAGGAGCAGCCGCGGTGCCAGCGGGGGGAGGAGCGCAGGACTGGCGTGGGTGAAGCCCCGGCAGAGGCGTGCTCGCGCATCCCGGCTCCTCGCTCCTCGGACTTGGACTCCAGGTAGGGTGTGCGCTCGGAAAACTGCAGATTCTTGATTTGAGAGACTCTAAAAAGAGCGTGGGTGTGTGGATTAAGGCACTGCGTCTTACTCTCAACAGCAACATGACTAAAGGTAACACCCCGGTTCCCCCGTAAAGTCTCTGCCAATTTTCATCTCAAGTTTAATACTGGATCAACGTGAATTTTTTTTATAGAAAGAGTGGGTGCTGCTCCTAACACTTTTTTATTGCTTTTCATTAACTACGTATGCAAATCCAGGTTGTTTCTAGGTCAGTGGGAACCTCAGGCTTTCCGTTGCGTGCAGTTTGGAGAGCCAGGCGCACCCACCTTGGGGGCAGCACCATTCTACTTACACTTCTGCACGACACAGCGGTAGAAAAACACCTCCAACAACTTTATTAGCATTAATATGAAATACTGTGTCTAACACAACTCAACTATTTCCTTTTTTTTTTTTTTTTTTTAATCTGAAAACAAACTTGATACATCTCCCTTGAAGCTTCAAATCAATAACCTGAAGTAATTGCTTCTCATAAATGGGTTTCTGGACTGATGCTGATATTTCAGACTGTGACTCTTCTTCTCTTGCTAAATAAAATAATGCTAATGCTAAAGCAAAAACAATTATAAGCAGGGTGTAAACTCCCTTTTTAAGGTAGAAGACTAGGGATTGGGGATTGTATGTTCTGTTTCAGATGATCTAAATTATTTGCATAACAATGGAAAAGTTTAATTTCTCTTCTTTACTTGAATTTAACTTTTCATTGAAGACGCACAGTAATGTTTGCCGTGCCCGTAAGCTGAAACATTTGCTTAATGGTTACAAATTGCTTTGGAGATTCGGCATTAAAAGCTTTGCTCGTGCCACTTCATAATTTACTGGTTTCCTCTAAAGTGTGGAACGGTGAGTACTGCTAGTCGCGGGTCTTCGGGAGTTTCTCCCTCCTCCCTTGTTCAGCTATGAGTGAATTCAAAAATCCTGTGATTTATATAGTATATATATAATTAAGTTATGGCGGATATATTTATTTTACATATATATATATATATATATATATATATATATATATATATATAAAATTTTCTCCTTTTAGTCTTTGGCTGATGTGAAAGACTGAGAGAATAACAAAAGCGCACAGAGAAATGAATGCTGGTGGAGGCCGGGGCTGGCTGGGGCTTTCCCTCCCTCCCCTTTGCAGTTGTGGGGTGGGGGTACGGGGCTGTCACTTGGGGTCACACCGACCCCTCCTCCCCCGTGATCCCGCCGGACCCGCGTCCCCGAGGACAGCAGGTCTGGTGCATCCCGAGGCGACAGCAGCGGGCGCAGAGTGGATCCGTTGATATTCTGTTGATATTGCCTGTGTTATTTTAGCGCAATCGGCCTTGCAGGGTCGGCAGCCGCCGAGCAGCGAGGCCCGGCTGTGCTGGTGCGAGTTTTTTGCTTTCCCTGGTGGTAAAGGAGACTTTGAGGATGTTTTCGGTGGGAAAACCTGATTCCTGAATGCAGACTCCAACACAGCTCGCTCCTACTTCCTGCATAGATCCAAAAATATTTGTCTATAATGAGATGCCGTATCATCAGCTGGTGCCCAGTACAGCTCTCCTGTGGGATGCGCTTGGATAGACTTAGGCCACGGGGGTGTCACCGTGCACTGGTCCCCTGTGCGAGGAATTTTCAGAAGGAGCAAAGGGCCGAAGCCCCTCACCCAGAACATGTTTTCTGGCTGCCAATTGCTCCTCGATTCACGCGCATGTTTTGGTACTTCATTGGATTCCACTTTATTGAAAGTTTAATCAAAGTATTTTTGGCCGTTAAAGGGAAGCATGTAATTATAACACAGAAAATATTTTTTTGTATTCTGGGCACACATTTTTCTGATTCTCAGGGTTCCTCTTTTTTTTTTTTTTGTTTGCATTTTTAATGGCCATTGTTTTACTTAATTATTTATGTTGGGTGCCATGTATTTTTAGGTTAGGAAATTAATCTTCCCATTTTGATGTCAAAATTCGTTATTTCCAAGTGATATCAACAAAGCCATATCCAGAATTTGACCTTGCTGATTAACTAAAGTTTGAGAAATATTTCTTTTTGTTTGCTTTTGGGAGGTTTTGTTCACCTTCCCAACACCTAGGATTCCTATGTCAAATGAAGTTCGTTAAGCTACCCAGTATACGGAAATGAACAGAAATATTTTAGGTTTTAAATATTGGAGTGGTAATGACACCGAACCCCGTGTTTTCAGTAGTGAAGATACCCATAAATGCGGAGATGTACGTTTTTGAAAGCAGCAAGTCAACAATTTTTCTTATTTGTCATTACAACATGAAACAGGTGAATTTTGTGGGTATATCTGAAACAAGAGCTTCCCCTAAGCAACGATTTTATGGCTTCAGCTTTTATACAGCATGTGTAGGCACTATTTGCTAGACTGTCTCCTCTAAGGTACTCTTGTACACTGGAAAAAATGACCCGAGATCCAAGAGGAGGGACTTGCACCTACTCTCCTCTGAGCTGTGGGTTTGTAGCGGGCAGGAAGGGGTCCCTGAAGTCTGGTGCTGGGACTGGCAGGGAGCGGGTGCCCATGGAAACGGAGTAGATATAGTCAGAGGGCTTTTTACCAGCACCGAAAATTTTCCTTGCTAAAAGAGGCTGTGATCGGATCGCTCAGGTTGGTGTCACTGGAAAATAGTTATTATTGAACATAGGTTTCTGGGCACAGGGAGTGTTTCTGCAGAGGTCTGATGAGGAGTTTGTTGTCACCAGCTGGGATAAGTGACATCCCTGTAGGTCCTTAGCTATGGTCTTGGGTCCTCCAGAGCAAACTTAAGGTGTGCTCTTCATCTGCTGTCCAAAACAGAGCCCAGGCATTGCTCCTCACCGCCCCCGAGGTCCTGTCCTGAGAGCTGAGACCTGGCGTTGCTGTTGCCTCCCCTGGGCAGGTCCCTCCGGTCTTCACTGTTTCCCCTGCAATGGTCCCTTTATACGTCCGAGGCAGGTGACAATCGAAGCAAACAGGCTTGGCCTTCATAGGACAAGTACTTCTTAGGTGGCATAAAGAAATAGAGATGTAAGGAGAATGTAGAACCTTCCTTTATTATTTCTTGCCTCATTTTCTTTTTAAGCACGCTTGGCCATTTCTTGCTGCTTGGTTGGCGTTTCCATGGCAGGAGGTCTAACCTCGCTGCCTCACACGCTTTTCAGCAGGCGGTACAAGATGAGGCAAAGGAACAAATACCAGAAAGTTTCAAAGCGGATACCTTTTTTTTGACTCTTAATTTATTTTCCTTATAGATGGATGAAGAGCTAATTTGTAAATAGGTGTGTCACTTTCTGCCAGCTGAAAAAACAGTGCAAAACCAAATCCCCCACTCTCACACGGGCTTCGTGCTGCAGAGCTCTTCATGCTCACGTAATTAATACTGTGGCACACTTTATTTTCTTTTAAGCTCTGCCTAAATAGTCAGGAATCAGGATTCATTTCTCTGAGTAGCCTGTGAAGTACAGTATGATGTGTTAATGGTCTGACTCCTCGGGTAACTTAATTAGCTATCAAGTCCATTCCTCTGTAGAGCTAATTGACTGTCTCAGCAGTCCGCACGCAGGCAGCTTTGGCAGAATTATCTCCGTGCCCCTACCTGAGATCCTCTTCATCGCGCCCTGTGTGTTTTGGGTCTCTGCTCCATCCCGGGAACCCAAATCCGTCTGATGAGAACCGGGGGCACGGGGAACGGTGAGGTGGGCCAATGCCTGTGAGATCCAACGGTGCTCTACAGACGCGATGCGCTTTCACCTCCAGGGAGGCTCCAGCTCATAAATCAGGAGGCGGCCCTATTTTAGAAGATGGAAGGGACAAACCGCTCTTGTGTCATTTGTAAAACAGCCCCCTACCCACCCTGCCTGTCAGGAACAACCCTTATTGGGTTCGTAGCGGTCAGAAGGAAGAGGCGGGAGCTAAACAGTGGGTCTTTAATTTGGCCGGCTCTCTGAACCGTGAAAACTGCTTCTTTTGGTTCCACGTTTTCAGTCCTCGTCAGCTGAAATGAGGTACCTCACTGTCTTCCAAGAACCTTATTCAGTCAGTAAACGTTAGGCTTGCAGCACTCCAGCCTTATAGCATCGCCAGTTGCACAGTGTTATCGTTAATCTTGAAAAATATAGTTTGACTCCTTTAATCTATGCAAGAAAGCTGCTTCAGCGTCAAATGCCTTCACAAGGCGTTAAAGCCTTGTTGGGGGTATCGCGCCCCACACATTTACACCGCAGAGATATTTGCATTACGCAGCCATTTGCATTCCTTAGTCCCTTACCAGGGATGATGTACCCTGTCTTATACTAAATATCATATATTAGCACACACACGTACAAGATTTGTGTGATTTAGTAGTTATTTCACTGACCGCCAAATCTATTGCGGAGACTAACGCGACTCTTAGCTGCACTAATTGCTTCCTGCCTCAAAAGAAAAAGAAAGAGAGAAGATAAGAGTGGTTGTACGCTATGCTTATTCTCCAATAGCAGACTTTTATTTCGGGTAAAAAATGGTTTATAGTGAAATGATTGTGCCGACAGCCGGTCTGCAGAAGCAGGTGTATGCTGCGTTTGATATGTCCGTGCTGCGAGTGCAGTCGGCGCGTGGCGTTTATACACACACGTGTGTGTGTTGTTCCCGGACTATCGTTAGGCGGCTGCTGAACACTGAACCTGCGTTTGCCCTTTGTGATTCTGGCGTTTTAAATCATCATTATGTAAATATCTGACAATACAACAGCGATCAGGTATTTCTAAAAGGTGCAGCTGGAACCTTCTGTGTTGGATAATGACTGTAGGATAAGTTTGCACGATTATCCTTTTAATGAACTGTGTACTCAGAGCACAGCCATTTAAAAAATCAGAGCCAGAATGAATATTCTTCATAACCATATCCCACTGTTAGCAAAATTTACTTTGATCTTCATTTTAATTTGGCAGTGCATTATCAGGTGTTACAGGTTCGCCCTGCCATTTCTCAACTTTGGGATTGTTTTCTTTTCCTTCATTTAAATTGGAATTGCTTTGAACTGTAGTTCCCAAGTAGGATATTGCACAAAGTCTTGTATACCTCTCGCGCAGTGGTCTGGTTTGCACGGCAGTAATTTAAACTTGTCACATTCTATGCCGCGTTCTTTTCCTGGAGAAATCCCGTTAAATTAATGTAGTTCGGGGTGCGTTCAATGCGGTTTCATGGTCTGTGGGAAAGCAGCGAGCCTGGCACTCCGGGAAGCTTCCTCCACAGAAGCTTTTCTTAAATCTATTGGTGAGAATCGGATTTAATGCGTATATTCCTCAGTTCATTAGCGAATGTATGTAATGATTCAGTTCAGCGTTAAAGCCACTTGAGCAACTTTTTGTTAGCTGTTGTAGCATATTCAATGTTTCCTCTTATAACTCTGGCATTTTGGGGTTCTTTTTTGTTTGTTTTGGTTTGGTTTTTAGTTTGGGTTTGTTTTTGTTTTGTTTTGTTTGTTTTTTTTAAACAACCTTAAGATAATTTTAGTATGCATATTCTATCAGGTCAAGTGTATTATGAATTTCAAAAGTAGGTGACAATCAACAAAATGCTCTCTTCACACCCCTCTTTTCATTCTCTTCTTTAGCTATGCAATCCTCAAGTTTTATTTTGAAGTTTTCTGTACATTTTGGTTCAGGACTGCTCTGCTGTTAAAGAATATAATTGCTGACCATGTTCTGATCAGGGTAGCACGATAATTCGCATGCTGCATTGGTTTAACAACTGTGAAAACGCTTAATTATGCTACTGGTGGAAAATCAATACAGCTAACATTACAGCTCTGCGTTTTGAGTGACCTAAACTTTTTCCCCACTTTTAAAAATTTTATTGCAGGAGAGAGCTTTGAAAAAAAATTAGGCATAAAGAGGTTGAAAATGAAGATGAGGTTTGTTGTTTTGATACAAGGGGTCTGGAGCACACGTCTGGTGAGGAGCGGCTGAGGGCCCTGGGGGTGTTCAGCCTGGAGAAGAGGAGGCTGAGGGGAGACCTTCTCGCCCTCTACAGTGCCCTGACGGGGGGGGCAGCGAGGGGGGTCGGTCTCTTCTCCCAAGAACAGGCGATGGGACAGGAGGAAACAGCCTCAAGTTGCACCAGGGGAGGTTTAAGATGGATATTAGGAAAAATGTCTTCATGGAAAGGGTTGTCAAGCACTGGCACAGGCTGCCCGGGGAAGGGATGGAGTTGCCACCCCTGGAGGGATTTAACAGACGGGTACATGTGGTGCTGAGGGACGTGGGTTAGTGGTGGGTTTGGCAGTGTTGGGTTGATGGTTGGACTTGATGATCTTAAAGGTCCCTTCCAACCTCGACAATTCTATGATTCCATAAATTTCTCCAAACATTTGTTTTTTAGAAAAAAAAGTACTGTTAGTCTAAATAAAACCAATTGTTTTGTAAAACTAGCATTTCACTTGGTGGTTCTTCTGAAGTCCCCTGTTATTGACTATTTTTTTCCATTTCATTTCTTCATGAGATTAAGTTTCTCATCATTGAAAGAGGATGTGGAGCCTCTCCCCCAACCTCCTGCCCAAAGCAGGGTCGGCTGCAGGTAGGGAACCTGCACAGCCCCTCCGAGCAGCCTCTCCCACCGCCCCACTGCCCTTCTGCTAGTGACGGGTCTGGCAGATCCAATACGACCCAGGGATCAAAAGCACCTTCAGTCTTTATTTTGTTATGTAACTGGATTAATGCCATGCACTAGATTAAGCAGAGCCCTTCTTTGCTTCCCTAATGCTTTGAGGAAAATTTACGAGTAATGAAAATATGCTCGAAAAGATAAATTTATATTTTATTCTCTTGATTTTTTTTGTCACAGTTGCAAATTCCTGTATTAAAAAAAAATCTGTTTATTTAAAAGTTTATTTTGTAACTTCAGGGATGAAAGCTGAGTTTGCAGGATGCCGTAATTAAGCGTGCCATAAATAACTGCACAACTGAGCTTGTGGAAACACCGGAACGCTGGAACCTTTCATATCTGAATAAGGCCTTAATTCATCAAAAATACGGAAAGATATTCCACAGGTGGTATAATTTTTATGTGTTCTTGATACGGCTGCATTAATAAAGATACAAAAAAAATTGAATCATTAAGTTTTTAGCAGCAGTCCTGAGAGACCCTTTTACCAAAGAGATTCTTTCATGAGAGATTAGTGGTTCTGATTGAGATGGTTTATATCCAGCACATGACAGTTTAAGAGCCTTTTTTAGTTAGAAAAGCTTTTAGGATGTTAGAAAATGGAGGGTCTTCAATAATGTTAAGCCAAATTGCCCTTCCTTCAAATGAACATCTATATTGTCTTGATTACTGCTATAGGGACTTGCCAACATAATGTTTCTCTTTACTGTCTTTATGGGCTCCGCTTTTTCTCTCTTTATATATAAAAAGTTCTTGGCAGGATAGTTCTAAAGGTCACTGCAGTGCCACATTAGTTATTGCTAAATCAAATCTTCGTTTTGGTGTTGGTTAGGCGCTGTCTCTTTTATTGTTCTGCCACTTGCTGTATTTTTAGGAGATGACTTATATGGAATAGAGATGTGTTGAACTCCTTATTCACAGACTCCCCCATAATAACATATATTTTCCAGAGGGAAAGTAATATGCTCTGATTGCCATCTTGTGCCTGGGATAGGGGAAAGGGAGAGAAATCAGCTAAAAATGCTCGGCAAAATTCCAAGCTTATTTCAAATTCTTGTTAATGCTCAAAGCCTTTTAGAAATCTTTAGAAACTTCTGATGAAAATCCATTTCATCATTAAATCTATGCCTGTCTTACAAATGAAGAGCTTTTCACCCTCCATAAGTAAATGGATTACTTAAGACCTTCCTTATAAAATGTAGTTCTGCGCTTCTGCCTAGAATACTCCCACAAAGATGCAGTAAGTGTCTCAAGCAGGACTATAGAAGCTCGTGTCCCTTTCCTGTGACATAGGAATTCACCTAGTGAATATGACATTATCTCCAGCAGTGTATTTAGGGTTTTTCATGGCTTTACCCGTGGCTGCCTGAGTAATTTGGGTAACTCTGACTGTGTCTTCCAGCATTCGTCAAACGGCTTCAATAGATTTTTGTTTCTACCGTGTTCTTACATCCGTGCATTTAAAAGAGAATGTATTCTAAATATTAATTATCGTAGAATTTTATGCTGCTTTCCAGTTTGTGGTACCAGAGTGCTTCTCCAAAAAAACAGCTCATTAGGAGGTGGCCGGGAGCCAGAGGGGAGAAGCGAGCAGGCGGTGGTATGAACACCGGCAGCAGCGGTTGCATCCTCCATCATATTCAGCCCCTCTGTTATTGTCGCATTTGGCTTCAGATCAGATAACATACAAAAACTTTTTCACATAAAATGCAATGCAAAACTCATTGCCAAAAAGTTCTGTGGAGGCCTAAGGTAAGAGTTAGAGTAATGAAGGACGCGTTTACCTGGGTTGCTGAGCACAATAGCCACAACTCCGGATTGCTGGGACCTCGGGTGTCTCTCACAGCCCAGGACCCCTCCACGTGGGTTTTGCTGCTTCTTTCCCTAAGTATCTGCTGCTGTGCTGCTGGTCGTGCCTGGGGAAAGGTGGCCGGGACTGAGGGACCTTGGCTGAATGAGGATATCACTGGAGTCATCTAATGAGACTGCCTGGGCTGGACTGAAGTGGCCTGTCCCCAGCATTTGAGAAGTTGGGGCAACCCCAAGCACAGCTCCAGGCTGGGTGGAGAACGGCTGGAGAGCAGCCCTGAGGAGAAGGCCCTGGGGGTGTTGATTGTTGAGAAGCTCACCATGAACCAGCAACACGTGCTGGCAGCCCAGCAAGCCCCCGGCACCCCGGGCTGCATCCCCCGCAGTGTGGCCAGCGGGGTGAGGGGGGGTTCTGCCCCTCTGCTGCCCTCTGCTCTGGGGAGAACCCCCCATAGTGCTGCCTCCAGCTCGGGGGGTCCCCACAGCAGAAGGACATGGAGCTGTTGGAGTGGGGCCAGAGGAGGCCCCGGAGATGCTGGGAGGGCTGGAGCCCCTCTGCTGGGAGGACAGGCTGGGAGAGGTGGGGGGGTTCAGCCTGGAGAAGAGAAGGCTCCGGGGAGACCTCAGAGCCCCTTCCAGTGCCTAAAGGGGCTCCAGGAGAGCTGGGGAGGGACTCTGGGTCAGGGAGGGGAGTGACAGGATGAGGGGGAATGGTTTTACACTGAAAGAGGGGAGATCTAGATCCATGAGAGGTCTAAAGCTTGGTAGATCTTGAGACTGTGCTTTTGGCCAGGGCAACGCACACTTCCCTGATTATCAACCAGAAGTCAGCCAGGGGTAGACGGTGGCAGTCAAACACTTCTTGTCCGTCAGCAGCCGCCTGGCAGCGAGACGTGGTGCGGGAAAGCTGCTGTTCCCTCTGGGTGTGCGGTCAGGTTGGCTAGTCAAAGCCAACACTGACGTTGCGTGGCCAATCTCAGCTGAAATCATCTGTTTCTTTACTCGTGTCAGAGGTTGTGCTGCTTCTCCTCCTTAGCACTGAGCACCAGGGTGCATTCAGATATCTACTGTGCGCGCGAGAGGTGTGTTGAAATGCTGCTGTGTACTCACTAAGTGACCGCGCAGACGTAGCCGTTCCTATTAACCCACCTTCTAGAAACCTGCATGCATTTTAGTCTCAGCAGATAATGACTGTGCACTTTTCTAGGCAATTTGAGGGACTTTTAACGAATCTAAATGTGCCCTGAAGCAATCCTGCAGGTTGCTTCCTTGAAGCAAAAGGACTTTTATTTTGATTTATACTATCAGTTTACTTGGGAAAGAGACATGAGACCAAAAAAACAAAGCAGAAAAATAATACTGAGTGTGTTTTGTGGAAGACCAAATCCCTTCTGACTGAACGTGTGCTACGATAATCAGATAAGCAAAATGATTTCAACATCCCGTTCCCAATGTAAGAAGCATTCAGTCAAATTTGCCGTGATTGTATAGCAATGCATTACTAATAGGACTTAATATAAGCCTTTTAAATCCAGAGTGTATTGTTAGAAAAACAGATTTCAGGCTCTGCATTTGTAGGCAAAATTCCCCTTGATGTAAAGAAGTCAAAGGAGATAATTTGGTGCCACTTGGTTTTGTAGTCAGTATTTCACTTGGTTACAAAGTTTTGTCCAAAACCCATCAAGTTCAATGAGCTCCTCGCTATGAATTTATAATTATATCGTCAAAGGAGTTTTGTTTAAGTAAAGACCCCATAATGCCTGATGCAATACAGCTCATTTCAAAAAAGCAGCATTAAGAACGAGATGAAAAACTGCAAAACTCTTAACGTCTTCACAGATGTTTTGTAAACAAGTCTTAATACACTAGACAGAAATACGCTTGCCCATTCACAACAGTTTGCACATTGTTTGCTGCATTTAAAGTCTGCCAGATTAAGAAAGATGTGCTTGTTAAGACTCACCATGTGCCCGCGCTGTCTTTGCATTATATATGAGTTGGGTATTTGATTTCACATCTAATTGCGACACCAATGGATAGGGGGATATTTGAAGCAAACTTTGCGTGCAGCAAAGAATAAACAACTTGAAGAGATAATTTGATCAAATTTTGATGATTGATCAAATCAAGAAAATCCTGTGGATCTTGGCAGTTGACCCTGTGCAACAGGCTGTGATGAAGTGTCCTTCAGAGGAGCGGGCAATCACGGCCGTCACGCTGGTTTCTGTGGTAGCAGAAGTTCACAGAAATGAGAATATATGAAAAGGTAACGCCAAAAGTTTATTGGTCTGGTCTTCGCAGCGGTGGCCACTGTTTCTGGTGGGCATTAGGTTACGGTCATACATGGGATGGGAGGTCTTGTTCAGCCAAGGGGCAGAGCTGGAGGGGTTCGCTGCCGGAGCTCGGAGCTGTTTGTTGTGAGGAGTCAGCGCTTGGCCCTGTGCGGCTGTAACCTCCACTGAAACCAAGAAATTCCATAAGGAAAGAGGAGTTTCTTTTGTGTTTTCTTCTCACGCACCTAAAATTATCCTTTATTTTAAAAGATATGGGTCTGTATGCAAGTCTTTCTAAGGTTTAAAAAAACCCCAAACTTTGAAAGCATGGCCTCTGTGTCATGACATGACGTATAACCGTCCCTGGGCTGCTGCTGCCCCTTCCCTCTCAGACTGAGCAGAACAGGTACAAAGAACGGAAAAACAGAGACAGGAAAGCACAGCTCTGGCTGTTTTACTGGGCTTCACGTGCCTTTTTACCTGGACACTAGGTGCGAGAAAATATAGGCGTGATACCTCTTCTTAGGTATATTGGCTCCATCGGTTTCTTGTTTCTTTTTCTGGTGGTTTTTTTTTTTTTTTTTCCTCAGTATATAATTGTGAAAGCCAAAACATGACCTAGCCGGGAGCTTCTGTGAGGACTGCCAGCTTGAGTTCCCGCATGCAAATGAATGTTTGGCCTTCAGAAGACGTGCTGTGTTTTGGTATTTGTACATTCCCCTTTTGGGACCGGGAGGCTCTATTCTGGCTCTTAGTGTTGGGCCGGGGGGGGGGTCTCGAGTGAAGGCTCCCGGCAGCGCTGGGCTGGAGCTCGGCAGGGCCGGTGCCTCCAGCACCGCCTCTCCGGCATCGCCACTGCCGATGCGCTGCCCTGCCACGCCGCGTCTCCCCTCCGTCGCTGGAGGGGCAATAAAGCTGCAAGGACAAGAAAATCAATTGGGTGTGTCCTCACATTAGTTATTTCAGCCCCCGATCTTCTAACCAAAAGGGAGATAAAGTAACTGTAGAGTTCAAAAGCGTCAGGGTCCTCGGCACTCACGTCATCTCTTTGTCTTGCATCTCGTTTTCCACACAACCCACTGAGATCTCGTGGCCGAACTCCCGTATACGCACATGCAGAAGTGTTTGTCGCTCTGTGCATTATTCATCAAAATGGAAATGAGATTATCCTTGACATTTCGCGACTGCCAGGGTCGGGGCAGTGCGGGGCTGTCGCCGTCATGAACTCCAAGGTTAGCTCCCATTTCCCGACGGCCGAGAGGAGCCGGCTTTCCTGCTCGGCACAAAGAGCAGATGTCTGTTACCGGAGATCTGTTCTTCTTGGAGATTTTTTTTTTTTTTCCTCTGCTTGCACATTATATATTTGAATAAGCACGAAGCAAATGCGTTTTATTCTCATGTTGTTCAAAAGACTGATCCAGGTAGTTTTTTCACAGCAGTGCAGGGTTTTATTAGACTGTTCAGGGTGAATCTTCTTGATTATATCACAGTGCCAAAAGTGAAGGGAAAGATGCACCTAAAGATGTTGAATACCGAGACAATATAAATATGAACTTCTGTAAGTAGTTTGCTTGCAGCTATTATATTAAAGTGTTATGATGTATCTGAGAGGAGTTTAGACTGATGGTCAAGGCTGGATAGAATGTTTGTGATAGGACTTGATGGAAAGATTTCTTTTCAAGGTCACTACATTTTTTTGAATGAATAAGAATAGCAACCAGCAGCAGTAGCAGAATAACTTGACTGGCGAACTGTTCCAGGCTACAGCGCACGCAGCTAAAACTCTAGAGGGAGAGCAAATCTCACTTTCTGAGCCAAGTAGCACATCTTGTTTAGCAATATGTTAGTTCTTCGGGATTGGCGCGTGGTGGGTTTGGGGTTTTAATTTTTTGAACTTGAAGTTTACTAGCGCCTTAAGACTTGAATTTAGAAATATTGGTAGGAAGCAAACCAGCGTACTTGCTGCCATGCTATAGCCGTGTATGACTATATAGCCTAACCCCTCAGATTAAAAGTTAAAAACTTTAAACATGATGAGTTTGAGTTTCAGGGGAATAAATCAATGCGTAAGAAGTATCCTACATGTTCCTTTTCTTAGCCGTGGTCAGAGAGCTGCAGATCTGTTTCTTTTCATACGTTAGCCTAGTAGCTGTGCAGTGCTTGCTCTGGAGGGGCTATTCTATCGTGATTTGTTTGGAAATGGTGATTTGGCAAAGTAGAAAAAAATCATGTGAATTTTGGCAAGCGATTTGTGTCATTTTTATAGATATTTGAAATGCCCTGGCTTTAACGATGTGTCATGCTATGTGTTGCATAAGACAAATAGAAGAATGAAAGGGATGCATTTCACTAATTTTTAACTGTTCTGGATCTGAGAACACTGGGACTGAGATGTGGAGAAGATGTTATGTAGTAAAATTAAATTCAACTGAAAAAAATTGCGCTGGCATGAAACAAATGGTAGAGTACTCAGTTTCTCACTTATGTAGAAAAATAATTCTGCACTGATAGCGAAGTGCATTAAACACAACAGAACCCAAACTTTCAAGCTGTTCTAGATGAAGTAATGAAACTCGTATAATGCATTGTTTGAATTAAACAGGACTTACTGCAGTCCCTCGTGGGCACAGGTAGAAGCGCCTTATGTATTACTGTGTCTGAACTCTCCAAGAAGAGTGCGTTATACCCTGCAAACCCCTTTGTCTTTGGTCTCTTCTCCTGAGGAATTAGGCAGTATATTTAGACGGCAAGTCCTCTGGCACAGAGGAGGAGCCTTACAGTTGTGTCTAAAAGGAGTGCTGGAAAGCCACAGCACTGCATCAAACATGTGATAGGTACAACAATTAATCGACAATGTTAGTGGATTAGCAATCGACTGTTAGTTCCTGTGCCTCACCTAACACAGACCGATTTTTCTGTATTGTTTGGTGCTTTAGCTTTGCACCCTCGTACTCCTTATCACCCACGATTCAGGGTTCCTCGTCATACTGACCGACTGCTGCCGCTACAGGACAAGGGGAGGAAAGTGTTAGAAATACTTCACTCTCTGGTCTCACAGCGTTTGGCCACAGTGGTTGTTGCCACTGTAAGAGGCACTATGGCTTTCCCCAGCTACCTTACACCATCCCCTGGTTCTATGACTCTCCCAGGTTATTGCACCGCGGCGTGCCCCTTCCCTCCATAAATCCGCCATGGAATGCACCGGGGGTAAAGCTTTGCAAGCAGAATGCCTCTGATACTGCAGTCAGATCTGCCCGAGAGTATAGAATCATAGAATGGTTTAGGTTGGAAAGGACCCTGAAGATCATCGAGTTCCAACCCCCTGCCGTAGGCAGGGACACCTCCCACCAGACCACGTTGCCCAAGGCCACCTCCAGCCTGGCCTTGAACACCTCCAGGGATGGGGCCTCAACAGCCTCTCTGGGCAACCTGGGCCAGTGCCGCACCGCCCTCACAGTGAACAACTTCTTTCTAATGTTCAATCTGAACCTGCCCTCTTCCAGTTTAAAGCCATTCCCCCTCATCCTATCGCTACATGTCCCAGTAAAAAGCCCTTCCCCAGCTCTCCTGTAGGCCCCCGTTAGGGACTAGAAGGAGCAATAAGGTCTCCCCAGAGCCTTCTCTTCTCCAGGCTGAACAGCCCCAACTCTTTCAGCCTCTCCTCATAGGAGAGGTGCTCCAGCCCTCGGATCATCCTCGTGGCTCTCCTCTGGCCCCGCTCCAGCAGGTCCATGTCCTTCTTATGTTGGGGACTCCAGAGCTGGGGGCAGTACTCCAGGTGGGGCCTCATGAGAGTGGAGCAGAGGGGCAGAATCCCCTCCCTTGACCTGCTGGCCGCCCTTCTGCTGGATGCAGCCCAGGATAACCCAAGTACCGCCTGGTAAAACTGTGCGTCCCCGCACTCTCTCATGTTCCCCCGGGGCTGGCGGGATGCTGCCGGGGCTGGGGGCTGGGGCAAGGAGCGGCAGCATCAGCTGAGCAGCATGAAGTGTCGTCCGCTGATGCAGTCTGATCTCTTCCCACTTTTACAGTCTTCATTTGACACTGAATTCCAGTAAACAGAGCTGGAGACACACTCAGTGCCGTATAAACGCAGGGGCTTTATTGCAGAATGAATGTTGGTCTTGCTGGCAGTCAGGAATTTTGATTCCCATTAATAGCAATGAATGAAGCACTTATGGCAGACATACATTCCGGCCGGAGGAGAAGGGATGAGTCTGTTGGTGCTGTTCCTCAGCAGTGTCACACATCCTGTGAAACAGGAGGAGACCTTTTGCGGTGGCTTTGGAGAAGGCCCTCAGTAGAACAGACCATCTCTAGAGATGTTCTCCATCGATGTATTTCGAGCTGGGGTCATCGGAGACCTTAGAAGGGTAATGCAAAAAGTGCCGTGAAATAGAGAACTTAAAAATTTATTTTGATTCAAGTCCATAATAACTTTTTGGTATGTCTCAGCTTCTGCATTTGCAAATGAGATTGGCTTTGGAAGAATAAAATCTAAGCACATATTGTAAAAAAGGCAGGGAAAAGAAGTTTCGTATTTAAGGGGTTTTTTGCATTTATGCCTTGATCCAATTCTGTAAGGTTTATGATGCAGTCTTCTTGTAAAAGCATTCTGTTCAACGATACATTGCGTCGATGGCACCAATATTGTTTTTAACTTCAATCATATATTCAACGTGTCAAAAAGGGAACATCTATATTCATAACCTACAGAACTGAGTCTTAAATTTTATTGCTTGCTTTTCAATAGGCCCTTTTAACTGCGTCAATTCCTTTTCTCTTCCTGTTTTCCTAGAAACCCAGGCAAGTTTAGCAGTGTCATCACTTGATGTGGTCACGTTTAACTCTAATTTGTACGCTACTCTAGTTGACTGATGTCATCAACTAGACGACAGTGGTTTGTATCTGTTATTTTATTCAAGCGGTGATGCTGATTATCCAGATAATCCAGGAAACAAACTATTTACCTTGGTTTAATGATTATTATTTTTTTTTTAAAAAAAACAACCTGATAACCTGGCTGTGGGTAGCTATGATTACAGACACGATGGCCACTGCATGGGCTGCAAGTGCGTGTGTATTCCAGTGTAGATCTGGTGGGAGGGAGGGAAGACTGAGAGCGGCGGTGATGGAGCAGCTTCACAACCTCCCTGTTCTCATGGCACCAACATTTTCTGACCATGCATACCAAGTGTGGTTCAAACTATTAAGCATATATGTGTTAAACCTTTATATCGCATATGCATAAGAAGGTTGGACAGAGGCCGAAACAATTCCTGATTTTCAGGGCTTGGCTTTGCCACGTTTGTAATGTTATATTGAAGTAATTTCTATTTTAAGGATAGACAATATAAATACAACTATCCAATATATATACAACTACCCAATGTTGTTATTGGTTAAATTCTGTATTCTCTTATATACACTATGTCATAGAATAAAACATAGCTGAGCTGAAATTTGGAGGAAAGTTTTTTTTTATTTTCTATTGGTGAATCAGAGGAAAATTAACAGAATTAAATAAAATAGTTACAAATATTTTATCTCTTTGCATTAAAAATATGTAAATACTAATTTTTCATGCCAGCGATTCTGATCGGTATATCTGTTTGCATTGTGGGTTAAGTCCATAGGTTCACATGCTAATTTTAAGCTACGTTATGGGAACAAAGTGCTAGGGAACAGTTGGTCTCATGAAAATTTCAGAATACTTATTTAACCTCTTCCACAGATCTGTTGAATTCATTAGGTTATGGAAGCCACAACCCAAAACTGTATTTCTCAGATAATTTTTTAATTCATAAAGTTCTTAATTGCATAGTTACTTTGTGCTAATGTTCATGGCGTTGGTGTAATTGAAGCAGTAATAGGTTTCTCTTCATTTAGTGCCAAAACAAAGATGAAACACTAAACCCCTGTGGGTGCGGATTATTGCGAGCACAGACGGATGGTGTGGAAATTGTTGAAAGACAAGATTTATGACGTCCAGCGTTGCTTCAGTGGTCAAAACCCCTTGACTATGAAATGAATCCTTTTTCATTATTGACGTGATACTCATTAGATAGAGTGCAATGTATTTTATATACATGTGTATATCTCATGTGCCAATATTGTTTAAATTACACAGTTTCTGGGGTTTCAATTTTCTAATGCTTAAGCATTTGGTTGCTGATATTCCTCATGTGATTTCCAGATTTTGAGACTGCAGATGCCTTTTTTTCCCCTTTACTGATAGCTTAAGACGTACCATTTTTCAAGACAAATATTTTGGAAAAACTCTTCAAGCTTGCCTGTGTGTGCTTTCAGAGGTTTTTGAGGAAGGTTGTTATTATGGAGATATCTAGAAAACTCGATGTTGGAGTTGGAACTCAATGATCTTCAAGGTCCTTTCCAACCTAAACCGTTCTGTGATTCTATGAAAAATGATAGTTTGCAAAAGATGGATCCATCCAAACTGCTGGCTTTACGTATGATTCTAGTCTAGCCTCACCCTGTGCTTTCTTGCAGCTTTTAAATTTGACTGCAAGATTGTGAAACCTAATTATTCCCGTAAGAATTTTACAAAATGAAACTACTTTCTAGGTTATCTTATTAAGATTGTTTGGACTAAAATGTTGATTAATAATCTTTGAATAGTTTTGAAAGAAAATTCTCTGTAAACTTTTATAAAACAAATGTTGATATTGATTGCTGTGTGAGCCACAGAGCCTGAATCTGACTTTAGCAAAAAAATCAATCTTGAGACAATGTTGTACTCGTACATAGAGAAGTGATAAGTCTTTTCCTTCAGACTTAATTACTTCCCATGTCTGATTCACAGAACCATAGAAACATAGAATGGTTTAGGTTGGAAGGGCCTTAAAGACCATCCAGTTCCACCCCCTGCCCTGGGCAGGGCCACCTCCCCCCAGCCGAGGTTGCTCCCAGCCCCATCCAACCCGGCCTTGAACACCTCCAGGGATGGGGCAGCCACAGCTTCTCGGGGCACCCTGCGCCAGGGCCTCACCGCCCCCACAGGAGCAGAGGGGCACAACCCCCCCTCGCCCTACTGGCCACGCTGTGGGGGACGCAGCCCGGGGTGCCGGGGGCTCACTGGGCTGCCAGCGCACGTTGCCGGCTCATGGTGAGCTTCTCATCAATCAACACCCCCAGGTCCTTCTCCTCAGGGCGGCTCTCCAGCCATTCTCCGCCCAACCTGGGTTTGTGCTTGGGATTGCCCCAACCCACATGCAGGACCCTGCACTTGGCCTTGCTGAACTTCATGAGGTTGGCATGGGCCCACCTCTCCAGCCTGTCCAGGTCCCTCTGGGTGGCATCCCCCCCCTCCAGCTTGTTGACCGCTCCATGCAGCTTGGTGTCATTAGCAAACTTGCTGAAGGTGCACGCCATCCTACTGTCCATGTCACCAACAAAGATGTTAAACAGATTACTAGGTAATTATTTGGATCTTTTACTGGTACCCATTTTGTGGTTTTCGTGCAGAATGTAAAATAATTTTTCATTTGTGTAGTAAAAAATAACCTGCTTCTTTCACTAGAAATTACTGAGCATTCAGCCTTAACATCTTGATTATTGTTGTCACACCCGACAATTTAATTGAATAGTTTATTTTGTACATGGCAGTTTCCTGTCTAATACTGTGGTAGAAACAGCTTTTTCTTCTGCCATCTTTATTAATAAAAAAAGACAAGTGCCTTACGTTCTTTCCAGATTTTGAAAACTTCCATTGATAATTAACAGCCAACATTTACGCTGCTTAATTGGACAATACTTCTTTTAAAAGCATTAATGCAAGGTCAATGCATTTTAAACTTCACTGTGCAATTTTGTGGCATTTTCCCTTCTCTTTAGTAACTAAAAGCAGTTTGCTCGGTGCTACTAAATGAACATCAGTGTCTGATACTTGTCATCTGGTACATGCCTACATCCATGCAGACATGTGATGAGTCCATAACAGCTGAGATCTCCTGTGAAATATTGTCCGTGCCTGGGTAGTCCAAATAGCAGTTGGTGAAGGAGCCTCATCCCAGACTGGCAAATAAGCCTGGAGCAGAAGATGCACACCAGTGAGGACGATATGAGAAGCTGCTTGTCCTCCATCTCCTGGACTTATAGGCTCTTGGGCAGGTGGGTCAGGCTTGCACAATGAGGAGCAGTGGGAGATGTGTGATTGTTGGTGTGTGGGATGTGCTCCTGCAATCTCCCATGCTCCTGCACTGGTAAACCATACCAGCTTGTGCCATGGCAACGTTTCTAGCTTGGTTTTGCATGATGTTCCATTAAAGAGTTGTAATTTTCTAAAGTGGGAAAACAAAACTTTGTAGCCTGTGAGTTCTAGAGCAGCACAGGGTGGGGAAATGAGTTACAGGCTGTTTTTAGAACAAAGTGATTTGATCACATCGTCTAGTGATTACGGTATAATTGAAAAAAAAAAAATAGATAAGGTATCCTGTGGTGATATTCTAGTCCTGACTCTAAGCAAAATGATACACTTTTAAATAAATAGCATATCCATTGATTAATAACAGATGTCTACGTTGCAACTTCCTAAATTATCTCTGCTTCCCGTGACTTGAACCACATTTCTTCCTTGTGCTCCTCACTTCACCCTTCCAGGATTGGTGGTTTCTCTCTGTCTTTTTTCTTTGACTCTTCTATTGATAGTGTTTGATGTCAAAGTTAAATGACAGGCTTTTGCATCATCAAATAAAATTCCAAAGAAGTTTCCAGAGTAGAAATCAGGATTCGGGATTGTTTTAATTGAAACCTGAAATAAATGATTATCACAATAAGTCCCAATCGCTTTCAATTTTAGGGCAAAAATCTTTCATTTCCTTGAAATACAGTTATATAGATGGGTTTAGAAAATTTGGGATGTTTAGTAAGGAATGGGAGCGATGTTCTTCTGTTTCAGTCTCTCAGGGTAAGGAAAGGTTTCCAAAGCATCTTGTTCCACAGAACTTGTTGGTCAGGCAGGCGTCTCGGCTGGGCTGCCAAACCTGAGTCGGTTTTCTGTCCTCCGGAGTCACGCTGTGTGTCAGACCCAAGGTTCAATGACATTTGTGGTAATTTCACCCCTTTAAAGATACAAAATACCTCAGCAATACCTGGAAAACAGACCCGTGTCCTGTTTTGTTCTACTAAGTGAAGATGGAGACTGCTTGGATAGACTGGGAAATAAACTGTCTGGGATAAAAAGAGGATGCAAAATTCCTGCTTTCCTAATTTCCCTTATTGTTTGTGCAACAGCGGTGTAACAGAAAACAATTAACTCTTTCTGAGGGCTATTGGCACCAAAATAACAGCCCTTGCTCGGAATGGCTGGGTCCTTGTTAGCAACATTACCCTCGGTTTGGGTCTTCTAGCACTCTTTCTATGTTTGACTCCTAAAAGGCAGTGGAAAAAGCTCTTTTTCCACCCCGCCCGCAGCATAAAGATATTTCCCAATATCTTGTTATTAATAGCGTGGTAATGCAGCTGTGCCAGGAAAGCAGCTTAAACAGCTCAGGGACTTGTGTTTAAAAGGCAGTGCCTCTGACAACACACTTCAAACTTCCACTCTGCAATTGTGAATACTTCAAAAGTTAGGTTGGTAACATTTTTTAGATGTTGAATGCCAAGATAAAAAACATGAAGCAATTTTAAATTAACCTCTCAAATGAGTTTTACCTGAAAAAAAAGATCTCTAACATCATGAAATCTGGCATTAGTTTTCCAGCGTTGTGTTTCAAAGATGTTTAGTTTGGACATCAGTCACAAGGATCGTTTTGTACTTTATACAGAATACAGATTTACTGATAACTTGGGAACACTTCGATTTCACCTTCCCCCCACCGGAATTTCTGGGAAAATACAAGAAGTACACATGACACCTGCTTTGTGTGCAAAAGTTATGTGCTAATCCATTTGGGATGGGCAAGGTCTAACGTCCGTCTGTGTAAACCCCTGTGGGTGCACCCCTTGTGTCATAGATTCATTGAATAGTTTGGGTTGGAAGGGACCTTTAAAAGTGATCTGGTCCAACCCCCGTAATTGGTGTGGACTTGTACCTTGAAAGTTTGTCCTTAAATGTCCTTGAAAATCTGATTCCCACTGAGAGCACGATTCACAAACTTTTCAGTGTGGAAGAAAATTTAACTTTGCATTAATGTATTGGTGGTTTCATAAACTTTTTATTGTGAAATCATTTAAAGTATGTAGGATAACACATGAAATATCTTTTGCACATTAAGAAGGTGGGTAATTTTCTGCATGCTTCAAGCAAATGCTCTACCTATGAACAGGAGCAGGAATCTGCCCTTGGGCAACCGCACAAGAGTCCATTGCTGTTCTGCGAGGGGCGTGCAATGGACATGGAGGAGAGGTCTTCTCGTCCTGAGATGTTCTTGCTTGGCTTCATTTATCCCATAGGGTGACAGAGGGTTTTCTGGAAAGAGCAAGCCAAATTCCTCCAGGATTTACGTAGAAAAGTCCTAGCAATAGATTTGGGCCACCTTTAGCCAATTCTGAACTGATGCTGTCAGTGAAGAAGCGAGGTGAATCCAGCTGAGCGTTACCAGGAGAGGCAGGGGCTGGAGCTTAGATAGATGGCTGGAAAGCCTGTGCTCCCACCAAGGTGCAGAAGTGAATTGAAAGAAAGCAAATAGGTTCAGGGTTTTCAACACATTAATTTTCAATGTTCATGTACTTCATCTGTGCCACGCAGACACCAGAGATTTAAAATAATTGTGGAACGGATGCCTGGAAGCAGAAGGCACGTCATGTTGAGTTCCTTTAGTGGGACTGAATCATTATTCTTCTTTATTGTACTTTCCTGTTACATCAAATGTAAATGGACATGAAAGGTATAATTTCCCTGGAGACAGAAACGATACTTTTGTCAAGTTTGGCCCCGCGTCCTGTCATTCTCTTTCCCTCTCTGCCTGATTTTGTCATGTATCTGTCTGAGCTTTCCATTGATAGCTACATAATTGCCTGAAGCTCTACTAATTAATAATTAGCATTCACTTTTCTTTTCTGCTTCTTGAACCAGTTTTATTTTTGTGGGCTCCAGCAGAGCTGCTACCTGTAAGGGTGCTGAGCTGGGTTTCTTCTAGAACAGAACTGTCACCGTTCATTAAAAGATGCTCCATTGGGCCATCTTCAAAATAAAGTTGGTGCCTTGGCTTCTGTGTGCAAGGGATCCCACTGACCCCCCCCCCCCCCCCCCCCCTAAACTGCAGGTCCACATTACAACTATGAAAGGATGTTATTTATTCATTTACTGTCCTGGTTTCAGCTGGTACAGAGTTAATTTTCTTTCTAGTAGCTGCTGTGTTTTGGATTTGATATGAAAAAGAATGTTGATAACACATATTGTTTTAGTTCTTGCTAAGTGCTGTTTACATCCGTCAAGGACTTCTTTCAGCTTCCCATGGAAGCTGAGAGGGAGCACAGACAGGACAAGCGGCCCAAAGGGGTATTCCATACCAGAGCCGTCGGGCTCAGTGTATAAATGGGGGTTGGCGGGGGGGGGGGGCAGGGTTCTGCAATCACTGCTCGGGACGGGCTGGGCAACCCATTGTCAGGTGGCGAGAGTGACTTGTGTTGTATCATTTTATTTTTTATATTCTTTTACTATAATAATAATAATAGTTATGGTTATGGTTACGGTTATGGTTATTATTATTGTTATTATGGTTATTTTTCCTTTTCCATTACTGTTCTGTTACACTGTCTTTATCTCAACCCATGAGGTTTTTCCTTTTCCCCTCCTGGGGGTGGGGAGTGAGCAATCGGCTGCGTGGTCCTAGTTGCTGGCTGGGGTTAAACCATGGCATTTACTTATCGGATTTTTATTATTGCCTAAGATGTCACTAATTATAGTTGTCTAGAAAAGGATACTTTTTCATGACTCTAGACTCACTTCAGTTATAAAATTTGCATTACGATTTCTTAGTGAAGGTTCAGGGAGTCCATTGTCACTGAACTAAACTGAAAATGCTTGTAATGACAAAGCCTCTCTGACACTAAGGCTGTGCAATCCTATTTAATTCCCCACCCCGGGATTTATTCTGCTCTGCCAACGGAGTAGCTGACGTCTTTAGTCACTTAGCAGCAAGTCATGTTGAGACCGTTGTGAAAATAAGAGCAAGAAGAGCATCTTCTTTTGTGAGAGCTGATTGCATTTGGAAGAAAGACTTCCAAAAGTTCAGTTTCTTGGTGTAGTTCAGTTTCTTGGTGTAGTTCAGCCTCTCTAGATGTTTGTTGTGGCCAAGAGGGAGAGTCCTTCTCTGTCGACAGCTGCAGCATCCAGCTCCTGCCTTGCAACAATGCTACAACTTGTCTGACGACCCATGGACCTAATTCAAGGAGCTAAACTGGCAAAAAAAGGTCTGCTGGTTTTGGAGGGCAATTTTTTTCTGACCCAGGTGGTGGTGGGATTGGACAAGCACCAGTACTGGTGGCCTGCGGTTGGATTGGCTCAGCTGCACTGTAAAGCCATTCCTTAAGGAAAGTCTAAGCCATGGATCAGGACATTGAGTCATGAGTATTTTGTCTTCAAGAAATGAGCTGAAGAGATACCCGAAGGGATACCCTGCTCCTGAAAACGTGCTTTTTGGTGATGGAAACCCAGCTGAGAGGATCAAACCCTTCACAGCCCCTGGAGGCACAAAGGCACTTTCTCCAAAGGGAGGGAGCCTTGTCTGGAGTCCGCCCTGCTGTCATTGCACTTACCTCAGTCTGCCATGGCGATGAGATGCGTAACGCAGTAATATTATCTCTGGAAAGAGGGACTGCTTTTCTTCTGTGCTATGAAATGTCCCATTTTACAGCAGGAACAACTGTAAAAGATGTAGTGGGACAAATGGTCTCGATACGCAGCTTCTGCAGGCTGTAATATTCATCCAACATTATGTGAGCTACTCACACAGAAAATACGCTGTGTTTTATTTATATATACAGAGATATGTTTCATTATCACCATAATATATATTATCTAAAAATTGTGTTACAGTGCTTTTCAGAAGCCTATCAGAGTTTTTTCTGACATTCTGGGTGTCTCTCTGTTTTTTTTTTTTTTTTTTCTTAAAGTTAGTTATCTGCAGCCATTCCCTGATGTTGAATTGTTCCCTCTTTAAGAAGGATCTTTCAGTTAAGGCGTGGAGGAATGATTTTTGGAACAAAGGTAGTCACTTCTGCAGGTGGGGGAAAAATATAAAGTTTTTTTTTTATTCACCAGAGTTATGTTTCCTGTTCTGGAGAATTGATCAGCAAAAGATATCTATTTAGTACAGTGAAATACCTTTCAGTTTTGAGCATTTCTGTAAGGTTTGTCTGTTTGCAGTGATGATGTAAATAGAGTAGATATATTTAAGTGGAGTGAGTCTCTAGGTAGAGAGTAAGGCCAATGGAAGGAGTGTTAGATCCCTGTTTGTCAGTGTGGAAGGAATTGAAGTTAATGTTTTTGAAGAAGAAAAATAGTATTTCTTATGATGTGCATTTTTAGGCTCCAGCCCAGTTTGTGCTTTGTCGCTTGTTGTTCTGGCTGTGCCCAGAGCCCCGTCTTTGGCAATGGGGGGGAACCCAATCTCTGCTGTTTTGGTTATGCTGTGCTCTGATCCTCTGGCTCTCCCATGACACTGTTTTTGGCTCAGACCTGACATAAAAAGCCATTGTCTGCAGCTAAAAGCCAGTGGAAGGAGAGTCTCAGGGGCATACGTAGCTGGGAGATGGCCCCTGGGGCTGCATGTTTCTGAGTGCCATATCTAGACAGCTTTTAAATACACCCAAGGATGGTGATTCAACCACTTCCCTGGGCAGCCTCTTCCAGTCTATGATAACCCTTTCCGTGTAGAAGTTTTTCCTAATCTCCATCCTAAACCTCCCCTGGCACAACTTGATGCCATTTCCTCTTGTCCCATCAGTTGTAACTTGAGAGAAGAGACCAACGGCCACCTCTCTACACCCTCCTTTCAGGTAGTTGTAGAGGGCGATAAGGTCTCTCCTCAGCCTCCTTTTCTGCAGACTAAACAACCACAAGTCCCTCAGCCATTCCTCATAAGACTTATTCTCAAGACCCTTCACCAGCTTCGTTGCCCTTGTTTCATTTTCTTGTTAGAAAGAATGTATTCTTTCTAACATAATAACAGAATACATACTTCTTATGTATTCCAAAGGCGAAGCCATACACAAGGTGCCAGGGTGAGTGAGAACTTGCTGCTTTGCTTTTCTTTTTCTGTTTGTTTTTTCTTTTTTTTTTTTCCCACAATTTCTTGTTTTCTCAGACATTTTCCATCTTTTCTGACTCTCTTTTTTCCTTTCCTCCAAATACTTTGTATTTAGTGCCAACGAAAACAGAAGTACCTTTTGCCTTTAACAGGAATAGGATCGATACTGTTTCCTTTTCTGTACCTCTGTCTCCCTGATTTCTGCTCTTTATTAATTCACATCCACAGTTTTAGGATAGGAATTGGAGACGGCCAAGCTGGAATGGGACTGGCTTGAAGTTCACAGGCAATCAGATCCAGTCTGGCTTAGTCTCACACTACTGATGATTTAGTTCTCCTCACAGTCTTGGTGTCCTCCACAATCTCAGTGTCTATCCATTATCCATCTTTTACAATTAAATGGTGCAGACCTTTGCACTGGGAGCTCACTTAGAGCTGTTACAGATGGCGTTAATCATGGGCAGCATCCTTCTGATGGTCCCACATGCTGCTCATGGGTTTACACACCCGTCGCAGCTTTTTAGTGGTTGTTCAAACGGTGTTGGCTTGTCTTTATTTTTAAATGGATTAGATGTATTCACCCAATCACTCCCAGTTGAGAGCAGTAACTTTTAATTGAGCTGTGATTAGCTTCTTAAACTACCTGAATCTGATGGCAGAAATATATTGCACCTTTTGTTAATTAGGAAATTGATTGCTTGGTTGTGCATCCCTGGTGGTAAATATGATAACCTTTAACATGACAGTGGTTCAATAGTTCAGGGGTTTGATTTCTTTGTTTTAAAGCAATCAGACCTCAGCACCCCCCCCCCCCCCCCCAAAAAAAAAAAAAAAAAAAGATTTGAGAAGATCTAGGAGTTTTCCACAGGCAATGTTACTTTGCATCCCTTTGTGGTGCTTCTGAGTGTCTTTCAGACTTGGAATGATGAAAATCAAAATATGAAGCAGAAATAACTTCTGCCTATAAACTTATTTCTTATCACCTTAGGGATGTCTCCACCTCAGCATTTTTATCTTCTTTTTGCCTTCAGGAGATGTTGACAGATGTATATGTCTTCAGAAACACCAGAATTTGTTACCTACGGAGTAATTAGCCCAGGCAGCTGTAAATGACCCCTCTACCTACCCCTCCCATACGTATTGCAACTTAGTGAGTTGTACGAGTTGTGTTTTCACTGAAACTGAACTCGCTTGTCTGAGATTGTATTGCCTCGAGTTGCACCGGAGTATTTTATGTGCCTTTGTGTTAAAAGCAGATTAAGAAAGAAAACGGAACTTGCTTGCCATGGAAGAGCTGATCCCCCTGTGCCATAATTGGCAGTCTGGGGTCAAATCCTTCCCGCACCGACACTAACGCTTTCCCAGTGCTTGGATGTAGCCTATTTTGGGCAACATTCTGATAATGTCCTCTTATGTCGTGGACCAAAGCTATGCCTTTCCAAATTATCGCCTAGTCCTTGTAAGGAAATGGTTAAATCGTCACCAATCTGCTATACGTTTCCATGTCTTTTGCTTAATTTTCTAGGGAAAAAAAAAAAAATTCTAGGAAAAAAAAAGCACAGGGTTTAAATGCTTCCTTTCTCAGTGTGAAATTTCTGAAGCTAAGACATCCCTAAATTAGTTTATCAGCATCTCGGTGACTCACCAAACAGTCCATTGTCAGAAATGTCTCTATACAGAACTTACCTCGAAGCTCGTGCCTGACAGCAGGCGGTTGTTGGCTTTTAGGTAAAATTGGCTTAAATTTTGAAAACCCGTGCTGATTCTAGCTCCTCAGAGGACCTGGTACAGTGGGGTTGAGCAATGTGGAGGTGAGGCTGGTTCTTCCTATTCAGTCTGTGCTCCTTGCAGTGGCTTGAGGTCTCCTCAATATTTTACACAGTGAAATCCCTCAAAGACCTGCCCTCTTGAAAGAGCAGGCTGATTTTGAGGGCAAGGAGCACAGTCATACAAACTTGAATGACCTTTTTTCAGCAAATTTCATGGAATCATGGAATCATGGAGTTTCAGAGTTGGAAGGGACCTCTAGAGGTCGTCCAGCCACACTCCCCTGCCAAAGCAGGAGTGCCCGGAGCACATCACTCAGGACTGCATCCAGGCGGGTCTTGAAAACCTCCAGAGAAGGGGACTCCACCCCCTCCCTGGGCAGCCTGTGCCCGTGCTCTGTCACCCGAACCGTAAAGACGTTTTTCCGTGTATTTGAACGGAACTTCCTGTGTTCTAACTTGTGCCCATTGCCCCTCGTCCTGTCACTGGGAACCATTGAAAAGAGCCTGGCTCCATCCTCCTTCAACCCACCCTTTAGATACTTGTACGCCATAATAAGGTCTCCCCTCAGCCTTCTCTTCTCCAGGCTAAAGAGTCCCAGCTCTCTCAGCCTTTCCTCATAAGGGAGATGCTCCAATCTTTTAATCAACTTTTAATCAACTGCTCTCTCCAGCAGTTCCTGTCCCTCTTGAACTGGGGACCCCAAAACTGACTGGGGGGCCCAAAACTGCCCCCCAAAATTTGAACTTTCCAGTTCAAGTGGAAGTATGTTTCCGCTGAGACTGGTAATGTTTTGTCCTTCTTCCTATAAATCAGCCCCAAATAATGCAGCAGGATGTTCAGGACTCTCAATACCTGAAATGGGTGAGAATGACAGGGACCAATTACTGTTAAACTATCAGTTGTAAAAAACCCTGTCTGTATTCAGCTTTTTTTACACACCAAAGCCATTAGTGTTTTGCAGCAGGCCAAAACTTTTAATATCCGTTACAGTAAAATGGTTCCAGTCCTGTTCTTAGGTATATACAGTAGCGGTATCACACGAACAGCCTCAGGTGTGGATGGGAGCATGCTGGCTGGGAAGATCCCAGATGATGCATAGTGCTTATCATTCCTTGTGAGAGACTGCTGCTCTGGTGAGTCACTTGAACACCTCAAATCCCAACGTCTACCATTATTTACGTTCCACTGTATATGTGTATTTCATCATTTCTACTTCAGTCGGAGCATTAGAGTCACTTATGGAAAGACAAAGTTTGGTTCAATAGGTATTGGATTGGAAAAAGTCCCAGATGGAGAGCTAAAGGTCTGCCAAAGAAGAATAAAACCTGCCTCCTCTCTGCAGTCTTTCAAGGTAGGATGAGTTTCTTTCACTGAAATAGGCGTATTAAAAACTTTTCACGTGTTGTAAATTTTTAAATCTTATTAGCTGCAAACAATTAAGTCATAACACTTGAAAAGGGCTGAGCAGTCTGCAAAATACATGAAATGTGAATTTATATATGGGAAGTGGTCTCTGGTGGGACGCCTGCCAGGGGAGCCTGGGGTGAGCTGGAGTTGTGCAAATTAACTGACCTGTTTGAGAACAAAGCAATTAGTGATTGCAGGACCTGTTCACGTGGCTTTTCTTTCTTGCATCTGCTAGCGTTGGTAGAGATGTCAACCACTTCTAGTAAAAATATTCTACTGATATAGGGGAAACAGTCCATCTTTCAAAAAAGTCATAGATAACCATCAGCAACATCTCTGTCATGTATAGGATCTACAGAGTCATTCACCACTGAAAGAATATGTAACAAAGTATTTTTCTAACACAACCCAGTTTCTAAAAGTTTATTTAACATTGTGCTCCCAAACATTCATTTCAGTGGTCACTTATTGCTTGTAATTAAAGGTCTATAATAAGATCCAATAATTCCCTGTCGTTGGAGGCGTAGTTCTGATGATGAAAGGGTAGAAGGCTTTGAAGTAAAATAAACAGTAGAAAATGTGATTAGGAGGAAGATAAATGAGATCCCATAGGAGAGGAAAAATTGCTGTCACATTATATTTTTAACTCTTGAAGCTCTGTGTGTTGTGCGATCAGCAGCGAAGGAAAGATTTCATTTGAGGCTGAGGTTCAGGATAACGGGTCAGTGTGGACCATTGCAGACGCTGTTAGACTGAGAAGACTTTATTTCAGCCAGTCATCATAGTGGTTAGACATCACTAGTGGCTTGAGCATGGGTATGTCTTTGCACAGGTTTTGTAAAATAGGATCTTGGTTCATGTGATACACAGTCTGTCTTATACATAACTGCTAAGCCTCATTTAGTTGATGTTTTTTAAAATTACTTATTATTTGTTATAGCTAAGAGTAACTTTTCAGATGTGATGCCTTACGGATATTAACAGTTTATCTGCACTCAGGGCCATTCAAGGAGCACTGCAGTTTGAAATAGTTTCATACATATCTTCTCCAAAGACGTAGATGAGGCTCAAAGCTAAAATAAATGTGCAGAAACAACATCGGCATTTTGAAACCCAACATAATTTAGAGCATATTGCATGATTGAATTACAACCTAATATCTCATAATTTTTCCCACTTGTCAGAAAAGGTCATACAATGCTGTAAACAATCAATAGTTTTTGTGTCTAAAACGAAGAAGTTCGAACAGTTTTTCATGAGCTGTGAAGGTTAAATGAGGCACTTGCCAAGATCTATTGAGAGTCATCCAGGCTTTACATATTTTATAGTATGCTTAGTGGCATACTCATTACCATTACCATTAATGGCTTATGATTAATCAAAAGAATTTGGTTTAGATCCCGCACATGGAGATCATATCATTTATCTCATCTTCTGGGGATTATCCTGAAGAACCTGCTGTATGAATGATCTTAATGTACGCTGGAGTTTATATGGTGTGTTATGTGCAGTTATGCCAAACTTTATAATCTGAGAAAGAAAAATATGCTGTTTGTGTATAATATCACAGCACTTACATTTGCACAAAGCTTTGGTGTTATGTATTTATAATGGTGGTCTTATAAACCACCGTTGTTCTAGGTGTACGCTTGGCCGTGTAGAAAACACCATAGGCTGAAACTCGGCAATGGGCTTCTCATGGCTGGGGAGCAAATGGGGTTTTGCCAGTTTGGGGAGATACTGGTGTGGTTGTGTGCTTGTGCAAACACATCTATATTTACGCAATGCGTGCTTACAAAGGCCCATAAAGAGGTTTGGATGTTTGATAAAGGAAAGGGCAGATGGGCATCTTGCTTCAGTCGCAGCTGGTTCAAAGTGGGTTGTACACTACGTCTTCAGTAGCATCAATATCTGTGTTCAACCAGGAGGGAACAAAAAACCAGGCAGGGAAACAGTGGATGTGTTCAGAGTACTCCACATTAGATCCTTTTGCCGGACTCAGGGCTCCGTGGGCGTTGGGGAAGCGGAGCCATCTTTCACCGGGCAGAGTGCGAAGTCAGGGCACGAGGAAAAAGCTCCGACTGAGGCGGCTGACAGGTCTACCAGCCAACAGCTCCTGCCTTTCCGAGGGGCACCCGCCTCCAGCATTCCCCACACTGGGATTTGGGCTGGAGAAAAGAGCCAGGAGCTGCTCTGCCCAGGGAGAGATGCCTTCAAACAGCGGCAGCTCGGCAGCTCCTGCCTCCCAGGGAGGAGATGGGTCTTGGCCACCCAGCCCTGCCCTGAGCGTGGGCTCTTCTGAGTGCCCAGAGGTGTGCCGGACACAGCCTTTCCCCCCAAAATGTCAGTGCAGTGATGATTAGGAAGTGGAAAAACGACACGTTGTCATCAGCTACTTCATTCCAGAGCGGGCAGCAGTTGGAGAGGAGATGTCGCAGGGTACGTGAAAAGTGCTGCATCTCAGCTTTTAAGTAGAGCGGGTTTAGTCATTGCGTTTGATAGATATCTCCCGAGAACACTTTACGGTGCATTTCTGTCAACTCCAGAGCACGGAGGAGCCTGGAGATGCCTGAGTCAACCCAGGCACGGGGCTCGGGACCTCCGCTGCTCTCCTGGTGCTGCAACCTGCCTTTCAGCCCTTTATCCAGCCGGTTTTTGCTGTTGAGAGGAGAAGTTAACGCCTGCCCCGCTGACGGCAATAGCTGTTCCACAGCTCTGTACCTGCTTTTTAAAATAAGGCTTAAAATATTGTCAGCAACCTGAATCTTAGAGAGAGCACAGATGATAAAGGATTAGTAAATAAAGCAGGGCATCAGTTTGGCCACTGGGTCAGCTTATTGTCTAATCCTTGCTATCTCAATTTCACTCTCCGTAGATAGGGAAGCTAATATCTATTTACGGATCTCCTGGGGTCTTTGGGAGGAATAATCACTGAGTGTTCGTAACCTATTTTTTAAGTGCTAAGTATTACGAGAGATTTGTGGGGACAACACAAAGCAATAAGCGTCATGACAAAGCTGCAGAGTCTGATATGTTCACTCTCCGTTTTCTTCAGAAGGGTTCAAGAAATTAGATGGGATGAACTTTATTTTACCGCTTGGGATTCGCATGGTGACCAAGCAGCAGCACAAAGGTATAGATAACCAAACCACCGATTTACTCTGGGTCTGCTGAACGAAAGTGGTGCACATCTAGTTTCTGGTTTCTCTCACATGCAGAAGTATCAAATTCCCGAGTACCCTATAACAAGTTACCGGGGGCTAGGATTTCTCTTAATTCCAAAAAAGCAATACATAATTGAGGAGATGCAAATCATTCAAAGCTTGTACAAACTCTCCCTGCCCTCCTCCCCCCACCCCCAGTAAATAAGTTTGAGATGGTCTTTGAGCCTTAGAGCTGCAGAAAGCCCGGGGACAGCCCGAGCTGTCGAGGAACATCAGCTCAGTCCTGTTCTCAAATTGTCACCGCAGTGGGACGGTCTTTATTCTTAAACACCCAGGAATTAACTGCTTAGAGCGGTTAATTTTAATATCAAAGGCTTTCAGTGATATAATATGTTCAAAGATTATAACCTTACGAGGCCTTTGTGGCGTTATACAGGGATGGTGAGAAGTGGTTATGAAAGGTTTGGTTTTCTTTTTAGGGAAAAGACACTTCCTCTTATTTTAAAAATAGCACTGAAGATGCAAAAGGAAAAGATAAATGGCCCTTGATGTGGAGCATCGCTGTTGGTTTTCCTGGCTCACTCCGCACACCAAGTTTATGGGATACCCACAGCGGTGTGGGGCGCAGCACATGTGGGCAGCACCCTGCCCGAAATTGAGTGGCACGGTGCTCCATGCCGCAATATATCCCTGCTCAGTGGATAGCAGCCCTGTGTGGACCCCCTGTGGCCTTCAATGCCCACGGATCATGTACGACACTTCAGGGGGAATACAGAAACAAGTGAAGCCGCTGCTGTGGTGGGGCTGGGGTTTCATCCTTGGGGATTTGGGCTTTGCAGAGTGCCTAACCAAATGATGGGTTGTCTTACCATGATGAAAAGGATACTGGTTTTTGCTTATAAATGAGATTAAAGGGTTCTTTTCATGAAAGGGAAGCAGTTTAGCAAGCAGAGAGAGGATGAGTGGGAAGGCAGAAAGTTCATATATCAAATTTGGCGCTGTCTAGATGTGAGACAATGGTCTTTAACGAGTTTCACAGGTTGCTAAATTTGCTGATTCTATTTTTCAGTGAGGAAGAAATATTGATTAATAACATCGGGATTCATAACTAACCACTGAAGCTATGAAAGCTTGATACGGAGTTAAAAGGAAGAGTCCATGCGGGTAATAAGCCTACGCCGTTTTAGTAGCGTTGGGCAGCGATGTCAACAGTCTTTGAACCGCTGTTACAGTCATGTAACATCTCATTCCTTGAAGCCACGAGCAATTTAGTTTCCTCATTATCCAGATAATTCACTGTGACAAAAAGCAGAGATTTGTCTTTGCTGATCGGCCGAAGGCTGCGGTTGGTGTCCCTGTGGGCACAGGCGCGGGGTGAGGGACAGACCCACAGCACCTTCAGACAACTCTTGTAGATGAAGTCAGTGCAGACTTTCCCACTTGCAGGCACTCTGACTTCGCTGTGAGCTCAAAATACTCTGAATTTTGAGACTTGTGTGTGGTTTGGTTGGGTTTTTTTGTTTGTTTGTTTGTTTGTTTGTTTGTTTGTTTGTTTTCTTCCTCTGCAAGCTTGCAGTGGGGAAGGAGGTGGCCAAGCAGGCCTTAGGAGAAGTGAATGACTTTATTGGGCTACTTGTACATTGTAATGTTATTCTGCCTCCAAGGATGGCAGTGTAAATCTCGGAGAAAACAAATTGATTTCAGAAAGGTTATGTATATGTAGATTATTTGCATCCTAACCCCGGTGTGTGCCTCCCCTGCCCCAATAAACAAACGGCTTTTTTGTACTGCTGCAGTCTCTGAGGATATATCTGCAGAGATAAACACAGGCTGAAGTCCTTGCAGGATGGAGCACTGAATGGGAAGCAAAACAAAACAGCGATTTTGCCACTATCTTTCCTATTGAAAGAAAATAGGTACTAAATTCTCTCTGCTGAGTCACAAATACCCTCCTGGACCAAGTCTTGGCTCTGCACTGTCTAGTTTGTCCTACTGAGGAGCAGGACACATTTCTGGGGGACTTTAAGGTGAAATCAGAGTGACTGTGCTTGGAAAAAAAATGCAAACTTTCCCTTTTGAGAATGCCTACCACAACGGCTGGGAGTGTTGTTTTTAGAATAGACACATCACCTCCTCTTCAGATAGGGGAGAAAAAAAATCCCCTGCCTCAAATCCCAAGCTGGTACTGTGTCATATCGACCAACAAAAACCCGAAAAAACAATGACAGAATTATTCCCAGCAGTAGCTCCACTATTGAAACAGGAGCCTCAAGAAAGCCCTTAGAGATTTTATTTTATTCTACGTTATGAGGCAGGAGATCAGGCAAGGCGGTGAAGAATACCAGCTTAAAAGTCTCTAAAATAAATGAGAAGGATTTACTCTGCCAATTTAAACTCTGGGCAGCTGGGTAGGGTTGGCCATAGAGTGGAAACCCAGAGTGGGGACCAACCTGTGAGTCCCAGGAGCCTGTGAAATTGTCTTTGAAGTTCTTTGCATCCCCTGGGGGACGTGGGGTGTGTGTCAGCACGATGGGGGTCCCCTGACCCCCCGGTGGGGCAGGGGCAGGGCTGGACCAAGGGCAGCAGTGTTGGTGACTCCCGTCTCGAACATATGAGGCTGCAAATTGCCATTGTCCTTTATGGCACAGATTTGAGCGTCTTCTCTTCTGTTACAGTATACTACATTCTCAACAACAACTAGATATAAATATTGTCAGGAAGCAGTAGTGCAAAGTTACATGTAATGAGTTTATTTAGCAAGAACCTGCGTTCCATGTCTACAGTTTGCCCGTCGTCATCCTTTGTCTTGTTGTAAACTGCAACTCTGGGCAACTTTTACATGGTGTTTTGCCAAAACTAAAGCCCGTGTTAGGTTATTGCTCTTAGGATAAAGTGATGTTATGACTTGGTATTTCTTTGACAGAGTTCTGCTTGTTTATAAAATATTTTACCTTCTTAGGAGAGAAGGAACAGGAGCTATTTTATGTGTTTGGAAATGTATGGCCAATGAATACCACTTGTGAAGGAAAGGCTCGTATTTGCCCTTTCAGATTGTCTCCAATCTCCTTGCAGATGAGGTTTTTCCTTTTTTGCCCCTCGTTGCCAGCCTCCTGCAGCTGCAGTCCATCAAATCCTGCCCTCCTGTTGCATTTGCTGGATGGGGCGGCCCAGGGGACGCCCAGCCCTGGCTGACGACCTCCCCCTTTGGAGTATCAAGTTCCTCAATCAACTGGGAAAAACATATTCACTTTGCCCATTAAACCAGAAAGGAAGAGGGCTCAGGCAGTAATGTGTAGCCAATGGTAAACTTTGATACGTCCCATTATAACAGTACTGTGATGAGATTCACTTATGGATTCATTAAGTCCCTCCATCTTCGTTTTAAAAAGATCATTTGCCATTGGTGGGTGGCAGATCTTCCATGTCCTGTAATGTAATCCACCTTTTCCTAGCTCGGCTTCCAAGGCTGTCTCACTGCTGAAGGCTGATGTCTGAAAAGATGTGAGTTGTGCACATTGTGTCTCCGCTGTCGTGATTGAATTGTCTGCTGTTACATACACTGCTGTGAGTCAGGAAGGAATTCACTATGAATGCAGTCCTTCTGGGAATGAGCTTTCAGTCTCAGAAGCTAATTAACTAATGCAGTAGCTTTGTTTTTTATAACAAATCTCTGGTGTTTCTGCCAAAAATGAGTCACATCTTCAGCTTTGCAAACATATGTGGCTACACTTAGCTCATCAAATCTGTGCTTAGTCACCTGGATCTGCCTTTTAAGGGTGTTCTTTTCCCATTGCACGAGTGAAATGAAAGTTCAAGGGAAGTTTAGATTGGATATTTGGAAGAATTTCTTTACTGAATGGGTCATCAGGCACTGGAACGCATTACCCGGGGCAGTGGTGGAGTCCCCATCCCAGGAGGGATTTAAGGATCACGTAGATACAGTGCTCAGGGACGTGGTTTGGTGGTGGGTTGGCAGTGTTGGGGTAATGATTGCACCGGATGATCTTACAGGGCTTTTCCAATCTGGGAGATGCTGTGATTCTGTGAAAGTAATAGATATTTAACACCCCTGAAAATATAGTTTTATTCTTTCCAGGGAACCCATATGTCTGTATGAATTTGGAGGAATGATTGCTGGCATATTTATTGAGAATATAGTTCTCTCAAGTACAGACTGGGTTAGATTTCTCCTCTTTCATCTAGACCTTGCCTGAGAAGCTGCCCAAAAAATTGTTGCTTGGCATTCAGTGTGTCATGGTTTAAAAATCCTTCTGATTTGCAGAAACAATAAAATACAACAACAACAAAAAAAGATCCAAGCAGGAAAGGGGTATTGGATGCAGAGGAGTTGGCTCTCCCCAAACGAGCCTGTTGGGCTGTGACTGGTGCCAGAGGCTCTCGGGCTGTAGGCGACCGCTCAACTCGGCCGAGATTGGCTTTTCCAAGAAGGGGTGGGAGCAATAAATAAATAAATAAAGACTCAGGTAACTCAGATTGGACACGTTCAATCTTCTATTATTTTTCTACAGCAGAACAGGGAGACATTTAAAATGGATGCTGCACCTGATGGGTGTAGAGGCTGATAGACTCCTCCAGCTGAGGTGCAGAGCAAGGTGCCGACCGTGCTGCCTGCCGCGATCCGGCTCTCGCAGGGTGCACGGAGCCGCCGGCAACACCTCCAGCCCCCGTGGAAAGCGGGAATATTTATGGAGTTGCAGCAGCAACTGCTTCTCTTTCAGTAATAAATAGTTGATCTCAAAAGGTCATGATCATATATAATATCATTCTCCTGGTAATGAATGCACAATAAATACATCCAGACTGCTGTTGCAGAGTTTAGCACTCTGTTTAGGAGTTTAGGACTCTGGTTCTGCTGAGGAGCCCGTGAGATCAGGCGCTGATACTGTGTGATGAAGGGTTTTTTCGGTCTGCTGCTGCAGCAGCCGTTGGTGGCCGAGGAGGGATGCTCGCGCGAGGCTGAAGTCAGTCGCCAAAGTGCCCAACGGCTTCTGCCAACTGATTGCGTGAAGAGACTCTTTAAAATGACCGCTGCTGAAAAAGTTTTGTCAGCAGTTGTTACTGTGGAAACCTTTAGAAAATCTGTGTGCTTACGGCTGCATCTTACAGAGGTCCTCATACACAGTGACGTCATACAAGAAATCAAGAAAGTTAACGTATTTTTTAGCTGAGAAAATATGCTCCTGTCATTGGATTAGCTGGATTTTCATTTGCACTTTTTCCCTTTGTTTCGTCTCTCCGATCGCTAACAATATCTGTGCTGCTGGCTTACCCCAGCAAACAATTTGTAGCATTTATTATAATAATTATGATTTCGCAAACACTTCTGAGCACGTCTCTGGCTTACTGTATAGTTAATTCCTACATACAGCGCGTTTTTATGTGAACAAGCCAAATCTCAACAACAATTAACCGTCTGAACAATTTAAAATGAGATAGAAAGAACAAAGCGCTTTGTTTTGCCAAGGTTTTTAATCGCCGGTGTGGGTGGAGCAGCACTGGAAACGCGCTCTGCTGTGCTGACCGCTCACGGGGATTTCTGGAAGGAATAATACCTCGGCTGTGCCGGGTGCTGGGTGAGTGTTGGCCACTAATCGAGTTGTATTTTCTTTGCAAACAGGGGCCGGCAGCTCCTCCTGTCCCACCTCCGGGGCTTCGCTCCCGGCAAACGCTGGGCGCTCAGACCAATCTCCGGGGCATCGCCACGGGAACCACTGCCAGCTCCAGTGCCACCTATTCTTATTAAAAAGAGAGTCCTCTCTCAGATGGTGCTACCTGGCTTTCCTAATTGCTACTCATTACCAGGGATGCGCGTTCTTCACCGCACCGCTCCGGGGAGTTTGTAATTGACTGTAATAAAATAAATAGCCATTAAAGCCACAATAAACATTTATTTCTTTTGCTTTGCCTTCCATGAGGAGTAACTCGAGCATCCCAAGAACGTTGTCCGTGACTGTACCCTGAGCAAAGGCAGAAGGTCCTGACGAAAGGGCAGCTCGTGGTGGCAACGATGGCCCAGGGAGGGAGGAGACGTGGAGAGGTGCCTTTTCAACCCCAAATATTATAAGGCCACAGGACTGTGAAAGACTAAGGTGAGGCGGGGTAAGGGATTTGGGGAAAGCCCTGAGGAAGCCCCTCTCCGTCCGAGTGATGCTGAGATAAGCTCCAGTGCGCTGGTGTCTGCGGTGAGAGCCGAGGGATGCTCGGAGGCCCCCGACACGGCCACCACCGCAGGGGACATTTTCTGCTGACAAACAATCCTTGGCTGTGTTTTCCTTTGGGGTCCGCACTCTTTGTGAGCCTCTCACATTTATTATCTGCTTTGTTTTGGTCACACTCCTGTAAAAACTGATTAAATTTCATCTAGGTTCAATGAGTACAATATGGGAATTAATACGGTAATTCAAGGCACTTAGGTTGGGTTTTTATGTGTCAGTGTTAAGAACTCCAGGCACGCACAGCTTCCACCGACAGAGTCACTCCAGTGCTTTCTGCCCGGGAAACCCACCATTGGCGTTAGCCGGACAGTTGCTATTCTTTCTAGTTGTAGTGGTCGAAACAACACGTGCATCTGTTCTGCCAGTAAACTGAATTTCATTGAGGTAGAAAAAATAATAATACATCATCATGAATGACATTCAGTACCCTTAACCCTCCTAGGCGGGCGTGTGTAAAATGTCATTTGTCTTAAATACGTTTTTGCAGAAAGTTGTGTTTTTCTCACCCTGGCTTTGAAAACGCGGTGGATCTCTAATGTTTTCAGATGGCCGTTCTCTACTTGTGATTCGGTGAGGGATATTGCCGGTCTCATCCTCGTGCTGTGCTGCTGTTCCCCTCCCAGAGCTGAAGGGAGACCTTTCCTTGATCCCCGCAGGAACAGACCCTCCTCCTGCTTTTTTATCCCAGAAGTTAGAATGGGCCACTTGTGGAAATAGCAATTTCTGTCTAATAGCTTTGTTATAGACATGAAGCTATGCAGTCTAATGAGCTGTACGCTTTAATGATGGCCTGATAATGGTAGAATGAAAGACGTGGTTTTGTTTTTTTTTTTTTTAAATGTACAAAAGGCTGAGAATAATGAGGTGTGGAAGAATGAACCATTGGGTGGAGTCTCGTGAACTCCCGAGTCAGGCAGCCGGGCTACTGGAAAAAAATCGGATATTTCCCATAGTGACATTCCCTGTGATTTAAGAAGCTCATTATACTGTCTCCTAATTTTAACCCACGTGATTATAGTGAATATATATCTTAAATAACATCTGTCCCAGATGATCTGTGATAAGTTAGATCTCGTGGCACAAAGTAATTCTAAGCCTCCTAATCACATCCAGATGATAATAACCCTTTTATTTATTGGTTATATTACTCGCCTAACTGTATACTCAATCCGAGAAGGACAACACAGTCTGCGTGGAGCTAACAGGGAGCGGATTGAAGCAGAGCGGACTGAAAAACTGAGTTTAAAGTAAAATGACTTCTCTTGTTCAGTTCTGAGAAAAACACAAAGATTATTTGCTTTCCTTTGCATTCTCACAGCTCGGTGCTGGGAACCGCTGTCAGACATTTGGATTTGAACTCTTTTGCATAAGTAACATACACTTATATGAACAATGACAAATTTTCCCCCCGCACCCCCGCTCCTGGTACCTTCAGGGACACGGCAGTGGCTGGGCACTCGGACAGGACCTCACAGGTTTGTACACGGCAAAAAGGTTTTGCTGCTGTGGTTGTTTTGTTAATGGCACTTCTAAGGTGAAACTTGGGGGTTTTTGTTCAGACGTACATTCAGCTCTTTGCTTTCAGAGGAGTTGGGTGTGTCGGTATTGGTTTTGTCCCTGTATGTCTTCCCAGTACAGGGGGCTGCAAAGGCAGCAACAGCCCCACGGCGTGGTCACCCCACCACGGGGACCCCAGGCAGCCAGGGAACAGACCAGACCCGCTACACCTCATTCAAATATTTTGGCAAAAATTATAAATAAGATATTGATTTTGGTTTTGGTTTTGTTTTTTTTTTTTCTTTAATGCATGCAGATCTCCTACAGGAAAAGAGCTCAGAGGAGAGCGCGCTCTTACGCATCCGCAAGACGCTGTGACACTGCAGTGGTTTTTATTGCTGTTAGAAATGCACCATAAAACTCAGGTGAAAGGTAAGGACCAAACTGCCAAGTTATTCCATTGGACTGAGGATGTTCAAATACATTGTCCAAACTTCAAAACCTCATGGGAATTTGTCAAGTGTCAGTGCAAATTACTACTATTACTTTTCTGGCAAACAGATCTGGTTTTCCTGAAACCCGCAAACGCTTTCACCAAAGTGCTTCGACTGCCGATTTTAGGGGGCTGAGGTTGGCCGAGCCGCTGCCGGCCCCTTCCCAGGTTGGAGAGGCAGCGCCGCCGCTGGGTGCGTGCGTGGGCAGGGGAACGCAGAGCGGTGAGAGCTGGAGCTGTGGTCTCCTCACCCCCTTCCCATACCCCAATGCCTTCCCTGACCCTCCCCTGCCGTACCCGAAACTGCAGGGGTGCGCTGTCGTTCGGTAGATGCGGGACTTGAGTTGGGAGAAGTGGGAGGAGAAGGCGGGGAGGGAAGAAAGGAATATTAGGGGTGGGGGGAGCTTGTGTTTGCAGCGTGCGGTGGGGCTGACTGTGCAGCCGCTCCGGCGTACGGCCACTTTGTGCGCACGCAAACGGTGGGGAAATGGTTTGCGGGACACCTCCGTTCCTGCTGCATGACCGAATGCTATTGCGCACACAGCAGAGCTCTGCCTAAATTCCTTCTGCGTTAGATTTGTTAGTAGCCCATGTAACTCACCTTCTGGACCTTCTGCAGGAGCTGAGATTTGGAGAGAAATGTTCCCCAGAAACGTTGTCCCAGAGGCCACAGGACCCCATCCCAGCACTCGGAGCAGGACAAGGTGATCCAGCCCTCCTAATTCAGCCGTCTATTAAGTAGATTATTTTCTGTAAGAGAGCTGAGCTTGCTGAGGCAATGCTTGCTCGCTCTCTTTATGTTGGTGGTGAAGCATCGCACGGGTGAGGACCTGCTGGGAGGGCAGAGCGGGGGCAGAGAGGACTCATAGAGCACAGCAGGAGGGAAATACTTAACACAGTTCTTTAACTTGGTCCTTTATTCCCTCTCCAGTATCTCTTATGATGATTTATACAAGTGAGGTACAGCGGTGCCAGATCCGCATGAACGCTTCTAGGATCAGAAAAAAACCAAAATTAATTCCCACGTGCTTGTCACAAAGCACTTGTCATTTTTTGACTGTTTTAAAAAATACTTTATTTATGCAGTACCATGTATTTTTATTTTTTTTTCCGGTTTTACATAAATGTCTATAAACCCCTGCGTATCTCTGATATGAAAGTAATTTATCTAATTTCCTGAACAGGAATCGTAACAGCCATCTCAGCAGATATTAGGGAAGCCCTTGCTCCTCGTATCCCGTCTTCCCCCCCCGGCTTTGTGTGGAGGAATCATTTCTTTGGTCCCTTCTGAGGGTGACAAAGAGCAGGCACAGCCCAATTGTCCTTACCGCTAAATGACGTGTTAGGTCTCATCGATTTTGAGCACGTCTTAACTTACCATTAGCAACTCAAAATCGCTATGCCACGTAACCAGCCTTTGCGCGGGGGAGCGTGGGGGCTCGATGGCAGGGAGGTTGGGGGTCTGCTGCTGGGGCATCTCGCCGTCCGGGTCCCCATGGGACGGGCAGAGCCTCGGTGAGATGCCGCTGAACTTCACGGAACGGCACCCGGCTCCCATTTGTCTCGCTGCAATTAGTCCCTCAGCCTCACAGGCACGTACTTGAAATTGTTGAGCCACCTATTTACTTCACCCGATAATTGTTTTAGGAATTATTCATAGTGTGTGCTTGGCAAGATTCACAGAGGTTTCCTTGGGAAGCTGCAGATCCTCAGGGACCCGGCTGGTTTATATTCACAGAGCTCATTTTTCAGAAATATCCAATTTTCTAACTATTCTTTAAAAAAATGAAGCGTTCTTTCCTTGTCTGAGCTAGAAACACATTTCTCATGCAGAAAACATGTTTTCTTTTACATTTTGGCAATTGCACTGTAAAGCAGAACAACAACGACATACCAGGGCTAACAGGGCTTGGGACCGCTGGCTGCCTTCTTGGCCCTTGGTGCTTTGAACATGGTCTGCTGCATCCATGGTGAGTTCCTCCCTTGAGCAGAAAAGGCCAAACACGGTGGCCCTGTGGGTCTGTACCTCTTGTGCGAAGCTGAAGTATGGTTAATGCAGTGTGTTTCCTCTGCTGGGTCCTTGTTAACTGTAGGGAGGGACAGACTCAGGGAATCATAGAATCATAGAACGGTTTGAGTTGGAAGGCACCTTGCAGATCATCTCATTCCAGCCCCCTGCCCTGGGCAGGGACACCTCCCCCCAGCCCAGGTTGCTCCCAGCCCCGTCCAACCCGGCCTTGAACACCTCCAGGGATGGGGCAGCCACAGCTCCTCGGGGCACCCTGCGCCAGGGGCTCACCGCCCCCACAGCCAAGAATTTCCTCCTCATATCTCAACTCAATCTCCCCTCTTCCACTTTGAGGCTATTTCCCCTCGTCCTATCACTACAAATGCTTGTAAAAAGTCCCTCTCCAGCTTTATTGTAGGCGCCCTTCAGATACTGGAAGGGCCTCTGAGGTCTCCCCGGAGCCTTCTCTTCTCCAGGCTGAACACCCCAACTCTCCCAGCCTGTCCTCATAGTAGAGGTGCTCCAGCCCTCACAGCATCTTTGTGGCCATCCTCTGTACCCGCTCCAACAGGTCCATGTCTTTCCTATGTTGGGGGCAATTGTAGAAGCAGTGTGTTACTGCACAAACTGCACAAGCTGAGAACCTCACCCCAAAATCCGTCCAGAGCTGCTGCATGGGCTTCTTGGTACAGGGTGATGTTTCTCATGATGGTTCATGTGGATTGGAAATTAGCTTGGGGATTTAAGCTACGTTAGGGGTCTTGGAGATTCTTGTGAGCAAAGTACAGCAGGTGCCACCATGACCAAACATTGATGAGATGTTGAAAGTAGCCCAGGTAAGTTGGGTTATATCTGCTGGTGGTCATGCTGTGTGAGCCCGCTCAACACTCACATTTGATTTTGACTTCAGTTATTGTGCTGACATATGAGTTTTTGGGAAAAAAAGGTGTTTGTCCCTAGAGTGGCAGCATCTCTGGTGCGAAACATCACAAATTCTTTCAAAGGAGCTTCTGACAGCTCAACCCAGCTGAGCACCTGACCATGTGCGTGGTGCAAAATGTCTGCTCTTTTCCACCTAACACTGATAACCAACTGGGCCAGGATTTAGCAATGAGGGGTTAGTGGTCCTCCCACCATGGGCTGCTCAAGGACCTCAAAGGAGGATAAACTTCACTCTAACAAGCAGTACCTGTGGTTGAACAAGCGCTTGTTCCAGGGCATTCCTTGCACACTCGATGTTTTCAGATAGCTTTAAAAACACATGATGAGTTTTCAAATTAGTGTTTATTTTTCTGGGAATGGACATGAAATCTTCCTTTTCCATTGCTGTGATCTCCTGCAGATAGGTTTCCTCATGGTATGCCCAAAGTGTGCTGATGCCTATAGCAGTGCTTATGCCCTGAGGGTTAATTACTTACTAATTCCCTAAACTGGCTTCTACTTTTTTTGCAAATGACACAATTGCTACTCAAAACCAGTTATCAATATGAACTTAAGCTTATGAGTATATCATTTTAAAAGTTATTCTCTAAATCACCTCTATCTCTTGTACAAATTATGATATTTGAAAGAAATATGAAAAAAAGGTGAGCAACAGAGCACATAAAGCAATGGTCTCAAATTGCTTTTTCTGAGGACATGTTTTTCAGTCATGGCAACTTGAAGCAGGATGGGGTAGGATGTGGGACCGATCTCCCAAGCTGACATAAGCCTTGATTCAAAACCTGAAATGATTTTGAGGGTGGTTGTATTAGTCTCTCCATAGTTCTCTTTTTTATGGTTTCATGTCTCCTCCTTTTGTCCCTATGAAGGCACAAGTGAATTAGCATGGAAACACTGTGGTCTTCATAGGCAGGAAAAAACAGCTGAAGGCACAAAATCATAGCACTGAATTTGATGAGATTGCTCCATGTAGTGTTTACCCAAGCATGTTTTCTAACTCCAATGATAGGGATGTGGATGTGACTGATTTTTATGTCATTTGGTTGTTTAGGACAGATACTGTTCCCCAGCTTCACAGGGTTCAGCCAGGAAAGAGCCGGTGTGTCTGTGAACGTATTCAAACTTACCTACTCTTAGATGCCATCAAAACTTCCTTTGGAAAGTTAAGAGATGAGGTCAAGAGTTCTGTTATGACCGATAGTTGAGTTGAATTACTTGGTCACCACTGAGTGAATGATTTTTTTCACTTTGCCCTTGACCAATGTCAGTGTTGTTCTGCTCAGATGCTTTTTCTCTATAAATCACTCTGCCTCCGTGTAGGGTAGCCGATGCCATCAGCTTCTCTTGGGCTTTTCTTAATATTTGAAGCTACACCAAGAAGGTGGAGAGAAATCTTCACTAGCAGCCTTTGTTTTTTGTTTTGGCCATTTCTGTACTAATGAGAATTAGCAAAATTCTGGTGTTTACATGTGAGCAGCCAAAGGCTGCGGTTGCTGAATAGCCCCAAAAATGGTCTCCTGGGGTCAGAGCCACCAGGAAGGGCTGGGTGCAGGTGCTCTGCAGGTGGAAAAGGAAATCCATAGCTTCCATGCTTCCCAACCCAAACTCATATGCTAATAAGCAAGTTGCTGTAAATTGCTTGTCAGTAGGTTTTTACTTTCTTTTTAGGCTCAGCGAGTTTTCTCTTGACATAATTACGCCTAATATACTAATGGGTAAGTCAGTAGGGAACTATGCCGGTATAATGAAAAGGGTTTAACTAACTGAGAGTTATCATATAGATCTCTTTGATTTAGCTCACATCTCTGACTCTTTGGGATGCAAATTGTGTCTGTTTAGTCTCCTTCACATATTGATAGAATGGAAGCGGCTGCACACAAGGGATGTTACAAAACAGGCTTAATTTAAAGAGGATACTTCATGCATCGTGTGAAGGTTCGTGCGTTGTGGATGGAGAAGGTAATTTGATTCGCTGATGCTTCGGTGAGACAAGGGTATATGGCATCACTGTGGGAAGGAGCCTGGCCAAAAGTAGGGGATGAGGCTGCTCTCCGCCGATAAAATTTATCATCCCAAGTAATACAGTGCAGGGTGAAAGGGGGAGGAGAGAGCGGGTCCGTCGCACTGCCAGTCCCTTGATTTGCCACTTTCACAGGTGTTATTTCAATTTGAATGTATTATCCTCAAGAAATGGTAGTCAGCGATCTGGGTATTGAAATAGGAGCGTACATTGTGAAATGTCAAAAAACGCATCGCGTTTCTTTGCGAAGAACAGGACAGGGGTCTGTGGCCGAGCCCGCCAGCCGGGAGCTGAGGCAGGGAGTTCCGATGGGCGATTTTTGTAAGTGGAGCTTTTGTCAGAACTGCAGAGCAAAGAGAAAAACATATTTTGAGGACTTCAGTTGCTGCATCTTAAGCTGATGCGTCCTGTCAGATTGGATCTCTCATGTCAAGTTACAGTCTGACTTCAGATGTCACAACCCAGCACATCAGCCGCAAATCTGCCAAGCCTGGTCTTCGTGTGGGAGCTTATGGGAAGAGCTTTTATTTTTGGATCCGCTTCTCACAGAATCGTTCAGACCAGGTACTTCTGAAAGCTTTCCTTGATGAAAATAGGTGTGATACGTCTATACCTGCATCACGCAAGGCTGTTTCAAGTACAAGACTAATGTGTGATATCTTTTAGGTCCTGCTTGTCTCCAGCTGTCATCTCCTCCTGTGCCTGCTACCAGGAGCCTGAGTGCTGCCGTGTCCCCTACGCGAGACCATGTTTATGCTTGTGGGACACATTGGCTTGGAAAGATCTGCAGGTGTGAATATCAGGTTTTCTTTTCTGAATAAAAGCATTTGCAGTGTCCTTTCCAGACCATATCTTCAGCGTGAGCAAATGCTTTCAGTCCAGGGAGGCTGCCTATATTGCCCGAGGGCCTGTCCCAAAGCTCCTCTTGAAGCCGAGTTGTCTGCTATTTCTGTAAATAATGCACTTGGGCAAGTTTATGCCAGGGAAAAGTGCTGATTTGGCAAGCAAAGCGAGCCTCACTGGCAAAGTGATTTTATGCCGCTATACACAACTGGAGGATACGTTGGCCTTGTCTCAACACAGAAATGTCTCCTCCTGACTGCACTGGGAAGTCTGTAGAGCAATTTAGGCTCAGTGGTTGTCCGGGCTCTGATTTGCAGTGGTAAAGCACATCTCTTGCTTTACATTGCATAAGCTTTATGATGTGCCTTCACATCACATTAAATAATAATAATAAAAAAGCTATAAAAAAAAAGATTCTGCGCTAATGACCTATGCATCTATTCAATAAATACCAAATAATTTCTCTTTTTATTTAAAAGGTAACTAAATGAAAAGTTAGTCTCTAGTTGAACACTTAGCGGCTACCCTGCTTTTCAGTGGACACGAAGGCACACATGGGAGAGCGCTGCTTAAAAGTCTCCTCCTCATCTTTCTCCTTCCCTTGCATTACTTAATGTCCTTTCACTGTGTTTGAGACTTATACGATAGGTCCCCAGGAGGAGGTAGAGGGTCACTGTAGAGGGCTGCAGCCACAGAGAAGGCCAAAGGCTGCACATCTGGTGCAACCTGGTCCCTCACATCTGGTTGATGCAACCTAGTTTGTCTCATCTAGTTGGATGAAAAAGGCTGATTTCATCCCTGGGAATCATGGGCAAGGGAAAAATAGGATGGCAGTTACGCAGGATGCATTTCTCAGAGCGCTGCTGACTGCAGGTCTCTGCTGTCCCACTTCTGTCACCAAGGATCAGACCCTTCCAGAGGTGAAAATGTCTTAAAAAAGCTCTTTCTCTTTATGCTTTATACTTGTGGCTGTCCCCGTGACAAGCCGGTAAAGTGTTCCCATTATGTCGTCAGGCCGGAGATCAGAGCCTGTGCGGATAATACAAAAATATGTCCTCTTTGTCAAGCGCCAGTATCGTCCCTAATAGCCAATATTAAGTTGGCTGAAAGTAACAGGTTTTGCACCCTATTTCCTGCACAGCTAATTAACCTTCAAAACCAGAGGCTTATGTAGTTTGCTAGGCAGAAGTAGTCATTTAGGACTATGATTTAATTAGCATGACTAAAGGGAGGTGGTTGGCAGAGCGAGGTGTTTGCATAGGCATTGTCTGACCAGCTCTGGGCATGTGGAGTTTAACGCGAGTAAATAATTGTATTTGGCACCTGCTTAGTATTGCACTTCATCTGCTGTTTCCCCAGACCCGCTTCTAGGAATTAAAATCATCACATTATGTTTTACAATATTTTTTTATGTATTATTGATGGCACCTTATAAAATTAAATTACATCACATTCATAGTAATGCAATTGAAAAGTTTCAGTCTATTAACGTTTTATTGCTGGAGGGGACAGTAGCTGGTTGTTTGAGCTACACAATATATCCCAAAGGGCACAAGAACTTGCTGAAAATATGGAAAATTTAGCTTTCAATAAACGTATTAAATTGTTACAACTCGTTCATGATAGTGGTTCACTTGCACTATAATATTATTTTCTTTAATGTTTTGGAGACAGTGGTGCCTCCTGTGGTTTTCGCCGTGTGCTGCAGAGATACCACAATACAACAAGAGGACAACATTTATTTAAGCCTCTTAATATTTCTCAATCAGCAGCGTGGGATGTTTTCCTGAAAGAAAGACCAATTCTGCTACTGTATCTCCATGTTAAGATATCCACAGGATAGGGCGGCTTAATCTTCTTGAAGCTTGTTAGGAGCCCTTCCTAGCCGAATGCAGAAAACCGCTTCCTTTTCACCAAAAGCGCTGCTTCTCGTGATAAATTCCCCGCTTGTTTTTAGAGATTTGCCAGGCATAAATTACTCATGCTGTTTCCCCTTCGCATTCAATTGAGATGCAGCAGTAGGGGTGCGGGCTGATGCTGCTGTTGAAGGGACGTGTTCTCACCGTTGCTTTCTCCACTCTCCTTGCAGGAATAAAACGCTTCCCGACCCGCCGCTTTTCCGGAATGACAACCCCCAAATATCCTACTGAAACCCCTGCTGAGAGGCAGCGGGAAGCTGGATGTGGGCTGGTGGCTGAGTGAACTACATCTGCCCGGTGAGAGATGTTTCTTAAGTGAGGTGAGGAGTCCATGTGGCAAAAAAACTGCTCTCAGGTAGGAGAAAGGGCCCTTTAACAGAGCAGAGGGTCGAACCCAAATTTATTGCCAAGGTAGCCGCTTGCTTAGCTAGCGATGTTGCTACAGCTGGGAAACTTGATACACTAAAATCAAAACTGTCTGCTTTGAGCTAAATAGGTTTTTTAAAGTTAAAATGGGAAAAATAAATTTAAAATTAAGTAAATTCAGTTAAAATGGGAATTTTCTCATGCAAAACTAGTGAAAAGCCACCACAGAACATTAATTTCACTAAAAGGAGAATGGATTAATATTACAGCGGTGCTGTTACACGTGTGAAATACAACTAAATAAATGTATATTTATACCTATATAAGTAAGAAAGTACTTGTGGAAGGGCAACGACTGAGCAAAGTGGAACACATCAGAGAAGTGGGTGGTGTATTGTGGGTCAGTGCCACACACATCTTTCATCATCTTCCGTCCGTCACAAGCTTTTTTGATTTCTGAATGAGTCAGAAGTTGAGCTGTACAGCATAAAACCTAAATCGTGGCATAAAATAGCCGGTGACCTCGTATGACAAATGTCTGTGTTATTTCTTGTGCTGGAACAAGTGCATCTTTAAAACTGTCAGGCAAATGGGGAAAGCTGCTGTTGCATAGACGAAGCAGTTTTTCAGGCCGTATTTCAGACTCTGTTCTCTCTCAGCTTCCATTGTAACATACTGATGATCTCAAAGTACCCATTTCTGCTGCTCCTACGCCCTGGTTGTTCCTCTTTCAGGACTGCAGTCATCTTGCCGAAGTGAAAATTTAGGTGTGCAATGGAAGCAGGGATTGTCACATCTTTAATAACTAAAATCATTTCTCGGCAAACTGTGGGCGCGCCAAGCATTGATTTAGAGGGCGATTTCTATTCACGCTTTGGTTTTTATCCTCCTTCCCGAGCAAACAAAGCAGCAGTGAGCCCCAGAGTAAAAATACTGTGAGGAAGCAGAAACAAAGACTACTCACTTGAACTCGGCCTAAAGTGAATCTTCAAAAGGCCTAGAGAAAAGTACAGATTACAAAGTAATCCCACTAGATTTTTGTATTAAAAAGAGAAAGTATTCCCTGTCTGGTGCCTGAAATCCAGTTAGCAATGTTGAATGAGAGCCCGAAAGTTCGCTGATGAAGTCATCCTCAAGGTTGTGCAGCAGCGATTTCAGTCCTGTCCTCCAATTTCATCAATAAAGTTTCCTCCTTCAAGGAAAGACTAAATAATTACCGTTTACGACATTGCCCAAATAATAATATCATAAAAAAGTTTGAGCTGGAACAGACTGTTAAAGGCCATCTAAGTCCAACCCCCCTGCCCTGGGCAGGAACATCTTCAACCAGACCTGGTTGCTCAGAGCCCCGTCCAACCTGGCCTTGAACACCTCCAGGGATGGGGCATCCTCTGGGCAACCTGTGCCAGAGGTTCACCACCCTCAGCATAATTTTTTTTCCTTATATCTAGTCTAAATCTCCCCTCTTTTAGTTTGAAGGCGTTAGGCCTTGTCCTATCGCAAAAGGCCCTGCTAAAAAGTTTGTCCTTATCTTTCTTATAAGCCCCCTTTAAGTACTGGAAGACCACAATAAGGTCTCCCCGGAGCCTTCTCTTCTCCGGGCTGACCCCCGCACCTCTCCCAGCCTGTCCTCCCAGCAGAGGGGCTCCAGCCCTCCCAGCATCTCCGGGGCCTCCTCTGGCCTCGCTCTAACAGCTCTGTGTCCTTCTGCTGTGGGGACCCCCCGAGCCAGAGGCAGCACTGTGGGGGGGTCTCCCCAGAGCAGAGCACAGCAGAGGGGCACAATCCCCCCTCGCCCCGCTGGCCACCCTGGGGGGATGCAGCCCGGGGTGCCGGGGGCTTGCTGGGCTGTGACCACCCATTGCCAGCTCATGTCCAGCTTTTCATCCTCAGGTACCCCCAAGTCCTTCTCCTCAGGGCTGCTCTCCATCCCTCCATCCTGCAGCCTGGACTGACACTGGGAGTTGCCCCAACCAGGTGCAGGATGCTGCCTTCATTTTTTCTTTTCAGGAAAAAAAAAAACAAACCAAAATTGCTTGGCTTTCTGCCTTTTTTCTTCTGGGCTGCTGATTGTGCCCACGAGTGCTCAGCAGAGATTTCCCTCGCAGAAGAGGACTTTAGCTGGGGGAAGCCTTTCCTGCACAGCCACAGCCCCCCACCCCACAGGCAACCGGTCCCAGGCCATTTTCTTCTCGTCCCTTGCTGGGAGAGGGTTCGCACTGCTGTGTTTCCGCAGCGCTAAGCACAGTGTGGCCCTGGGCTTCCCTGGAGCAACCCTAATGCAAATAATAACGAGGTACTTGGGCTGAGAGGAGCTGCGGTGGAGCTCTGCATCGCTGAGCTTCCATAGATAATATATTCCCACAAGGATCCTCGAATAGCAGAATAAATTAGAGCAGCCTTGAAGCTGTTGTAATTCATGCTCAAGCTGGCAGAGAGTCCCCATTAGGCCTGGGAACACTGAGCATCCCCAGTGCTCTCCACCAAGGAGAGCCCAGCGTCGGGGTGTCTTCAGCAGACGCTGTCTGCTTTCAGCTCTGTGTGAATATAGAAGAGAAGATAGAAGCCCTTCTGGTTTGGGTTTTTTCCCCTTTTGTATGTAGCTGCCTCGTTTTTTAATTTTTTTTTTTTTTTCTGGTGCAATTGTACTGGTTTAATTGAAGGCAACACGTAGCCCTTCTGCTGGTGGGAGTGTGCCGAAAGGTAAGAACCCACTCGGGTTTTTGTTCTCAAGGTTGCAGGATTAACGATGAGATGGAGGGAGGGGGCTGTCCTGTTTATTCTGGAGGAATGAATCTTTGAAAGTCTCTCACTGTAGAGAGATCGGAGTGAAAAAGGTGAGAAGAAAGGTAAAAGCAAAAGTAAGAAGGGACCACATGTAGAAGTTCGTAGACCTTTACTTTGGTTAGTGATTTTAGAGACAAATAGGAGGAGATTCTACTTCAAGCAAGCTTCACTCACAAATAATTAAATAAGTAATTATATCATAAAATTCTCACTTCCTGTTTATGTGATGAAAGGTGCTCTGTACGCCCTTAGAATGTTAATGTCCACGTTTAAGAAAACAAGAAAAATCTTTTCATTTCAAAGAAAACGAGCGTATTGGTTCTTTCTTCCTGTCCCCGCAAAATTCCTGTCAACTGTTGACTTCGTTTTTCCAAAATTCAAACTGCCTGAAGTTGTTATGGAAATGGATTCTGCAAAAGCTCAAGAAGTGTTTTGGGTGTTACTCAAGTACAGGTTTCTTCTGAAGATCTGAATATGGTAATATTTAGTAGAATTCAGTGGAGTTTGAGAATTAATTACATTTGCAGCAGAGACTTTGCTGCCCATCCGAGATGGCTCCAGAGCGCCCAAATGGCCAGCGTGGAAAGGGTCAGAGAAATGAGGGAATTTCTTTACTCTGTTTGCAAAATTATAGTTTTGAAAACAAATTTGGAAAAGCTGTTGTGAAAAAAAAATGCTGTTGCAAAGTGAATGAAAGCTAACAAACCCCTTTAATTTACAGTTTTAATATTTAATTTATCTGCTGGCGCCAGACTTTCCGAGGGCACAGTCCCGCTGGCAGCAGGAGAGGGACAATCTGGGGCTGGTGGTGGGATCTCCATCACGGCGCGGGGACGAGTTGGAGAGCAATCTGGCGGGAGTCCTGCAGGGCCAGTTGGGGCTGCCCTTGGGCCGGGGCCCTCCGGCTGTGTTTTCCCATACCTGCATCCGCAGCTCCCTCCTTCGCTCCACCACCCTTTCTGGGAAGGGCTTCAGGACGCACATCTGCGACCAACAAATCTTTCCTGGCTTCCTAGTCCAATTTGCCAACGACATAAAGATTCTCTCTTCAGCAAGAAATATATTTATAAAGTGTGAAAGGATTAGCTAGGCATCTTTTAGCAATTCAATACGTATTTTATGATCAATTTTAGCTAACAGCAGCATTTCTGCGGGCAATCGGTCTCTGGTTTTGACAGTACTTCTGCTGGATTTCACGGATGGGAATGGGAGCTGAAGGGTCTCCCCACCTGGCGGGGATTAGATCACCGAAAATGGCACTCAATTTCTGAAAACTACAACTTCTGATAAAATTCCCAAAGCATAAACAGCGATGTATTCAGCCGATATAAATCAGGGAAGTTCCACTAGGTTTAGCAAAGCTAGCTTACATCACTGGAAGGTGTCATCTTATTTTCAGATGCTTTTGAGAAAACAGCAAAAGGGTTTGGGTTTTTTTTTGTGTGTGTGTGTTGCTGAGCCTTTTGAATTAACAGCAAAATAGGCCAACCATGAAGAAAAATGCAAAATCATCCAGAAAGTCTCTCTAACTCCTTCTGGTGAAAACTCTAGCTCTTACCAACATTGTAATTAAACACGTTTCCAAACTCCCATCTAATTTAAATAGGCTTCACTTCTCACAGGTCAGGGGTGCCTGCGAAGATTCCACGTCAGCTCTAAAAAAACAATAAATCACTGCTTGGCTGTGTTTCAAGATGAAGCTCTTGCTCCCGATTGCCTACAAGGAGATGTGGATGTTTAACTTCAGTGGGAACTGGCAGCGGTTGCTCACTCCTGAGGCTTCAGCCATTCATAGCTCAAAGTTTGGGACTGCGGTATGCAGGCGTAAAATTAAATCAATGAATTGAACCCAAATGGAGCAGTTTTAGTGACATAAACAGAAATAGATACTACTACACCGGTGCCTGTGGTGTTGCCTCTGTATGTTATGGGTGACCACTGCGTTGAGCGTGTCTGCTTTCTCTTCTGGAGATTCCTGAATCGGTCCCCGGAGTTTTGGGTGGCGATGGCAGCTGCTGCCAACCACTACAGGGAATTTTTCATCCGAATCGGGTGCGAGATACCAAACCCTGCATCAGGCGGGAGCAGGGATGCGCTGGCCTGGCCGTCTGTAGCTGCATAAGGATCGGCTTTTAAAATGTGCTGCTCTTTGTTTCCCTACAAATATTTCATATTTCAGGTGGTATCAAAGATGGTCTTTTGGATTTTGAATTTTTTATTTTTTATTTTTTTTTTTATATTTGAATGTGGGGGGGTGTTGCATTGGTAGTTCAGTGCCCTCTCTGAAGGAACAGCGTTTCAGCAACGCGCATGGGCTAAAACACTTAACTATTCCTTTTGTAGCTGTCAGAGTCTGCATGGTACACCATGTCCAAACGAAAGAGCTTATTTCACTTACGGAAGGGCTCTTTGGGAAGTAATTCTGATGGGTTATTTAACAAAGTGCTTCTTATTAGTGTAGATGGTGGTTCCTCTTTTGCACAGTGAGTCTTTCTGAGAAGCAAAATGTATGAAGTGCTCAAGATATACGTTGTTTTAAGAGAAAAATAAACCAAAAGCAACAAGAAAAAATAAAAGCAGTAAAAAGATTATATTGCAGCAGAAGAAATAGACGCTGTTAGCTCATCCCGAGCGTTTTCGTTCATGAGATATAACACAATTCAACTTTTAAATCAAGCCAGCCCTTACAATTTCATGGTGGCCAAATAGGAGAGTCTTTTCCTGCAGCGTGGAGGATTAGGAGCGGATAAATGGCAGTCTGTCCTCTTCCAGAAAAAAGAGAAAAAATAGTAAGTGGATTGTTTTTCCAGTAAGGGACATATCTGTGGTTTTGTTTTGCACTTCCTATTTTCTCCCCCGAGGGAAATAGCAGATGGTTTGAAAAGCAAGAGGAGGTTTGGCTCAGGTTTGAGTGCTCTCTCTGGTCGGGGAGTTTGGCAGGCTCCGCGGCCGTGCGCTCTGTCGGGGAAGGCTCGTAAGAAATTCATTACTATGGGAGGGGGGAAAAAAACCTGTTTACTTTCATGGCGCAGCTTGTACCCTTGCGAAGGACGGCGCTGATTTATGAGCAGTGCCGCGCTGCAGAGGCAGGAGGAGTGGGGCATGTCAGGACCAGGGGGCTGACGTTTCCCTTTCTCCTTAAATACTGTCTGGTTTTGCATTTGGATTGTTTTCGGTCAGAAACCAAAGAATAAGTGATTCTTGGAATGACAAGTTCAATAAATGTAAGCTATTGGTTTCCTTCCCAGCCTCAAACAGATACAATAGTCAAGCCAAAGTGGGACAGCATCTTTTCAAGGAGACAGACAATATTAAAGTATGTTTCCTGAATGACAAAGTTTTTGTGATAGCGGCGATTACTGCGCAACCTAAGGGCTGGTTTGAATTTAACTTCTGTTTTTGATAGACAGACAAATAATGCTTTGTGTGATGCAATATAGCGAATCCTGATTTTCACCCCCTGGTTTTCTGGCTTGTTTCTTGGCCAGTGGAGGTCTTCACCGGGCACTTCCCAGCCCCAGGGAGAACACCTCTGCTCGCTTCCCTCCCACTGCGCTTGGCAGATGAGATGTTGTGTTCACCTTGCTCCTGCTACCAGTGCAATAATCTCCAAGAAATAGCTGATGTGATTTTTTGGGGGGAATTTTAATGCTTCTTCCTACTTGTACCTATGGATTCAGTGGCAGTTCAGGTTTCTCCTCGGTTCTTTCCCCCCAGCTCCCAGCTCAGCCCCATGAGCCCCAGGCTTGTTTTCTTGATTTATTATCTCTTACATTCAGATTTCCATCAGTTAAAACCCCAAGTTTTTGAAACTTTAACCTTGACTGTGTTCAGATTGCCATATGAACAGCTTGACCATCCCCTGGTAACGCGAAGGTCTGAATGCTGATGCTGCTTCTCAACAGGCACTGTGTGAGGTTCACCGGGAAGTTGGGCACGACAGCACAGCTCGGCCAGGGATGCTGGAGGCAGCGCAGGAGCTCCTTAACCAACCTGCGCTAATGGTGGCAGAGGAGGAGACGGCTGCCTTCCAGGCACGAGCGAAACCAATCACTCTTAGATTAACGCAAGAGATTTTCTCTTAGTGTGGTTTCAGAGAAGTCTCGGATTTACTCTTGTCTTTGGAGTTGGTTCCCTGATTAGGTGCTATTTTAATGTCTTCAGTGGAAAATGGTTTTTCTTCTCTGTTAAAAATACTTCAGATACTAAGATACTCCTGGTATTCAGGAGAAAACAGCTTGTCTGTAGGGTAGATAAGAACGTATCTTTCTCTGCTGCCTCAAATTCCCTTAAACATTAAGAAAAGGGATCAGAAAAGGATGTTTTGAGAATTTTTCCTGAATGCCTGGTCACAAGGGTGAATGCTGTTTGTACCACATTCTTTTGTTTTTAATAAGAATGAAAAATAGTTCACAAATCACAAAATAGCGTAGCTGAGTTGCAAGACTAGATATTACAGCCAGAGTCATGCAGAGATCTACAGACACATTTATTTTACCTGTCTGAGTAATTTCTCTTTCTAGAGCCATTTTTTTAAAGAGGAAAAATCATTACGCACATTGACAACGGGACGGCTCGAGGCACAGGGTGCCAACAGCCCACCCAACGGGGTGTGCAGCTCCCAAAGGCTGGCGAGCGCCCGGCAGCGCTGTGTTTGCTGGGTACCGCCTGCTCTGTTTGTGCAGCCGTACCTAGGGTTTGCGAAACTTTATGATAACGCTTCTTTCATTTTAGTTTTCTGGACCGGCAGAATTTGTTCTCATGTTTTATGGAAATGTTTTCACCACTTCAGCATTATTACTCATTGAGATCACTTATGTGTTTTAGTCCATGTGTGGTGCCTGTAATTAATTCTGCTGCAGAATTTGTGTTGTTTATCCAACGGGCATTTGAAATTTGAGGGCTGTGGGTGTGCGCCTCAGTAGTAGCAATGATTTATTTTCATATTCTAATATCTCTTGATGCAGTGGTGCTAAGTGCAGTAGAAGTACTTGCTACTGTGGCTAAACCGGCAAAAAATAGAGGGGGAGAAAAGGATACTAGAGCGTAATGCTCCAACCCTTTTCCTGCTGTTCTGAGACGAGAACATTCCTGTGCGTGAGCTCTGCAGGTCTGCCTGACAAAATGAAAAATCTTTGGTCATTTCAGCTTTTGAATGTGCTCCCTATTTTGACTGTATTGTCACCCATTTCTGTACATCACCCTCTTCATTCCTTCCCTTTCAGAGTGTGGTTGTTACTATGGAGACAGGAAAATAGTTCATGAGAGGGGACCTCCGCAGCGTGGATGGGGCATAGCAACAAATTGGTTTATAGAGTGGCTGGAAAATTGTATGTCTGCTAGTGGATAAACAGGTATTTTATGTAAGAGTTATATATTTGGAATATAATAGGATGCCTGTTTTATTTCTTCTTTCAGAGATTTATTAGTGCTTGGAGAAGAAAGAAACAAGCAGCTCTAATTGAAGACCTTAGAGGATAACAGCATTAGAAACAGCCCTTCCAAATATTGCGCTTTTAACAGAAAGTAATAGTTTGTGCTTCTGTGAGATTTTATTGATATCAGTTGTGTTTATCGTAATCCCTGTAATATATTAATTTACCAGCGTACGTGCTTGGAGAAAGAGAAATGTCCCTGAAATTGGAACAGTTTCATGTAAGATAAAAAAGTGAACACAAAGAAATCAGTGCTTATCGGAGAAGTGGACAGAGGAGCATGAAGGTTCTCATCAGAACCCAAATCTGCATTTTGATTTCTGAGTCTGCTTCAGTTACAGGATTTCTCTCCACGGAAGAGATAAACGCGGGGGATCAGGCTCACACAGTCAGGCACGCATTCATGTGCCATTATTAAACTGAATTCAAATTGTAATTACCAGAGCTAAAAGGGAGATATCATTATATTAACAAAAACCAACATTCTGTATCATTTTGCTCAAAGAAAATGTGTTCATTCAAACCCAGCCTTTTCTATTGCCTGTTGTTCCATATCTCAAAACTGCTTATGGTGTTTTATTCTTTGTCTTCTGCACTGATAGGATTATCAATGTTATGTTGTTTTGATGAAGGATAAAGAGGAGCAAGATTGAGGTGACGTATTTTGAATTGTTCCATATTTTAGTAGTATTGATCTTGGGGCATGTGATGGCTGTACTCCTTTTGACCTTTCCTTTTCGGGTTATTTTTAGGATGGGTTGTTTATAGAATTGCTAAAGAAAAGGTAAGCTGAGATAAGCATTTTAGGATGTTTTGCAGGTGTTGGCTCTAATGCCCCATCCCTGGACGTGGTCAAGGCCAGGTTGGACGGGGCTTGGAGCAACCTGGGCTGGGGGGAGGTGTCCCTGCCCAGAGCAGGGGGGTCTGGATGATCTTCAAGGTCCCTTCCAACCCAAACCACTCTGTGATTCTGTGATTCTATGAATGTGAACTCTTTGAATTCCTAGTGCTGAAAGTTTCCTGGACAATCTCCAAACAGTAGATTTCCAGTTTCAGCACAGCAAGTCAGTGTGTTTGCTGTGTGAGCTGATTGTGTAACAGCAAGTCAAACACGAGAAAATGATGTGCTCCAGCGCTGGCCACCACTCCGCTCCCCAGCAGCCTGCCTGGCACAGCTTCGGCCTTACCAACCCATCCCTGCCACGCTACGTCCCACGGGCTTCAGTCCCCAAAAATGCTGTGGTTCAGGAGACAGCCCACACCTGGGGCTGTTGATAAATGCAATATGGGTGAGAATAACCTGTTTTGGAAGAGAAGGGGAAGGACCACCAGGTGTATATGAGCTGCATCACCTGTCAGAAGGCTCAAAGGGGAGACCATGGCCTGTGTAGTTACTCGGCAAGCCATAGCTTTATAGCTTGCTTCTCCTAAGTGTTATTAAATAGTTATTCATAAATATGTTCACAACACATTAATGTAATTAACAACATTTCTATTTTTGTCTAGTGTCACTCTGAGGCCTAGATTGTGATGAGGATGCCACCGACAAGCACTGTCCCTATGAGAAGCTCATTTTTCCTCCACCCTGGATACAGCCCCACTGCCCCGAGCTTTGCACAGCCTTGGATGGGGAACTGTGCTTATAGGAGAGTTTTCTGGATTTCCCTGTTCTTGCTTCTCTGATACCTCAGGGGAAAGCAGTGGAAGAAAGTACGTTGTTTTTTTTCTACAAAAAAACAAGCTGTCTTTCCTGCATCCTCAGAGCTTTTCTAGGGCTGTTTCTGGGCAGGAGCCCTGCAGCACAGATTGCAGCTGCCAGCCCGGGAAGGGATAGGCGAGTTGCACACAAATATGAAAACAAATCCTCAGAAGCAACAGTGGGTCACGATGAGCCCCACGGATTCTTCCAGGGAAACCTCTGAGTGGGACTGGCTGTTTGCCAGGCTCACGCTGTCAAGTGTTAGAAGGAAAATACTTAAAATAGTGACCACTTGTAAAAATATTGGGTTGAAGGCACATTGTGTTGTCCATGAGGAGAACACTTGATCTCAAATATATATATGTCTTTGATTTGTGCAGAGAAGACCACCAGAAGGCACGGTTTGCAATGACAAATATAAAGAGCAAAGGAAAATATCAGCATTAACGCTACGTAAAATCTGGGGACTTCCCTGCAGTGGGAAGACGAGTGCTTGTGAGCAGTGGTGTTGTGAGATGGGGGCGAAATTGCCTGGAAGGAACTCAGGTAAAGTATTCAGAATGTTGGCTTTTTCTGCTGGTAACCAGGGTGATTCGAGAGCTTCATGCGCTGGTGGATGGAGCTCCAGATGAAGCGGGCAGTGACTAAGCTGGCCAGCACCTTGGTGCAAAGCATGATGAACCATGTCTCTCCTCAGCGTAGAGAAAGGCTCAAAGATGTTGGTGGCGAGTCTTCTAAAGCTTCTTGATGGATCAAGCCTCCATTAAATTTAATGAGAATTTGCCATCCAAAGCCTTTTCCTAGTTTTGCAAGCCTCACCCCAGCTCGCTGTGAAGTCTCCAGCACGTCTGATGGACTCTGGAGATTGCCAAAGGTCAGGGTGCTGAGGGGGGGGGTTGGTCGAGGTTCACCTCAACTCTGGACAGCTTTGTTTAATTTGATAGAGCATAATTTACAGGATTTCTAATTATGGACCCAATCCTGCTTCTTGTGCAGTGAAGGCCATCAAACAATGTCTTTACACTGTATTCCGTCTTACGTGTTTTGTCGGCAATATTGTTTCTTTGCATCAATTTAAAACTGGTAAAGAAAGAGGAGTTTTTCTTATCTTTTTCTTTATTTTGTAATAGTACTTCAGTTGGGAAAACTGATTTTTGCTTCCCCTGTGGTTAATTATGTGACCGCCTATTATGTGCTCTTGAGAGTCCTTCCCTCCTTCGGAAGGAGTGAGGAGAGGCTGAAATTGGTAAGAGCTGGAATTGCCGCTGTGTGTGTGTTAGTGGGGTGTTAGTGGGAGAGCCGGAGCCTGCGCGTGGCTCTGCCCCAGCTCTCGCACGCAGCACGCAGGGTGACGCGCCTCGAAGTCTCCAAGGGAAGAAACAAAGCGTCAGAGGCAGTTTTGATTCTGGCATATTCAGGTTTGCTCGGGTTCTTGTTTCCCAGAGGCCTGGTAAGTGATGCCATACACTTGATTTCTTTTTCCTGTGAAAATTCCTTTTTCTCTGGCCAGAAAAGACTGATTCATACAGAAATTCCTGCATATAAATCTGAATATCCTTTTCTCTGCATCTGAAGGTGCCACAAATCTGTGCAAAGATCTCAGCGCTGAGAATCTAGCTGTGTTCACCATCCCTGCATTGATCTATTGTGTCTTTCAAAAAGATGATCGATCACAGCAGAAAACAGCGAGGAGGATTGGAGAGGGAAGAAGCTGACGGTCTCAGAGTGGAGTGATGTTGCAAAAATCAGAGTTTGACTCTGCGGTAGTTCAAATGAGGAGTTATGAAAGGACTGAAATTACCTTGGAAAAAAATGATGAATTTGAATTTTTCTGGCACAGTCGTGACTCTTTCAAGAAAGCGGGAGCTCTAAGGAAGAAGGCTGCAAAGCGATCTGCCTGATTAAGGGGCTGAATGCTTTGTGGGGCTGGACGCGGCCTGTTGGCTGGCGCCGGTGCTCAGCTCCTCTGGTGGCCCTGAAGGCCAGGAGGGGCTTTAGAAAGCTTTCCCTGCAGAGGCACTGGCTTGGCCCAGGGCTGGTCCCCGCTGTTTGGTTGACTGAGGAAAACAGTGAGTGTTTACAAACGTAACCTACATGGGCATTGTCAAGGGGCTATTAAAATGTGTATGTTCCTGATATGCTGTGAATTGTAGATTTCTCACAGTTTCTTATTTTCTAATGAATGCTTGTAGCCTGAAGCAGCACTAAAAATATTACGTGGTCCATCCTTTGACCATGATACCATTTTGGTGGAACAAAACTGATCCAACAGTAAAAATGTTGTCAGTCGTGGTGCCGGGGGCAGAGGAGGACTGGGCGCCATGGTGTCCTGTGGGATGCTCAGCTTTGCTGTGCAGAGGGTGTGCTCAGTGAGACGAGGTCAGAGCAACAGGGAAGTGTCCCTGTGGGGCTGAGCTGTCCTGGGCTCCCTGGCAAGAGGCAGGAGGACCAAAGGCTTTGAATATCATTGGGTTCTTGGTTACAGGTGCTCTCCTCCAGTGGTCACCACGGCCTCTGGCGAAGCTAACTTTCAGTGCAGATCCTGGTACAAATTTAAGATGAGAAGAGGGGTGTTGGAGGGAGAAGGAACCACCCAAACCCAGCACCCACCCCTCATGTAGACGACCCTTGCATCAGAGCCCTGAGATGGGAAGCTCACCATGAGCCCGCAACGTGTGCTGGCAGCCCAGCGAGCCCCCGGCATCCCGGGCTGCATCCCCCGCAGCGTGGCCAGCAGGGCGAGGGGGGATTGTGCCCCTCTGCTGCGCTCTGCTCTGGGGAGACCCCCCCGCAGTGCTGCCTCCAGCTCGGGGGGTCCCCACAGCAGAAGGACACGGAGCTGTTGGAGCGGGGCCGGAGGAGGCCCCGGAGTTGCTGGGAGGGCTGGAGCCCCTCTGCTGGGAGGACAGGCTGGGAGAGGTGGGGGGGTCAGCCTGGAGAAGAGAAGGCTCCAGGGAGACCTTGGAGCCCCTTCCAGTATCTGAAGTGCGCCTACAGGAGAGCTGGAGAGGGACTTTTTCCAAGGGCATGGAGTGATGGGATGAGGGGGAATGGTTTTACACTGAGAGGGGAGATTTAGAATAGAAATGAGGAATAAATCCTTGGCTGTGCGGGCGGTGAGCCCCTGGTGCAGGGTGCCCAGAGAAGCTGTGGCTGCCCCACCCCTGAAGGTGTTTAAGGCCAGGTCGGACGGAGCTCGGAGCAACCTGGGCTGGTGGTTGCCCCATGGCAGGCAGGTGGAACTAGATGATCTCGAAGTTCCTTTCCAACCCAAACCGTTCTATGATTTCCGAACCAAAGGCACGGCTCCTCGGCTCCCTCTCTGTTCTTGCTGAAACACTGCCCTGGTAACCCTGCTTTTCTTCTGCCTTTTATGAATTGACTTTTTTAGCATCCTGGAGTTCTTTGACCCTAACAAATGGAAGGGATGACTCCTTGTTTTCAGAGGTAATAGTAAATAGGATTTAAGGCTGTTATTGAATTGTCCGCAGCTCTGTGCACAGTTGTAGCAGACTCTTGTGAAATCCAAGATGAGTCCTGGTGCTTTAATTAGAGCAGAAATAAACTGAAGTGTTTTTAATGCCTATCAATATTGAGACTCGGTGACGCCGGGCAGAACAGCTGTCAGACAGCGATTTGCCGAAATACCTACATTTAATTTGGGCGGTTGGTGAACTGTAGTATTTGCCAAATTGTGAACAAGACAGACACTTATTCCAATTATACGGTCTTATCTGCTACAGCAATCAGTTTGGGGTCAAAGAGCTACGGCCTAAATTGATGGTAAAGCGCTGTGGTTAAGTGGCTTAAACTGCGCTTCGTTCTGCTGCGGCTCCGCCGTGGGACATAGTGAATGCAAGCGCCGAAAGAGAAACGATGCGGAATATTACCACGGCTCGAGCAGGATCGTACCAAAAACGTGCTTATTCACGACTTTCAGTGCGACAACGGTCATATAATTGAAACGGCTGATGGGTCACCAAATTCATACAAAGCACTGTTCCTTCGGAGTGCCTTTTTCTGTAGAAACAGATTAGTGCAGCTAATTATTGCACAGTCGGGCAATAGGGACGAAGGAAAGGCAATTACTTTGGATAACTTAGCATTCATTTTTTATTAACTGGCGGAGAGTAGTTAACAAATTATCATATATTTTTTCGAACTGGGAGACCAGCAGGACAGGCTCTGCAGGAACGTTTGCTCTGGCCCCAAAGGGAAGGTGCAGGGCTGGGTGGAGAGCCCGAGGTGGTGGGACTGGGCTCCGCTGGGCTGCCACTGGGTCCATTGGAACCAATAATGGGGAAAATGTCAAGGAAAGCCAGTGAGAAAACAGAGCAACAGCAAAGATTAAAAAAAAAAAAAAAAAAAAAAAGTACCATTTAGACTTTCGTAATTCTTCCTCCTCCTCCATAGCTCTCACCCATTCTCTCCCAGTTCAGCTTCCACCTCCCAGGCAGACAAGGCAGCTGGTAAATGAGCCAAGATCTCGGATTTTTCGTGAATACCTGGCTTCTTGGAGCAAACCGCCACTCATGCTCTCACCAGGTTGCTATAAAGCTCCTTGCAGAGCAGGGGACTTAGCGGTAGCATCAGGAATTAAGGTTTCCAAGTCCTTTGTAAATTTTTTGCCTGGATCAAAGTTTTCCCCAGGCTTGAGGATATCTGTTTGGGAGAGGGGGTGAAGTGCTTTATTTTCTGTGAGGATTTTTTTTTTTTTTTGTTTTGCCTTTAAAACGCAATTACAAAGTAAGAGCTTTTTGGTGTTTTTGCAATATTCGTCCTAATGAATTACAAGCATGCTGTGTTTGCAAGCTGCAAATTGCTAAATAAACTGCCAGATAATAGAATTTAGTGCGTGTTTTTAATTTGATACCACTGCCCACAGCGTTGCAAAATGTTATTGTGACAAAGTGCTTATGGCAGTGTGCTTCCATCATTATGTACCTTCATTTAGAGATTTCTAAGACAGCATGATTAGTGATAACATTGTCCCAGTCTGTACCACGGCAGTCCACGCAATGCGTTCCTCCAAAGTGCCGGTAATGGGCTGCATGCGATTTACTCTTGTGTTAAAGTGATAGATGAGTTTTAAGACTTGTGAACAGTGTAAATTTCCCTGTAAAATATACTAAGAAAATTAAAAATCGACCTTATTTTCATGGGAGGAAAATATTTACTCAGGCAGCTCTCTAAAAATAGCAATATTAATTTCTTAGTGTCACAGTAGGCTGCGTACGTTTTCGTTTGTATTTAAGTAACATTTTTGAGCATCTCTAAACTTTCACAGAAGATGTTTCAGAAAGGCGTTGAAGCTTTCAATAGCTTGTTTTCGCCGTACAGGACCAGGGAGAAATTGTTTGAAAAAAGAAAAAATCCTGCGGCTAGATATCCCACGTCCACAGCTGAAGGTGGGTTGCGAACGGGGTCACTGTGCCTTAGTCATCGCAGAAAGCCCAGCACGAGGCCAGAGTTATAAAGGACAGCATCTTCCATAGATGACCCCTGACCGGTGAGTAGGTCCCCCAAATTCAGAGCTAAACAATAACATTTAACACTGTGATTGGAGCAAAGACTTTGTCTGTAAAGGGTATCACTGGGCCTGGGATGAGATTGGATAAAGACTAATTTGGTTTTATCCTTGAATGAGTTAGATGGTATATAAGTGTTGCCGTGGGTTCTGGAATATGTTTTGAGGACAATATCTACCTAAATATAAGAGATTAAACAGCTTGATAAAAGCACCTGCATTTTGAAAAGTAGTGAAAAAAAATATCTCCTCCTTCCGCAAACATCCCTGTTATTTGGTTTATGTTTGAAACGTTGCGTGGAATGACCTGGAGCTTGAGAAATATCCTTGTGCTTTCACCCGTCCTCCCCGAGCTGAGCACAGGCGCATCCTTCAGCACCCATCCGCAGAGCAGGAGGCTCCTCCGTTCTCCCGCTCCAGAGAAATGGGACACGCTTTTCTCCCCTCTCCTTTGTAAATGATCTCGTAGTGAAGGGAGACGGAGAGAGCTGTGGATCCACGGTGCTGAGCGCAGCGGTCTGGGGGAGAAAACCTTGCTTGAAGCCTGGTGTCAGAAGCATGAAAAGTATCAGTTTATGAAGGCATCATTAAATGGACAGTAATGCCTACAGGTTGTGGGATCAAAGGCTGTACGACCGGCAAAGAGGAAATATGAAACGTCTTACAATACTTTTTGCTTCAAAACTTCCTCTGAGAGCGCCTTGCTTTTCTAATTGTTCAAAAATTGTAAAAGCTGCAACAAGAACAAGAAGCTAAGCCAAAGGAATCAACATTTCAACCAGCCGAGGAGAACTGCTGCTCTGCCTGTCTAAAATTTAAAATAATGACTTAAAATGGCTTTAGTTTGAATTCAGTAAAAAGTGGTGCTGCAGCTGGCTTGGGAAAAAAAAAATGCTTGTCATCCCCAAGAAAGCAGGCATTTATGGTTACAGACCAGCTTGCGTTGTACTTTAACTCATTCAGCAGGATTTTCTGTAGCTCTGATAAATATATTTCTTACTAAATAAAAGTCTTTATTATTTAGCGTCAGTGATAGGATGGGCAAGCAGTGTGGGGTGGAGGCATTGGGGACCAGGGGGATTCCTGCAGACACCTTCCTAAGGTCATCAACAACCAGGATGGAGAGAGAGGAGGTAGCAGAAAGACGGCCGTTACGTTGGAGCGGGAATTTTATGCTGTGCCTACTAAAGACGCAACAGTGCTTTACTTTGTGGATGCAGGATTTTGTGAACCTGTTTTGTGAATTTTGTGAATTGTGCATTTGGAGCCTCGTCACCCCTTTAACGAAAGCGCCGTTAATGGTGTTGGGTCAGGAAGTAGATGCCACTGTCAGGACTGTGTTGGCTGCCCGTGGCCAGCCCGAGCAGGAGATGCTCTTGTCCAGGCAGCGCTTGTCATTTTGGGGACCTCTCACAGAACAATAAATTTTCCCTGTTGCAGATGAGCTCTGACAAAAGCATCCGCTGCTGAGCGCAGGTGCCGATAACACAAGAGGTGAGCTGTGCTGCTCGTGATTTAGCTGCAAGTTTCCCAAGACTAAAACCTGTTCAAAATCTTTGCACAGTCTGGCTCAACAAGTGCCCACCGAGCGCAGCTTCAAGTCATTCTGCATAGGAGCGCTTCCTTCAGGAAGAGGTGGACAGGGTGAGCTGTGACCAGGTTCCGCAGTCTCTTGCCTCAGCAGTAACCAGCTGGATCTTCTTCTGCGCTCTGATTGCTCCAGGCTTCTCTGGGACAAACCACTTGGAAAGGATCTACGGTCCCTTACAGTGATTATAGTTCCAACAGTGGCTCTACACATACGCTATTGCCCTATCGAGCAGACTTGCTCGGCTGAGTGCTCCAGTTGTTTGGACTTACCTTAGGTCATTATATTTTGCTTTTTTCTTTCCCTGTGTTATATTCTGTAGGTTCAGCAGAGTATTTTATAGAGAGTTGGTGCAGAGAGTAGCAGACCTGCGCTTTCCAGAGGAACAAATGATCTTGTAGGGCTTCTGGTCTCAACAATCCCATTAGAAACGTCACAAAGATCCTTTGAAAAATCCTCACTTTAAGTATCTCAACACCACGGACAATCGAGGTGATGACTCACTCTTGAAAACCCAGGTATGCTGGTTTTGTGTTCGTAATGAGAACTGTCCTGCATGTCTTTGTGTGCTTCCAGCGAAGCTGGATGTTGGCACGTTCCCATTTTGGTAAGACTTCAACAGCTGAAGTGAAGGCCAACATGTAACTTCTTACCTGCTGCAGTAAACTAAAATTACTTTTCTGCAGGAAACATTGCGATGCTTGCAATGGACGGTGGTAAGAAACATCACTGCAAGACACTGTAAGGGCAACTGCCGTCCTCCAAATAACGGTGAGTGGGTTTGGGTAGGATGTGGGGCTTTTGGGGGCTGTGGGAAGGAAGGGACCAGGACTTGGGCATGGTGCACAGGGCGGCTGGGGCACCACAAAACTCCCATGGGTGCAGGACGTGGGCCAGAGGCAGCCCATGGCGACTCAGGAGGAGTAAAATCCTTTCAGGTATGTTGGCAGGAGATCTTCCTCTTGCCTGGAGCTCTCGCACACAGCACAGAGGGCAAGAAAGGTGGTGGCACACTCCCCAGGCTCCCAAGGAACGAGGCGGGCTGGTTCTGTGGTGCTGCGGGCCGGGGTTCCGTGGGTCCTCACGAGCGCTGGATATCCTCACCGCAAGCGCAGCCCACCGGCTTGCTGCAGCACACAGCACCCAGCAAAATGCGGTGGGAGCTGGAGCTAAGGAGGCACTTGGGGCCTCCCTGGTGCGGGAAAGGCCTGCGTCTGCTAGAGGCGACCTGGGACCTCGCTTCCGCACAACCAACAACACTCCCCATTTGTATCTGCACGCACTGACAGGTCTACCGCATGCAACGACGCGTTAATCAAAGTACTGCCTGAAATACAGTCCGGGTGAAAAATATATTCAAAGTTTGCTGAAACTGACATTTCTGCAAAGCATTTATTTTTCAGCCGTGTCAGGATATTTCATGTTCATTGCTGTTTTTTCGTTTCCCCTTCAGTATGAGCGTGTTCCACACAACCTGCTTTATTACAGACAATTTTCCTGAATGCATTCAAATTGCAATCCAATGGATTGCAATGGACTTGAAAAAGTCGCCCTCCTCTACGAATTACTGAGGGCTTTAAAACTGAATTTTCAGGGTTGTAAGGAAATGGTTTCTATGAAAAAAATATTGAGATTGGTATAAATTTCAGCATCTCTATTATTAAGCATTTATAAATCCATTGCCTGTATATGGCTGCTGCACAGAAATTGCGATGATCTCACACCGGCCCAGGTAAGGAAGGGGTAGAGGTCTGTAAATTGGGGTTTTTCCGTCCCTGCTGTGGATGCTGTGGTGTTGGGTTTCTTCATGCTCCATTGATTTTGTCTGTACTTAGGGGGAGCTCTGCCTGGAAGTTTTCTTCTTTCATTATTGTTTAACAGTTCACCTCTGCTGGAGGCATAGGATGTTACCACAAGGAGTGCAGGAGGCACAAAACACCACTTGAAAATGTATTTTAAGTTGGCCCTTGGTCTATCTTTGTTTTGTCCATCCTCATAAAGCAAGCGCCTCCGCCAGGCAGCGCTGCACGCTCTGTCTCATCTTGGAACAGTGCCGAAGAAAGGGTTGAGAGCTCGAAATGGGCCTCAGTAATAAAATTTGCACCCAGATTTGGATCCTGAGCTTGTTTCTCTTTAGCTGTTCAAAGGCGTGTGTTCATTAGTTGATTTGAACCCATCCCTATTTAGCTGGAAAAAAAAAAAGTGGGGTTAACTGTAAGTCACCTGTTGCTCAGGTAAATCAGAAATTTTGTAAGATGACATTTTTTTTTTTTTTTTTTTCTTCTAAAGGACCAGTTCTTCCCCTGGGTGCAAATTCTCAATGCCTTGTGGTGCTGAGAGGGTGCAGCTCCTGGTCGGGTTCCCACCGCCTGCTCAGCTCGGCAGCGCCATGGGAGGCTGTAAAGCCGCGGCAAACTGCGCCAGCTCCATACTGGGACCCTCTGCGTGCCACCGTCTTGAAAACTTCTACTGACAGTGTAAGAAATCTTTCAAAGTTTTTTTTTCCTGTTGAAGCAATTGTGGTACAAATTTGCCAGTGATGCTGCAGGGAGAAGATCTTTATTGAAAGAATAAATAATGTATTAGTGTCACAGTGGATGAGATATGTGGTCGGAAAATTTTGTATCTTACAGGTTTGTTTTGGTTTTTTTTTTTTTGGTAAGCAGCTGTGTTGAAGTAAATTTGGTCGACATGGTGCTCTCGACTAAATGTGAGGTGGAGAAAGCCAGTGGTGTCGTGTTCTGAAGCCTATCAAGGATGCAGGTTCACTGCACCGTGCCCTGTCTGACCCATCCTTGGTCCGTTTTCCTACTGCTCCAGAGGAAGGGAGGGACCATGGCAGGGCAGGCTGCAGCGTTTTGTAGCCCCTCACCAGGGCTGTTACTCCAATACTTCTCAAAATCTAAGTTTACTGTAATTCTGAGGTGCTCCAGGGGTCAGAACAGAGACTTTATTGTCTAATTAAACGGGTTTATATTACAAGCAAACCTTGCTGTATTAATGGAAGAAGAAACAGAATGATGTATCATATCACCTCTTTAAATTATTTTGTTTAGTGTCTGTGTTAGATATTAAACATTATGTCATAAAACGCGTGGCTATAGAGAATTTCAATAGGCTTGACATCAAGGTGAGAGAAAAATAATAAAAAACATCCCAGCCTCTTTTATAACACAGCCCTGTGTAACAAGGGAACACTAAAGCAAAAATGACTTTTTGCCAATAATTGTCTTTTGGTTCTTTAAAGCAATACAGTCAAACCTCTGTAGGCTTAATACTACCGGTTATGGGATTTGTATCTCTGCTAAATGCAAAATTTAATTCAGTGTTCAGTTGCTTAAAATTTTAAATATAAACTTTAGTATGTCATAAAAATTGGACTGCTTCCGATGCTTATTAGTCTGAGAAAAAAAAAATTGTCTAATTCAATAGAATTCATGGGCATTGATACTACATTGGGGTTTATTAAAGAGACGAGCTGGTTTTAATATATAAACCATGAAAAGGCTGCAACATCAAGCAAATTATGCAAATTCATTTCTGTAAAAAAAAGGAGTCGTGTCTGCATTACAGGAAGACTTAGAAAGGCTGTCTCTTACCAGCCTTCACCTGTGAAGGTTGTTGTGGTTTACACAGCGTTACAGGTATGTGCACAGTCACTCAGGATTGCACTTCTCTTTCTCCTGTTGGCAGCACAGGCCCAATATGCTAACGCATTGTGGAGATGAAAAATAATAGATTTTGGAGGCCTCAGCAGAATTTGAAGCTCTGTTATGCCAGGCAATGTACCTATATATAGCCTCATCACCTGCGCTGGTGATGCGTTGCATTTGATGTGTGGACCTGCGTGCGCATGATGCGATTTGTTGTGTATATTCCCTGGCGAGAAACCATGGTTCGCGAGGCTGGCTCGAAAGACAGCGAGTTCCTGAGCGTGGTGTTGGTGCTTGTGGATAAACCATTGCATGGGCGCAAGGTCCTCTCCTCCCATCCTCCAGGTGCTGTTCACACCATTGGAGCAATGGTGGGAAACCACCTGAAGTGTTGGCTTGGTAAGAACTGAGAGGTTCTCTACGAACCACCAAAGATACGTCCCTGTCTTCTCCCTTTCAAAAATTAGCTCTGTTCTAAGTTGGAGTAGTGTAACAACAGGTTGTGGGTAAAGTAAATTGTCTCCAGTTTGATCAATGCTCTGCTTGAGGCCATCGTTTTCATAGCACTGAGAGCACAGCATTTCACAAGTCCATAAAGTACACGTGCAACTGAGATGCAGTCTCTGGTCTTTTATCATGGCAACTTTGAAAGAGGTTTTGTAGTACCCAGGCGTCTTCCTGCTGGTGAAAAAAAATCCCATAAAGTTTACTGATGCCGTTGGCAACAGCCGTAGCAGGTCAGGTGCAATCGCTCGCCCTCTTCCTTTGGCCCTGCTGCTGGTGGCCACCGAAACCGCTGCCTGACCAGCTGCTCCGGCAGCCGGGAAGGGAATCCGTGGCCATCATTTTTCTTTGCCCACCCGTTACAAATATCTGCCCAGCCACCATGTAGGTTCAGACTCGTGCATTTGAAGCATGAGTACAGCAAGCAGCTATGCTGGAAGAATTCCTAGAGTTACAGTGAAATGATTGTAGGTGGATCACAAATGGATCTTGTCTCTGAATTTTGGTGGGCCAGTGAAGATTTGTGGGTCAAGGCAGTGGACCTCTCCTTTTCCCCCTCAAACAGAGGCTTTTTGTGGTCTAGAATATTAAACCCCAAATTACAGACGAGCAGGAAGAGATAGAAGTAATTAGTCATACAGGATATTTTGTACTTTGGGGGGGAAATGTTCTTTGAAAATCCCATTATGTGAATTTTCATGAAAGTTTAATATAAGTTCCATTTAAAGAAGTTACTAAACCTTGAAAATGCTATCTTTGCATTTAATGCGCTAAAATAGTCATGAAACATTCCAAGATACTTTTAGAGATTTTCATGAAAATATGCATAAAAAAGATTGAAAAAAAAAAATTTCTAAAAGTACCCATAATTCCAGTAAAAGTCTGCTAATAAGGACATCCTCCTTGCAGCATAATGCAGACTTTTATGAGGAAAAAAAGACATACCAATACTACCGCATGTTAAAAATGTGTTAAAATATCTCAGAGCTGAAAATAAAATTTAAAAAAATTGCAGGAGAGTAGACGTCCTGCATCTAAGACAAGTTTCATTAAAAATTCAGTTTCGAAACATAAAACCTTGGTCTAAATACTTAAGTTTTCGTAACTCTACATAAAACCAGGCGTGGAATATTTCGCTTCAGACTGGAGAAAATCTCCCTGAAATTCTAATGAAGTATTCATAAAAAATACATGACAAATGCGCAGAAGAGTAAAGAGGAACAGCCAAAAATTCACTGAAATTTCAGATTTGAGTTTAAATGTCAGTTCTTTTAGAGAACAAAGCTCTCTTTTGCCTGCTTATAATTGTCTGAAAGTCTCTGAGTGACCGCTGTATCTCCGTGCCGTGCGGCGGGAGCGTGGAGCACAAGGCTGGTGGTGCCTCAGCAGCCCTGTCGTGAAACAGCCTCCTTCGTAAATACTGCTGAAAAAGGGGGAAAACTGCCCATTTTTCCTTTTGCCTGCAATGCCTTGGTCCAATATTTTATTTTCCTCTTATAAGACAGTAGAGATGTCTCTGAAATGGTCTCATTGTGTTGGTGCCGTTCAGGAGAGCAGATGGTGAAATGGAGGTTGGGGCAGTCCCCCTGCTCACAGCTAAGACCAACACAGTCACATCTACTTGTTCTTAAAACTCATGCAGGCAGAAGGTCTTTCATGCTTGAGAGACCGTAAGCTACTGGGTGATGCCCTTGTGCAGCCGTTGGTGGTGTCAGGTCCCTGGCTGCTGAGGAACACTGGTGTTGAAGTCCTGCCCTGGTGGTCAGGAACCCCGTTCTCCTGCTCCTCAGCTCAGCCCAGCACCCAGTACAGCACATGACTGCCTCATTCACCCCTTGACAAGAGAGGTAATGCAGGAAAAATAGGAAATAATACTGTAGGAAACAATTTTCCGGTTAAATTTAATGCAGACCTGCTGCTGCTGTCTTCTCTACTGATGCAGCTCTATTCCTTTGGCACTCAGAGGAGTACTTGAGGTTTTGTCGTGGCGTCAAACCATTATCCCAGCGGGGCAGGGATGGGCAGGTCCCTGCAGCCAGCACCCTCCTTTGCAGGGCATCAACCTCCGCCTCTGCCCAAAGCTCAGAGGGAATTATTTTTTTCAGCCGTGTTTCTGTCTCCCTCAGCCAGTGGAAATGTCAGAGTCTGCGTTAGCCCAGCGCACGCAGTTTTACAGTAATTTAGTCCCTGGGAAGAGAGCTGCCGGGTCCCCTGGCCTCGCCGGCCAGGCTCGCCGTGCCTGGAAGCTCTTCTGCACTTCTGCAGGTGCCGGCGAGCAGGTCTGCGCTGAGCATACAGAACAGGGCACACAAGGCATAACGAGACTTTTTAACCTTGAAACTTCTGCCTAATCTCAGCCTAAAAGTGTCTGAAGAAATCCTTGTCTGCAGTTTAAAATATTCTTAAAAAGACCAGTGATAGTCTTAATAATTTCTCCTTGCAAATATAAAGATTTACCCTTTCCCCTTAAAAATACACGTGGGACTCCTGGTATGAAGTTGCCCTGATTATGAAGATGTTTGGGATTTTATTGGTTTCCATTTTCAGCAATTTTTCCAATGTAAATGTCGGATTTATAGTCTCCTGTCAGACACTGTGTAAAGGGAATAATAATCACGTACTAACATTTTTTTGCTTTACAGCTTAATGTAAATCTTTATTAGAGTTTGCAAGTAGCGAAATAACCTTCGGCACGAGGCACTTAGGAGGTGATGTAAAACCCTCCCGCAGCCGAGGGGAAGGCTGTGGTTGGGTTCAGCGGGCGCTCAGCCAGGGTCTCCTTTATTTAAATTCCCTTTTCTCGTTCCAAACTTGCTGCCGGCTCATCCATGTTCATCCTGATAGTCAGTGAGAGAAAAAAGAGAAGCTGTTATGCCAAGAAACTGGGGAAAGTCCTGCGAGGCAGAGGGAAGGCTGGAGCGTGTTGTCCTTTAGCATGAAGACCACAAGATAAATGCTCTTATAGACACCTACATTTAATATACTGTGTTATATGCACATTATGCAGCAGCCTCGATTGTTTATCAGCCCTACATTTGTGTCAAAACCTATCTATAATCCACAATGGTCTGTTAATTTGTCGTAGTTCAGCACTCCCGTATCTATATAATAATGAAAAAAAAAAAAAGAGCTTTTCAGCTTGTTTGATGAATTAGCAACAGGTCTGGGAATTTTGGCAATCAATACTTGCTGAGATTCCCAGTGTTGTAGCTAATTTGAATATAAGTTAATAAATCTCTCTTGGGCACCTCAATACAAGAGAGATATGGAGGTGCTGGAGCGAGTGCAGAGGGGGGCAATGAAGCTGGTGAAGGGCCTCGCAGACAAATCATCTGAAGAGCGGCTGAAGGAGCTGGGACTGTTTAGTTTGAGGAGGAGGAGGCTGAGGGGAGACCGCATCACTCTCTACAACTATTTGAAAGGACACCGTAGAGAGGTTGGTGCTGGTCTCTTCTCACAGGTAATTAATGACAGAACAAGAGGGAATGGCTTCAGGCTCCACCAGGGCAGATTTAGACTGAGCATTAGGAAAGAATTTTTCACAGAAAGAGTGGTGGGGCATTGGAATAGACTGCCCAGGGAGGTGGTTGAGTCCCCATCCCTGGATGTGTTTAAGAGACGTTTGGATGTGGTGTTGGGGGATGTGGTGTAGGGGAGAACTTTGTAGAGTAGGGTAGATGGTTGGACTCGATGATCCCAGGGGTCTCTTCCAACCTAGACAATTCCATGATTCTATGAGTCTATGATTCTAATATGTTTATTAAAGGAAATAAAAAACTCATTCTTTAAAAAAAAAATTCACTTCATTCTTTGCCAGCAGATTTTCATGTGCGTTGCAAATGATTTCAAGAATTTTCTCAAAAATGTACATAATCTGTTCATTAAGAATTCCTTTTGTGCTTAGGATAATGTCCAATAAACTCCAAAGGAGAAGAGTGGTAATTTCCTTCAGAGGAATAAGTACATCAGTGTGGATTTCCACGGAAGCATGTTTGCAAAACTGCTTTATGCTGAAGTTAAGCAACTTTGTGAACTCTCCAGCAGTGAAAAGTTATTGCTGGCAGCTTTGAGAGATGAGTAGGCCTTCACTGGCACTGGGGGTTGTGTCAGATTTGTTCTCACCCGGCAATTACTGAGAGAGCACGGCTCGTGGCTGTCCTATCGATTCATCATTTGACCCTTGAACCACAATTTTTAGCCCATCTGAAGCAGTAGCGTTCTCATTACAGAATCAGAGAATTACAGGGATTGGAAGGGCCCTCTGGAGCCCCCCCAGTGCCACCCCCCGCCAGAGCAGGGGCACCTCCAGCAGTGGCACAGGACACCTCCAGGCGGGTTTGCAATGGCTCCAGAGGGGGAGACTCCCCCCCTCTCTGGGCAGCTGTGCCAGTGCTCTGCCGCCCCCACAGGAGAGAAGTTCCACCTCATGTGTTGATGGAACCTCCTATGGTCACGTTTGTGCCCGTTCCCTCTTGTCCTGTCACGGGGCACCACTGCACACAGACTGTTCCCCCCCCCGGCACCCGCCCTGTCAGTATTGATAAGCGTTGATGAGACCCCCCCTCAGCCTTCTCTTCTCCAGACTGAACAGCCCCACGGCCCTCAGCCTCTCCTCAGCACAGAGATGCTCCAGACCCCTCATCATCTCCGTAGCCCTTTGCTGGACCCTCTCCAGCAGTTCCCTGTCCTTCTTGACCCGGGGAGCCCCAAACTGGACACAGTGCTCCAGATGTGGCCTCCCCAGGGCAGAGCAGAGGGGGAGGATGACCTCCCTCCACCTGCTGGCCACACTCTGCTTGATGCCTCCCAGGGATTAGCTATCAAATAAATTGTAGAACTCTTTTTGCTGATTTCTTTCAAGTTGGTATTTCTATTTAAAAAAAATATATATAAAAAATTAATTTCTATAATGCAAATGTACTTAAGTTATAGAAAACCTCTTAAAAATGTTGGCAGCTCCTAAGATGTAAAGGAATATTCTTTCCGTATTGCTTCCAGGTACCTTAGATGTACTCTAAAGTGTGTCTTCCCTCATGTATTGATCCTGAACAGAAAAGAGAGGGAGCCAAGGGGACGCCATCCCTGCTGAGCTGTGGGGTCCCGCTCATCTGAAGCAACGCTGAGAGACTTTTTCCCGTTGGGTAATGGTTGGATGAATTCAGATTCACCGAGACTAGCTCCCGTGCCTTACCTTGCCCGATTCCTTTCTGCCTTTTGGAGTTAGAAGGAAAGCAAAGCTGCCGGCAGGGACCTCGCAACCTCAGGTTTGTGCATTTAACAGTGGTATCATTTTGTTCTTACAGATGATAGAAACATGTGAGGGAAACTTCCCCTCTGTTGTCCTCTGCCCCTGGGCGGCTTTGCTGCAAGCCAGGGCGGGTTCTGAATTCTTCCTTGCCCTTTCCAAGCACTTGGTGGGAGCTGGAGGCCGGTCACGAGTGCTCCGCCAGGCAAAGGGGATTTTTGAAAGGCTTTTTCTCTTCAGCATCGCTGGAGCAGGTGAGAACTCTCTCCACGGAAAGTTTAGACTTTGGCAAAACACAAACACAAGCCAATTTAAATTCTCACCTGAGGCCCATGGGCACAGCAAAGAGAAAATCCCAAAAGATTTCGAAAAGGAGGAGGAAAAGCTTAATAGTGAACTTCACAGGAGAATTCGGGTTTGCTAGTGGGGCGGGTGGGAGCTGGATCGCATCGGTAGCAGTTTGCGGGACGAATTGGCTGTGCGGGGCCGCTGCCCATCGCTGCCCACATCCCTGCCGTGGTTTCCATGGCTCGCGCGGCGGTGGCAGAAAGGGCAGCTTCGCTGTCGGGCTGCTTCCACAGGTGAAAAATGTTTATTGCCGTGGAATGTCTCTTCTGCGTCGTGCTTATTGTTCAATTAGAACAGTAGCCCATGTGAGATACTTTACCGGCTTTCTGCAGTCAGCACTGTCACGCTCTACTCATACCTGTTTAAACTGAGCGCTGTGCTTTGCGCTGAGGTTTCTTTTTGGAAAAGAAAGGTACAACTTTGTTGTGCTGCATCGTAGAGTAAGGTGTTTAACACAGAAGCTCCAATCAATGGGATATAGATTTTATGTTCTTCTCTTGCCCTGTATTTTGCACCCACACCGCACATGCTTAGTGTTGGCTCTGACTCTGCTCCGAACATCAGATGTAGTCATTTAAAATTCACAAAGCCACCGAGGATTCACACTTGCCTGTGAATAGCTGGTTGCTATTAAAAGTATGTTCGTGGTGAAACATTTCTCCGGTGTTTTAAAGCTGCCAGAAACCATTTATGCCTGCTATTGTGTGACAGGGATAACGTTGGAAATGACATTTTATGATGTCTGCCGCCTTAAAGACGCTGCAGTCTGTCTGTCTTTGCACTTGTGCTTTGATTTTATTCAAATATATTTATTATAAGTACTTATAAATGTCAGTGGCTGCCAGTAGTCATCTGTCTCATGTCATGTTGAAAGGTAAGAGATTCCACCCGTGGGACTTTGCGGGGGTGGAAGTAAAGCCTCATAATGAAGGGGGAACTGGGGAGAGTAAGGAAGCAAGTAAACACCTGAGGCAAAGCCATGTATGTACATAATAAAATCAGTTTTAAGGGCATGCTTAATTTTAGAGCTGTTCCCAATCTGGGGAAGGAGCAAAACTGGGGCAACCAGACATATACAGCCAAGCATATCTGGAAACAGTATTTACTCTAATTACCATATTTCCTGTTGGAAAATAACCTAATCAGTATGGTGTAGGTATATCAATAGGTATATTGAACTTAAAACCTCTTCTGTGGTAGTTATTAAATTCCACGACATTTCAGCTTGATTACCTTTATAACAGATATGACTCGAGGCTGTTACAGGGAACCTTCTGAGGTGGATGGGAAATCTGATGACCTACCCCACCAACAGTCCCAATTATTCAAACTGACGAAAATGTAGTATAAAACCTCATTAGCAGAAAGGAAATTGATAAGCCTATTCCCTGATTTTTTTTCTGTTTTAATGTTGGCTGAGATGAAGGGATGAGATGCGAAAGAAAACCTCCTCCTGCCTCGGCGGGTGGAGGGAGAGAAACGAGAGGTTTCCTGAACTCCAGCTCTACCTCTGCCTTGATGATGGTATTTTGCAGGAGTTAATCATAGAATCATAGAATTGCTGAGGTTGGAAGGGACCCTCAAGATCATCAAGTCCAACCATTACCCTCCCCTGACAAAACCAATTCTAAGCCATGTCCCCGAGTACCACCTCTACCCTGTTTTTAAACACCTCCAGGGATGGCGAATCCACCCCCTCCCTGGGCAGCCTCTGCCAACGTTTGATAACCCTTTCAGTGAAAAAATGTTTCCTAATATCCAATCTAAACCTCCCCTGACATAACTTGAACCCATTTCCTCTTGTCCTATCACTTGTCACCAGGGAGAAGAGGTCAGCCCCCACCTCTCTACACCCTCCTTTCAGGTACTTGTAGAGGGTGATAAGGTCTCCCCTCAGCCTCCTCTTCTCCAGGCTGAACAATCCCAGTTCCCGCAGTTGTTCCTCATAAGATTTGTCCTCCAGACCCCTCACCAGCTTTGTAACCCTTCTCTGGACACATTCCAACACCTCAATGTCCTTCTCGTAGTGAGGGGCCCAAAACTAAATGCAGTACTCGAGATGGGGCCTCACCAGTGCCGAGTACAGGGGGATGATCACTTCCCCAGTCCTGCTCACCACACTATTCCTGATACAGGCCAGGATGCCGTTTGCCTTCTTGGCCACCTGGGCACACTGCTGGCTCATATCCAGCCAGCTGTCCACCAACACTCCCAGGTCCTTCTCTGCCGGGCAGCTTTCCAGCCACTCTGCCCCAAGCCTGTAGCGTCCATGGGGTTGGTGTGACCCAAGTGCAGGACCTGGCACTTGGTCCTGTTGACCCTCACACCATTGGCCTCGGCCCATCGGTCCAGCCTGTCCAGATCCCTCTGCAGAGCCAACCTACCCTCAAGCAGATCAACACGCCCGCCTAGCTTAGTGTCATCTGCGAACTTACTGAGGATGCACTCGATCCCCTCATCCAGGTCATTGATAAAGATATTGAAGAGAACTGGCCCCAGCACCAAACCCTTGTGACCGGACACCAACTGGATTTAACTCCATTCATCACCACTCTCTGGACACGGCCATCCAGCCAGTTTTTTACCCAGCGAAGAGTACACCTGTCCAGGCCATGAGCAGCCAATTTCTCCAGGAGAATACTGTGGGAAATGGTGTCAAAAACTTTGCAGAAATCCAGGTAGATAACATCCACAGCTTTTCCCTCATCCACTAAGTGGGTCACCTTATCATAGATCAGGTTTGTCAGGCATGACCTGCCTTTCACAAACCCATGCTGACTTTTGTATAGGACATTTATTTATAGGGGGTTATTCTGTTCTTGAGAGTACCCCAGCACTACAACTGCGTTTGGGAGTCCCTTTGCTCGTCTCTCCGCTAACCTACGGCCGTTCAGTGGCATGGAAAAGGCTGTACAGTGGTCTGGCTGTTCTTGCTGCCTCCTTTCAGCTTCTCTCCATTCAATAAGGATGACAACCTTGGGTGTAATAAAGGGAATGAGGCTTCAGGTAGGCGGAGAGTAATTGATGGCATTTCCCAGAAAAACGGTAATAAAAAACCTTTTCTCATGACACGGGGTCTCTGAGTGCCGTCCCAGCCCTGTGCGCTCTCCAAACCACTGCCTCGCGCTTTGCCATGTGTTTGGGCTGAGACCCTGGGAGGAAAACCCAGCATTCCCATTCCCATTCCGATTCCTGCTGGCAACCATGGATTTGAGATAAGCGTGTGGTTTGAAGGAGACCAGCCTCTCCTCATGCGGTTTATCAAGCTCACGGCACAAAGACAGAAAGAAATGGATACGCAACTGTTATATTTCCCTACTTGATATTGGAATTTTTTTTTTTTTTTTTTTTTATATATATATATATATTTGAAAAGCATGGAAAGCCATGCTCATCTCAGCATTGCCCGGTCTGATCTCTGATTGCATTTTCACATACTTTCTAGGTTATAGAACAGCAATATATAAATCTTAAATTCTTCCTAAAAAAGGAAAAGCATGATATTATTTTATGGACTATTTCAGGTTGGTTGTTTTTTTTTTCTAAACTTGTACCTCTGCTGCACAAACCCGCTTGCTGTAATGCCTATAAATGACTGCTGTTGCAGCGATGTTTCCCGACTCTCTTAAATTTGGCTCTTGTAGGTCTGGGGCTTGATCCCGCTGGTACCCAGCCATGGGGCAGCTGCTCACCGCCACGGCTCCCCGTGTCCTCCCAGCTCCGAAGCTGCGGAATTCCAAAGATTTATCCATTTACAAGTCCTCACAGAAAAACTAGAAGAAAATGTAACTATAACCTGAAGTCCTTTCCTGGAAAACAAATACAAACCATGGTATTTATATCAAATATTTCGGGAGTGTGCACATAATTTTCTTTGGGTGGGATGTCGTCCCTTGATTCTTTAGGAGTTTTCTGCACAAAGGACCGCAGATATATATCTAGCTGCTTCTGAAATCGTGGGTTACTTCACCACACAGTACATAGGGAAAAGTAAAATAATCCAGGTAAAAAAGTTACTTTTTGAAAAAGTTTACAAAATACCACACCGTAAAGCAAAACAAACCGAAAGAAATAAAGCTTCAAACCAAAGTGAAATTGGCCAAGTTAGTGAACGATGGTCAGGGAGACGATGACATTCATTTCAAATTGCTCTGCGCTCCAAAATACTGAAAGTGAATATAATGAAGGATTAATGGAATTTGCTTTTGTCTTTCTGTAAAGAAGACAAAAAAGGCTACTTAAATGAGTAGTGTGCTTGTTATGCATATGAAGACACAAAGGTTATGAAAATATGGCACAATCTCCTCAATTCTGTGATTTAATTAAGATACGCCTCTGAGGAAAAGAAGCAAAAGGGATGCTCGCTGTAACTGTAATTTATAAACTTGTGTTCCATTTCTTGGAGGTGTGAAACAACAGTGGTAATAAATGATTATTTAATAGCCTAAAATGTCAGGAGAGCAGCGGCTGAAATCAGTTTGGAGGAAAAAGGGATAATGTCAATTTTACCGAATCTGTGAGAACACTGGTGGAACCGCGTAATTGGAAGAGCCCAATACTTTACACAGACGCACCGGGGCTGAGCTCTCCGGGGGTTTCTGACTGACCTCAGAGTGCAAATAGAGGACTTTTCCTGACAGCATTTTTCTCTAAATTATTCTGGAGAGGTAGATGTGTGCCTCAACAGCCCTGTCACCGGTATCTGCAGGGAATATAAGGAAACAAATGGCAGTGCTTTAAACCGGATCCTCAGGTACCACAGTCCTCCTAAGCACGTCACTGGCCTTTCCTGCCACGAGAGTCCGTTTCCCAGTTTGATTCATAATAAGTTTTTAGTAGGGAAAAAATGTGTGACAAGGCAAGTTTTTAGCTATTCTGACTGCTTTCTCAGCTGAGAGACTTGCCAAATTTTGTAGGCTGCTCCAAAAGTTTCTTTAACTGCTTAGTAATCCTTTGCTGCCATTACGTGGGGATACAAGTGCAACTATTTGTTTTGTTGTTTTGGTTTTTTTTGTTTTTGTTTTTGTTTTTTTTTAAATGAAGATAAAGAAATCCATTGTTGTCCATTTAAAATAGAAAATGTTCATATTAGTTCCCACTGGAGCACACCTTTGGGCTCTCAGACTAGAAATACAGCCATGGACAGCCTGAGGCTGTGCCGTCGGACAGAGTATCGGGTCTCACCTGAGGTGTGAACTGGGGGCTCAGCATTACACACCAGTACCCCGCGCAGAAGGGAAATTGTTCGTAGTTGTGGACCTCCCTGAGTCTTCTCTGGACTGTACATGGAAGAAGGGACTGACCACTTGGGAAGAGTACAAGGATGCCCTCAGAGTACGCAGGGATGAAACAAGGAAAGCCAAGGCCACCTTGGAATTAAATCTCTCAAGGATGCCAAGGTCAACAGGAAGGGTTTCTTCAAGTACATCAGAGGCAAAAGGAAAACTAGGGAAAATATGGGCCCACTGTTAAACGAGACAGGTGCCGTGGTGATAGATGATGCAGAGAAGGCAGGGTTACTGAATGCCTTCACTTCAGTCTTTACTGCTCAGGCCAACCCTCAGGAGTCACAGACTTTGCAAGTAACAGAGAAAGTCTGGAGGAAGGAAGACCTTCCCTTGGTTGAAGAAGATCAAGTTAGAGATCATTAAGTAAACTGGATATCTACAAGTCTATGGGTCCTTATCCTCCCCCTCTGCTCTGCCCCGGTGAGGCCACACCTGGAGCACTGTGTCCAGTTCGGGGCTCCCCGGGTCAAGAAGGACAGGGAACTGCTGGAGAGGGTCCAGCAAAGGGCTGTGGAGATGAGGAGGGGACTGGAGCATCTCTGATGAGGACAGGCTGATGGACGTGGGGCTTTTTAGTCTGGAGAAGAGAAGACTGAGGGGGGATCTTATTAATGTTGATCAATATCTAAAGGGCGGGTGTCAGAAGGATGGGAACAGTCTTTGTTCAGTGGTGCCCAGTGACAGGACAAGAGGGAACGGGCACAAACGTGACCGTGGGCAGTTCCATCTCAACCCGAGGAGGGACTTCTCTCCTGTGGGGGCGGCAGAGCACTGGCACAGCTGCCCAGAGAGGGGGGGGAGTCTCCCCCTCCGGAGCCATCCCAAGCCCGCCTGGAGGTGTCCTGTGCCACTGCTGGAGGTGCCCCTGCTCTGGCGGGGGGTGGCACTGGGGGGGCTCCAGAGGGCCCTTCCAGCCCCCACTAGTCTGGGGTTCTGGGATTTTCTAAGTAAGCAGACATAGTTTGTTAGTGTTTATTTTCTCTTCTTCTTATTCTTCTTCTAATAATAATAATAATAATGTAGAGTTCATCTCTTCTGACAACTACTTTTTTTTTTCAGTTGAAATGACAATTTCTTACTATCAATACCTTATTGCCAGTCTGAACTGCTGAGAGATAATCTAACAATAATGTGCTAATTAGTCTTACTGCTGTAGTATTTCAGATACAAGCTGAAGAGTTGGAAGATAATTAGTATTTAACCAATTAAGCTTGTTGCAAGTTCATGAACAGAGCCCTTAGATGTTTTTTTCCCTGGTAAATTCAGAGTGAATGCAGTAATTTAACAGCATTTTCTGAAAGAAGCAGAGGAGCCGGTCAAAGAGATTTTTTTTTCTTTTTAATTTTAACAGCAGCTACGGGATTTCACCTTTCCCTCCCATCTGTCTCCCAAGCTCCCTCCAATTTCTCATTAGACATTGTTAGGTTATAGTCGTTAGATTATGGCTCTGACATTTGGTAACCCCACAGTATTTGTTTCCACATATCCTTAACGTAAAAATGTAGAAATACTTGTCTGTGAGTTATAATGAAGTTCAGTGTGGTTTTCCTTCCTTTTTTCTTGCAGACTGTGGCCATATCCCAGCTGAGTCATTCTCAGAATTTCTGTGGCACCTTGGGCCATGATAAAATTAAAGGTGCTCACCTTTCTGGAAGAAGAATATGGTTAACAAATGATTCTTGAGTGTCTGAGAGGAGAAAAAAACCTTCAGAGCTGAACAATCCCACCTGCGCTTCTGAAGGCAGAGCTCTTGTATGGTGAGAGATCTAAAACAGGTTAATGTTTGTGTTGATTACTAATTGACATACTAATTGCTACTCATTTCTTTTACACAAATTGCATAGCCTTCAAGTGAATGATAACCTTCCTGTCTGGCAATCATTTCTTGCAATTGACCCACCGCTAGCTACCAGGGTTGCCTGAACGGTCTGTTTTTGAGATGTCTTTGAGTGTGAAATGACAATTCAAACCATAATCGGGGACCTCAGGTTTCTTAATCATAGAATGGTTTGGGTTGGAATGGGCCTTGAAGATCATCGAGTTCCCACCCCCTGTGCCCTGGGCAGGGACACCTCCCACCGGCCCAGGTTGCTCCAAGCTCTGTCCATCCTGGCCTTGAACACCTTCAGGGTTTGGGTCCTCCACAACTTCTCCAGACAACTTGTTCCAGTGTCTCACCACCCTCATAATGAAAATTTCTTCCTAATATCTATTAAAAATCTCCCCTCTTCATGTTTGAAGCCATCCCCCCTCATCCTATCATTACATGCCCCTGTAAAAAGTCCCTCTCCAGCTTTTTTTTAATGCCTCTGCAGAAACCTCACTTGATGGATGCTGAAATGGGGGCGGGGTTCTTCTGGTGGTGGGTGAGGGTCAGCATCAGCTTCAGCATCAGCTGTGCATGGGAACGGTTTCTGATGGGACTGGTTTCAGGGGATGTGCTATACCTCATTATATGCGTCAAACAGTGTGATTTGATAGTCAAGTATGGTCCTATGAGAAGAATTCTTTAAATATTGGCTTCTTGTCTATGAAGATTTTCTTTCCAAATTTCTCAACTCATGATCTCTGTTATCTTCATTTAGGATTTTACCTTAGAGCTGTCGGTTTGCAAATGGCAATGGATGTGCTAACGTGGTAATAGCAGATTGAGTCCAGCTAGAAATGAGAGGGATTTGTGCAGTGACTTGCTGGTGTCAGTCAGACCTGATGTCCTGAGGGACACCACCTGAGAGCTGAGGGACCAACCTGGGGAGCGCTGGGCTCAGCGGTGGCGGGTGCACCTTGGTGCTGCTGGGGACGTGCAGAACCTTTAACCCTGGTTGATGCTGGAGGATCTAAAGTAACTGTGCTTGTAAATGATTCTAGGGAAAAAATGGATGACCCTGTTTACGAAAATCTGAACATTTATAAAAATACCATGTCTCAGAAAAAATGGCTGATGTGAAATTATAAGTAAATTTGTGGCCGGCTTACTCAACCTGCTCTATCTAGGGCTGGGCGTTTGTAAGCAGCCAGCCTGAAGGACTGCACACGGAAGCCCAAGGTAGGCGCCTTTTCTTTTTGTGCTGGTTAATTGCTTTGCTCCTGTAGAAACTGCACTGGTTTATCTCTCACGAGAGAAAACTGTTTTCATCTGCTATTCCACTTGCTGTAAACTCCTTTTCTGCAAGCAAGCTGAGGGAAGAATACCAAGAGACTGCTCTAATTAAGATATGCCAGAGCAAAGTTAATTTTCAGTGTTTCTTTCAGATGCTGACAGGAACACGCTATAATTATTATGCAGTTTGGGAAACTGACTTTTATTTAACGTGGTATGTGCTTACAAACAGCCAGTCAAATGTACCAGTGTAAGCAATGAAGAAATTGTTCAGAAATATTATCACTAATTCTCTAAATAAGTAATGTTGAGTATATTAATGCTTATACTCCCATTACTTTGGCTCAGAAGAAAGTAGATGACAAATTCACTGTGCCTTCTCTCAGTGCAATGAACAGCCTGGAAATGACTTATCTGTTTTGTTTCTTCACATTCCCGTTGTATTTTTCTACTTCTTCAAGCCCGCTGTATGTTTATATTTATTCATTCTGATTTTATGTGAACATTTTATTCCTCTGTACTTTGTACTGTTGGTGGGAGTTTTGCCGAGCTCGCCCTTCGCCTTGGCCAGAGGCTGGGGCGGCGCTGGGTTCCCTCCCCCTGCATGGAACACTACGGGGAAAAAGGCAAAAACTTCTTTTACCATTTAGAGAACAATGAGCGTTGGCAGCGGGGATCGTCTAATAGAGATAATTTATATGAAGGATTTTTAGTCTTTCTTTAACCAGGTTTTGTATATTTAAATATAGTTTAGAAATTACACATTTTCTTTAACTTATATTGATTTTTGGAATATATCATAGTCGGTGCTCACAAGACAGAGAGGCTGTCAGATGCATTCGCAGCTTCTCAGGGTGGTCACAGCGGGTATAAAAGAATACTGAGGAGAGAAGATGGAAAATATATAGCATATATATGGATTTTCCGTGGTCCTGACAGGGCTTTTATTGTTATTTTATTATTTTATTTCGATGAATCTCATAGACACTGGAGAAGCTGATCCTCTCACTGAGGTGGACCAGTTATCAATTTAGGAGGAAATTTACTCCTATCATGAGGGATAAATGTGGTAATTCTTTCTGAGAGCTTGGCAATTACTGGGGAGTAATGAGCAACTATAATTCACTGGAAACTAAATATGCCTATTGAGCGAGAGGTGTGCCGTGCCAGTCACAGCGGAGGCAGAGCTGTCCTGGTGGAGGGGAAACCACCGCTCCCGCCCTGCCCTGGTCCTCCCCGTGGCAGGGTACCGGGCAGCCTGCCAGGAGGTTCGGATGGGGAGATGCTGTTTGCCACAGCATGCGTTGCCTCCAGACCCCGCTCTTGTGACGAGCAGTGGCGGGAAAGACATTTCTCAAAGAAATTTGTTGGAAAAAAAAAAAAAAAAGAATAGGGGGAAAAAAAAAGAATAAGGCGGGGGGGGGGGGAGGAATAGGGAAAAGAAAGAATAGGGAAAAGAAAGAATAGGGGGAAAAAGAATAGGGGGAAAAGAAAGAATAGGGGGAAAAAAAGAATGGGGGGAAAAAAGGAATAGGGAAAAGAAAGAATAGGAGGAAAAAAGGAATAGGGAAAAGAAAGAATAGGGGGAAAAGAAAGAATAGGGGGAACAGAAAGAATAGGGGGAAAAAAAGAATGGGGGGAAAAAAGGAATAGGGAAAAGAAAGAATAGGGGGAAAAAGGAATGGGGGGAAAAAAGGAATAGGGAAAAAAAAGAATAGGGGGAAAAAAGGAATGGGGGGAAAAAAGGAATAGGGAAAAAAAAGAATAGGGAAAAGAAAGAATAGGGGAAAAAAAAGAATGAGGGGAAAAAAGGAATGGGGGAAAAAAGGAATAGGGAAAAGAGAATAGGGGGAAAAGAAAGAATAGGGGGTAAAGAAAGAATGGGGGGAAAAAAGGAATAGGGAAAAGAGAATAGGGGGAAAAGAAAGAATAGGGGGTAAAGAAAGAATGGGGGGAAAAAAGGAATAGGGAAAAGAGAATAGGGGGAAAAGAAAGAATAGGGGGTAAAGAAAGAATGGGGGGAAAAAAGGAATAGGGAAAAGAGAATAGGGGGAAAAGAAAGAATAGGGGGTAAAGAAAGAATGGGGGGAAAAAAGGAATAGGGAAAAAAAGAATAGGGAAAAGAAAGAATAGGGGGAGAAGAAAGAATGGGGGGAAAGAAAGAATGGGGGAAAAAAGGAATAGGGAAAAGAATAGGGGGAAAAGAAAGAATAGGGGGAGGGAAAGAAAGGAAGAACAAAATCCCCAGATGAATGGTTGTGGCTTTGGAGCTGAGGGTGTCCATCAGCCTTCCCGATGAGGAGGGCGCCCAGGCAAATCCTCACAAGAGCCTCTGCGGCTCCTACCAGAGCGGGTTCCCCCGAGCGGGCTCATACCTCCTCCTGCGTTTAGGATTCACAAGCCACATCTAGATAAACTGTTATTGTGTTTAGAAAGTCAGGCTCTGGTGGAGGCGGGAGTTTGCTTCTGAGGCAGGTGACGGGAGGGAGAAGCCCTGCCATGCATGTGCCACACGGGCATTTCTCCCTCATAGGCAAGAGACAGCCAAAGCGGGGAATTTTGTAGACAAGCAAAAGAACCCTGACAAGCTATTTGTAGGCACAATATACTAGGGAGAGACTTTTTAAAAATAATATTCTAGCTTTTGTTCATATACATTTTCTGAGTGACCTGTATTAATTTTTCCTACAACACTGAATAATTAATTCTTAGACGGAAAGCTGGAATTACAGACCTCAACCTTCAAGCGTCAGTGCAATCTGAAATGAACCTTCTAATATTTATCCTGTATTTATTTCTGCCTTTAGCATTCAAGCAATGCAGTAGATAATTCAGAAGAATATATGATCAAATGCAGCTTTTGAGCAAAGAGGGCAGTCAGTGATAACAACTTCTCTGCTGAGATAACCTCTCCCGATTTCTTTCCCAAGCTGTTGTCTGCCTTTTCCTTCAACTCTACTTTTAATTTGACTCTGAGCTATAAAAAAATACCGACCTTATCTGCTTTACACTTGTACAGACATCCACATCTTCAAAGGAACATTAATTAATCCATTCTTGCTATGTTTCTCGCTGGGTGAAGCGAGACAGAATGACCAGCCGCTGCCTGAGCTGTGCCGTGCCATGCACAGACCGTCACCTTCGTGGTGTGGTGGCTGGTTCGTGGGGTTGAAATCTGTAATTTCCATCTTCTTTACAGGGAAAGGTACCGTTGGGGAAAAAAAAAAAAGTATCAAAATTCATTAAGGGACTATTTCGGTCTGGAGCTCCTGGTGGTTAAGGGACCCCTTTTAAGAGGACCGTATATTGTGCTGCACTTCTGCTGCAAAATTAAAAAAAATCAGGGCTCAAAGTGTCATCCCTTTGTGGATGTCAGACAGCTGAAGGCTGAGTGAAGGTCTCAGCCAAAAAGTTGAACTAAGCGGCGTGCGAAGTCAAGTGTAAGTGGATTAAGGATTTTATGTAGCTATGGACAGGCTGAGAGAGTTGGGGGGGTTCAGCCTGGGGAAGAGAAGGCTCCAGGGAGACCTCAGAGCCCCTTCCAGTGCCTAAAGGGGCTCCAGGAGAGCTGGGGGGGGACTTTTACAAAGGGCATGTAGGGATAGGACGAGGGGGAATGGCTTCAAACTGTAAGATTTGGATGAACTATTAGGAAGAAATTCTTGGCTGTGCGGGCGGTGAGCCCCTGGCGCAGGGTGCCCCGAGAAGCTGTGGCTGCCCCATCCCTGGAGGTGTTCAAGGCCGGGTTGGACGGGGCTGGGAGCAACCTGGGCTGGGGGGAGGTAGCCCTGCCCAGGTGGAATGAGGTGATCTTTAAGGCCCTTCCAACTCCAAACATTCTATGATGTTGGGTTTTGGAATGTGGCTATTGAAGCAAAATCTGAACTTTTTTTAAAATGAGGAAACAGTGAGTTAGAGTAGAGCAAAAGAGCATGAAATTACAAGCCCTCTATATTTGTCTTTTTCTGGTGACAAAAGGCCTCTGGCACTTGTGGCACCAGCATATCATCTGTAGAAATCTCACTTGATGGATGCAAGCCTCCATCAGGAAGATGCTGGCACTTTCCAAATGCTGGTACAGAAAAGGATGTCACAAAAATTGTATTTCTGACATGGGTTTCTGTAACATGCCGATACTAAACAAAGATACTCTGTCAAAATCAAATCCTTGTCAAGTTTATGTGTGATCTTCGCCGTGACCTCTCCATCTCATTTGCTGGGACATCACTCGAGCGTGGTGGCAGGTGCTGTCACTCGGCCGAGCAACGCCTGGTCCCCAACCGGTGCTCTCTCCGTGGCGTGCAGCATTGGGCTCGTCGCCCTCCCGCCGGGCAGAGCATTAGGATGTGATCTGTCATCCTAATAGTGCAGCACGAACACACGCCAGCAGGATGCGTTAAAGTGTCAGGTTGGAGAAGGAGAGCAATGATACTGGGAGCATGGTAAGCATGTCAAGAGCGTAAGAAAAACATACACGTTATTTATTTATTAATCTCCAAGTGAAGTAAGAGTAGAACTGAAAACGTCTTTCATCTATCATGGCAAGGCATATCGTCTTCCCAGGATCATATCTTTTTGTCCCTCATTTCTTTCTTGGCTGTTTCTAGCTTTTTTTAATGATGATGATTCAGGAAAGCACATACACACGGGCTGCCTTAGACATGGGTTTAAAGTTTAACCAGGTGGTGAAGCAGAGCCTGTATGTTCCGGAGCAAGTTTAAATGCCACTAAAAAACACTTCCAAGTACTGTCTTGATCCTGTGACCACCTGAGGGACACTATTTTTTTTTGTAAGAGGAAATAAAATCACAGTGCTAAAAATGACTGCACGTCGGTGCTGTTCAAACCACTGCGGGTGAAGTTTGTCTCTGCAGTCACTCACCGGTTATTTCCAAGGACTTGCGAGTTGGGTATAAAAATCGTCTCTGTGATGAAGCTTTAAAATCTCAGTCCAAACAAATTCCTCAGCTATGCAAATTAGAAGTAAAGAGAAATTATATCGTGGAGGTGCCAGAAGTGTTTGAAAGTGACTATATCAAAGAGCAATTTCATCAACTTAATTTGACCATGCATGAACGCTATGGGGATCTGGTACAGTACGTTGAGCTGTTAGCACACAGTATAGAAGCGCAAACTGCTTATATCTGTCATTGACAGATGGTTCATTTCATAGAATACCATCAGGAAGTGTATTAAAAAAAAAAAAAGTAATCCAGAAAGTTTCTCAAGGGCCTCCGGGTTTGGGTTGCAGAGACCATGAATCTGTGTAGGGTGATCAAAACGACAGCAGTAATTCATGTTTCTCTCTAATTGCAGAACTTGAAATGAGTTGTGCCTGTCTTACTTGTGACTCTTTCCTTTTCTCTATATAGCTAACATTATTATTTACACTGCACTGTTGGATTTGATTTATTAGTCATATGCAAGAGTGAACAATTCCTCTGGTGGAGAGGTTGAGAGAAAGTCAATGTGGTGACAGACCCACCTATGACACCACGACAGCCTAGCGAAGCGCTGAGTTGTATGGAGCCTCAAACGGCCAGGCTGTGAGAATGAAACCACACCAGGAGCAGTATCATATGTCTTTTAAAAGATACAAAATTTGGTTTCTTTTACTGTATGTTGGAATTCTGCAGATTCTGAGTCTGGATGATATGTGTATTCGCTCACCTACACCTGAGTGTAACGTCCCAGACAGGTGCCTGAAAGGCAGTTCTTTTTGAGTGTTGATCTTGTAAAATTGTTAATTAATGGATTTAAGACAGACCTAATATTTTGATGAATCTTATCCCAGGCATACTGTCCTTCTACTGAACATTTAATATGTTAGTGATGTTGAGAAGTCTTATTGGAAACAATAAAAGGGGAAAACCAAATTTGAATAGGAGGGATGTGGAGAGTTTTTCTGGCAAAAGCTCCCAAGAATTAAACTGCAATAGACAGTTTGTTCTCTGGAGTGTTGCGTTGGAGGTAACAGAAACAACTACTCAATCCTATGGTGGAAGAGGTCTTAATTCTCTGATTTCTTTTTTTTTTTTTCCTTTTTTCTTCCGTACAGAACCCGGTTTGTTATAGTAGTTGGACTAGATGATCTCTAGAGGTCCCTTCCAACTCGGAAAACTCTGTGATTCTGTGATAGTAGCAGAGCTAAGAAAATGGCTGTTTGTGAGCTCTGCGGAGGCTGAAAGAAAGAGATGAGCCTCAAAAAATTCATCCTACCGGTGCGATTGGCAACACCAGAAAACTGAAAATTAGTGTGCAGCTGCAGCTAATGGGCCTTACAAGGTCTCGAATCCTCCTGCTGGGAACCGGAGGCACGTGCAGGGGGTGGATGAGCTATTAATATTTGCACTAAACTTTATTTCTTACAGTTGTAGTCTGAAGAAAATGCCAGTGTCGTTCCAAGCTCTCTCCTCACTACCAGAGCTGGCAGGGGAAAGCCAAACCGAAGTAAACGATAAAGTATTTGGGCAATGTTTTCTTAATTTTCCTAATATTCAGTTATGGTGCCTCATCCCCTCTGGAAACCTTTTTCTCTGAAGTTTCACAGAGATGCAGATAATTTCTATCATCAAGTGTATTGTCAAAACTCAGTGCCAGTAGGTGAAAAATTGGACAGAAAGACTTAAATCCACTCACTTAGAGCTGAATTGTGGAAAAGAAACTTAAAACTAAGTCTACCCTGGAACCATGCACTTCACAAAACTCTGCAGCCCTGACACACCTCAGGGTTGATTTGTCGCTGCTGCACGGTGACCGGCAATCATCGCCTTTTCATCATCAAACTCATTCAAGGGAATGAATTGTCTGATAAATGACTGCAACCACTTTACTAGATAAAGTTGTTTTTAGATGTATGCAAGGGTGTCAATTCAAACATGCACCCTTAGCTTTATGGGAGGGAAGTCTTCAAAAAAAAAAAGGACATTCCAAATTTGTGGCAGTGTATTGGCTTAAAAAGTTCTTCAGTTGACCTGTATCCTCGTGGTTTTCTCCAAACAAGAATCCAGGAAAACATTACTCATTCAGTTCTTCCATTTATAAAATTTTTTTAGAACTCAGTGCTGCAAAACTTGAGTTCCAAAGTCAAGAACTGAATGCTAACTGGGAAAATGTGAGCTAAAGAGAACGATAGCCCGTCAGGGACCTGAACCAAGCTAACCGAAGGCGTCAAGGACAAATGTTAGTGGTTCCCTGAGCTTGCAGAAATCCCCTGGGCAGAACAGGGGTGGGCGCTTCAGCTGCCAGTGCAATGACGGCTACTAACACCGGGTGCTAGAAACAAAACCAGTAATGGTGATAAAAATATAAAAACACAGAAAAGATGTTCTATTTATTGTCTTTTTTTTCACCACTTGCAAAAGGAAAAAAAACCCCAAACCTCACAAATTGATATTCTGATTAAATCCGAGGACACCTGCCTCTGGTAATGATGGAATTAAGCAAATGATCCTTTTCCTGCTTTGTTCTCAAGTCTTTATATAATTCTCATATTTTTTTTTTGTCACTGCAGTATCTGAAAATTTTCCATTTAAACAGCATGACTGATTTCTCTCGCAGGCTTCTTTCTTTCCTTCTTTTTAGAGGGAGATGTGTAAGCAGTAATTGCCTTGGTTGGTTGATGTTTCTGGGTTTTATTATCTCTTCAGTTTTTAAATAAGGTGTAGTTATTAACTGAGTATTTGTTAGGGTAAAAAATAGTTAAAGATAGTTAACCTACTCGCACCAAGCCCAGAAACAGAGGTAGTTTTGTAAGCGATGTGGTATAAAGTTATGCCTATAGAAGTTTCGCCAGGTGGGCACAGCAGTTGGAAAGGCGTGAGATGGTGGCAAGAAGGGCACAGTATCGTTAGAAAGGTCCGTGTTACCGGGAAATGGCAATATAGCGCTGTGAACCTGCTGGAATTGTATGAAGAGTGAAGATCCAGGGTGGTCATGGTGACAAAGGTTGGGTCAAACTCGTGACCCTTGGTGGATTGTCTCCTGGGCAGAATTGCTGCTATGAGCACCAAATGCATTTTACTTCATTAATTAGCAGCTTCTTCCAGACCCACGTGAGCTCTGATACTGGTGTCTGAAATCTGGTATATGGTGTCTTTATTTATCTCTCATTGCACAGGTCTTCCCACCTCCAGCTGAAATAGCTGTTATGGGTATAACTTCATTAGATGTTGTAAGTCATTTAATCAGCTTTCTTTGCCTGCCCAAATGTATGTTACGGTTCGGCTGCACATAGGTTTCCTTGGTGAATAGCAGACTTCTGCTATGTGGGCTTTTTTCCACACAAATGGCAACTCATTAGGTTTCTTTTAAATGGTTTTCACAATAAGATACTTGCAAAAAAAAAAAAAAACAAAAAAAAAAACACCAAAAAGCAAACCACAGAGAAATGATTTAAAAATAAAATATTTGCTCATTTTTAGAGTTACCTGAATTTCCAGGTAACTGTCATGTAGTGGAAAGGACGGGCAAAGAAAGCTTGTTTCCTTGAAACCCTCGGTTCTTGGAAGTTAAGTTCTCAAAACAGTTTCTTATAATATTAAATATGTTAGGGCAAATTCAGATGCTTGTGCGATGAGCTCTGAGGTTGTAGCTCTCTGACCCAGAGATCACGAGGGCACCCCCAAGTGCCCTGCGCAAAGGTGACCGTGCGTGGAGCAAACCCAAAACCTCCTGAAATCCTTTCCAGCCTCAGCCGCTTTTGACTCTCCGTCTAAGAAATATGAAAGAAGTGTTACCATAGTGCTGAATCCTTGTGTTCAGACGGACTAATGAGATTCAGTAAATGTTGTTTGGGGTTGTCAGACTGCTGATATCTGAGAAAGAGGAGCCTGACTGCAGGAAAACCAGCCCCCTAAATACCAAAATAATAATGCAAAACAAGCAAAGCGCTTGGCAACAGTCTCTGGAAGTTTTATAGAATCACAGAATGGTTTGGGTTGGAAGGGGCCTTGAAGCCAGTCCCACCCCCTGCCCCGGGCAGGGACACCTCCCCCCAGCCCAGGTTGCTCCCAGCCCCATCCAACCTGACCTTGAACACCTCCAGGGATGGGGCAGCCACAGCTTCTCGGGGCAACCTGCGCCAGGGGCTCACCACCCTTATAGTGAAAAATTTCTTCCTGATAACTAATCTAAATCTCCCCTGTTTCAATATGAAGCCATTCCCCCTTGTCCTATCACTCCATGCCCTTGTAAACAGTCCCTCTCCAGCTTTCTTGTAGGTGCCCTTCAGATGCTGGAAGGGGCTCTAAGGTCTCCCCAGATCCTTCTCTTCTCCAGGCTGAACATCCCCAACTCTCTCAGCCAATCTTCATAGGAGAAGTGCTCCAGCCCTCTTATCTTTGTGGCCTTCCAAGTTTGTTGTAGGACACGATCTCCTAATAGCAGAAGCAGAAAACAAAGCAAAGAGGCCATATCTCCGTTCACACGGTGAGGTTTCCATCGTTAATGCGGATACCTGGAGCTGCCCACTTCCCACCTGAGCCCACTCCCCCGGTGAGGCCAGGATCTTCCTTCGCCTGTGCCTTGGCCGTTCCCCGCTTTCTCCCGCACGCGTCCCCGTGGCTTATTTGTGGCGCTGTCGCTGGGTTTGGCAGGACGGCACCAGCCGATGGTGAATGTCACAGCGTATTTGCAACGAGCAGAAAGCACATTGATTTGCCCTCTGGGGGGAGGGGGAAGCACGCGTGGGAAAGCAGGGGGGTTGTTAGCAGTGTGATGGAATGTTCTCCTCTCTAACTAATACAATATTGGTATTTTGCTGTGGATAAATATTTTTTTATGGCTATGATGACGCTGGGAGGGAGAGTATGTTTCCTGCCGCAGATTGTTTCTTTTCTTTTTGTGTATTTTTTTCCTACTGCTTTTTTGGTTTTGTGTTTGCTTTTTTTTTTTTTCCTACTGCTTTTTACATATTCCATATAAGCATTCACGCTTCAGGTGATGCGCACACCTGGGACCGAGTTGGAATTGCCTCAGTAACAGATAAGGGAAAATGCAGGAAATAATTGTCTTCTTTTGATTCCTCTCCTTCTTCATGCCCCCCTCTCCCAAAAAGAAAGCAGCAAAGGCTTGGGAGGAAAAACACAGACTGCACCAATCTGCAGCAAAGACAACAGAGAAAATAGCCTCTTCTCAGTGTTTTTGCCATTTCCAGGTGGGATTCCCCCTGGTACGTGCCTGGAGTAGAGCGTGGCTGAGCCTCATCACTCCCCTGCTGCCAACGGTCCCCAGGATCTTATTGCCAAGTTTTATTTCTTTTCCTCTGCGTTAATGACTGCATTAATTACTGCATGGTGGTCTTGGTCCATGTGATGAATCTGCAGGTTCCAGATTTCGTGGGAGGTGTCCCTGCCCAGGGCAAAGGGGTTGGAATTAGGTGATCTTTAAGGTCCCTTCCGACCCAAACCATTCGGTGATTCTGTGGTGCTGCCCCACCTCTGTGGGGTTGTGTGTATATGCGCGTAGAGACATCGGAACTATTGAGATGTTTGTATGTATGGGGGTGTATGTGTATATATATGTGTACATACGTATGTACACATCTCGCCTACAGGATGGAATTTCTGTGAGTTTTTAGCAGCTTAAAAGAAACCCAATCGATAACAAACGGCTCGGGTTGCAAAGTCAAAACAATAAGGAATAAAACATATCGGCACTGGGATTTCATTCCTTTTTAAAACGTTTTCTGTGCTAACAAAGCCTGGATGAAGCACTTGGTCTCCAGAAGGGTGGAAAGCCCCAGGAGACCCGTCCCTGAAAGGGTTGCGCTGAAGGCTCCCTGGAAGTACTTACGCCCTTGATGGGGTCTGGCTGCTGCTTCAGGACTTGGTTAAGAGGCGCCTGATACAGTGAATACACAATTTCTCTTGAGGGCAACAGCTGTATATTAAAAAAAATGCCCCAAAGTAAATATAGGTATTGCTCACGGGCCTTTTAGCTGTTCCCGATTCCAGTGAATAAAACCATTAAAATGACAATAAAGATTTTCTTCCCTTAGGTGATATTTTACATCAGCTGCTCTGATAGCCATTCATACATATTGCTTTTACCAAACTCCTTTTCTTCTAAGTGATATTTTCAGTGCAATGTAGTATGTTCTGAATATGTCAAGGTGGGGTGTTTTTTCAGTTCTTTGCTTTTTTTTTTTTTTTTTTCAAGCAGAGAAATGGCCTTTATTTTTTCTGAATGAGGTGATCATTTTTCTGCTCATGAAGATTAAAGGCCAGAGGTGCTGTGGCACGAAGCCCCATGTTTATGTCCACGGGTCAGATATCACACCAGTTCATCATATCGCTGTGTTTAATGTGGACTTGGAGGTAATTCATGGAATATTATGGCCAAGTCCTGGGGTCTGCTGAGCAGAGGTTACGTTTGCTACACGGTGATAAACTGTGCCCCACGGTTGTGTGGCAGACTAACCGCTCTGTCTTCTGGAGATGAGGAGAGGCTGACTTTGGTCTGCTTGGTGCTCGTGAATCACAGAATCACAGACTGGTCGGGGTTGGAAGGGACCTCTGGAGATCACCTTGTCCAACCCCCTGCCAGAGCAGGGGCACCTACAGCAGGTAATGAACATACTCAGAGTTTAATTTCTGTGGTATAACCGTTTATTTTCTGCCGTGCAACCCTCTTAAAGCAGTCTGTTGAAGTGATTTTGCTCCCATCCGTGTCGGCCGCGTGCACCTGCGGGTGTCACGCCTGTCAGGCAGCCCCAACCACATCTCGCCGGCCGTCGGCACACCTCCTCCTCCGGGGAGAAGCAGTTGTGTAGGAGGAACATCCAAAGGTATGTCAGAGAGAATAAAACATTAAACCCCGAATCTCTATTAGAGTTATCACCGAGGGAATGTCTTTTGCTAGAATAAACTTCTCTTTTGTACAAGTTGTTTCAGATTATGTTGGGTTTTTTACAGCACCTCTGCAGTTGCTGGGGTTTTCCCGTTGGCTCACCCGGTTTACCGCCTCCTCCTCTTTCCAGATCTCTAAATACAGTGAGAGTTTTCCATGTGAGAATTATTACAACTTCAATTTTCTCTAGAAGTTTCAATTTTGTCAATGGAAATCAGGCCCGGCTGCCCGGCGCGATGGACCGCAGGGGCAGAGCGATGCAACGCAACGCTCTCCTACGGAGTGGGGAGGCAGAAAGAAAAAGGAGCTGCGGACAATCTCGTCTCCTGAAAAGGTGGGCAAAATAATTTCTATAGCAAACTGCTTTTAGTCTTGAGAGTGTTCCACTATATCAAGAGCTTCACCACTGCAAGGTTCAGCGATTGTCACAGATATTTACAACCTGTGGGCGAGGAAACCGTCGCAGATGGAAGGTGGAAAAAAGTACAGATGCATAAATTTAGCGAACGCACATCTGAGCGACTGCGGGTGCACTGCAAAGCACGCGCCTCTGAAAGAAAAGAAAAATGTAGTCGGGAAGAAAAATGGGAAGCATGAGTCTCTCGCGATGGATGTGGTGACATCACCTTTCTAACATAATTGCTTTTGATTTCACTTTGGCTTGGCTGCCAATAGGAAAAATGAGATTTTTAGGAAAAAGATTGTGAAGACGCTGTGATTAATCTTTGCTGAAGAAGTCTCTATTAAGCAAGTTCCTAATTTTATCCTTTCCCCTCTTTTCCACATTTTCCCTTGAGATACAGTCAGAAATTCTGAGGGTTAAACAATGCCAGTCCCTTGGCTTTCCAGCTGAAGGGAGCAAACAGGACTGCCCAGGACGGGTTAACTTTTATTTGAATCTTCAGAAGTCACTGTGAACTCCATTTAAGTAACACTGTCAGAGACTTAATTTATTATCTAATCGATAAGAAATATAGCATAGGAAGCCTAGACAATGAAAGCAACTTCTACAGGAAATATTTTACTAAGAGGAAGCTACACGGGAATATACTTGGGACAGAGAATTGAGCTACAAATTAAAAAGGTACAAATATTTCTTCACATATAACAAAATTCTACTTTTTTTTTTTTTTAATGGAACCTGGGAGGGCCTGGCATTATTTATTTGTTTGTAGATGGCGAAAAAACAGGGGAGCGACTTAAGCAGAGAGGGCTGGAGAGGGAAAATAAGGGAGGCGGAAGCTAAAGGGGAAGGGAGGAGAGCTGGGAGGGGCACTGGGGAATGAAGAAATAAGTGGAAAGGTGGAGAGTGGTTTGGGACAGAGGGAGGACGAGGCGATGGCGCTTCTGAGCCCTGGGGGTACCCTGAGGAACGAGAAGCTGGAAGATGCTTCATGCTGGGCTCTGCGGCCCATCACCTGCCCGAGGGCAGAGCCCGGCGCTAGCGGGGATGCGTTTGTGCCTCTGCAAAAGCCGTTCCTGCCGCAGCGGAGGGCTGGTTCGGCTTCACTCGCGCGCATCTCTTTAGGAGTTTGAGATCATCTCATAGACACCGCTCTATGGAAGCGTTACAGCTGAGCACATGATGATTTCTCACTTCTGGACGTGCTTTGTAAATGTAAGAAATCTGTTGCTAGATGAATGAATGTTTCCTGCACGCTGGGAGCGGGGAGAGGTTTGGTTTCCCAGCTGCTCTTTTGCAATTTGTCCTTTGCCATCGTTACCCCTGGGGATAGCAGCGCTTCCCCTCCCCTGCCCTCCTCCGGGAGGCAAACCTGGGAGCGAAAGCTACTCCAGTTTAAGGCGGGCAGAACAGGAAGACGTGATTTAAACTGTCAAATATCCCATGCTTTTATGGTTTTGCCCTTGTAAACTGCAAACAGGAGGGGTGACTTCTCTGTAAAACCCACGGGCAGTCACAACAGAACCTCCACCTCTGTTTTCCTTTGTTTTGTAACTTCAATATTTACACTTGGCTTACAAAAATTAAGGCGAAAGCCTGAAAGTAAGGGAAAGAGAAAGGAAAGGGGAAAACCCCTTCAAACCCTTGACAAGCTGCCAAGGCAACTTCAGGAAGATGATGGCCCAAGTTCGGAATGGAGCAGCGGGTATCAGGAAAGATGCTGCGGGCTGAGGAGGGGGTAAGAGCGCTGTGCAGAGCCGGCGTAAGGTCCAACAGCTTGCAATTAATTCAAAATAACTATAAGTGAAATAAATGCGGGGGAAACCTGAAATGTTTTCTACCCCGTAGGTTTTTCAGCCTTCTTTAAAACAAAGACCCCACTCCCTGTTTCAAGGCTAGTTTCCAAAACTAACTTTCCCCTCCCCCCCTCAGATAGACCTTTGCTCTAGTCTGTATTTAATGCTATAAAATATAGAGGATAGGAATGTTTTTGAAGCTCTATGCCAAACCTCTGTCTCGGGGATGAGAGACTACAAATCACTTCATGATTATTTCTAACAATGGTCAACCAATAGGTTTGAGAAATACAGATCAAAAGGTTGATTCTCAAATATTTATTATAATAAGCTGAACAAGCAGCAGGCTGTAACTCATACGGTAGAATGAAATCCTTGCTAAATCATCACATCATAAAGAAAATTGCTTTTTTAATTTAATATTTCTCTTTCAGCTGTTTCTATAGAGACATGCTAATTTAGGAGCTTAATTTATTATCTGGAAGAATATTATGCTAGATACAAGTTTTTCCCAAATCACTTTCAAGTGAAACCAAAGGCTCACGTAAGCGAAACATGTGAGCGAAAGCGCAAATTGCCTCCTTCATTACGGCATAATGGGAAATCATGTAATGGCTCATCGTTCCTCTGGCAGCAAAGGAGTGGATAGCGATGCTCTTTGCCGCCAGTTTGGTCACCGAAATACTGTAAACTCAGCAGCGAAAAGCCAGCAGCCTCTTTGCTAGAGATGTAGCATGGCACCGTGGCAAAAAAAAAAAACATTCCCTCCTTGAGATAATGTTCGCCCTATCTCACAGCTGACCCAGCAAGGGCTGTAAACTGATAACAACGAACTGCTTTGCCACAAATCTGCTGCTGGAGCCTCATTAGCTTTTCAGCAATTGGATGGAAATCTTTGGTATGCGTTTTCTCTACAATTTACCCAGCATGAGAGCGCTTCGGTCCACAGACAGTACCGTGAAGAGGAAACATCTGCAGCGTCAACAGTGATGAATGCCCCTTCCCATCCCTCCTCTCGCTGGGGTGCTGCATGGCCACGTGCCGGCCCAGTTCCACCCCGGCTTGACAGGACAACGCACGAAGGGTTTGGAGGAGTTCAGCTCCTCGGGTTTACCCTGGCCCTCTCCACCTCACCTCCGTGCTCCTCAGCTGCGGCACAGCTCTTGGCGTGAAGACCAGAAGCTGCCACCGGTTTTCCCAGATAACCAGTTAGTCCTGCAAGGGTGGGAGGAGTGGGATTAGGCACCGATGAGGGATGCTAATTGGACATGCTGTAGAGCCCCAGGAGCTCCTCATTTCCAAAAGCTGCCTGGTAAAGGACCAAAACTAGCATGATGGCTTTGTGAAGCTTCTTCGCAAACTGTCACTTAGATCTTCCCAGAAATATTTTATTGAAACCATCGCAAATAGAGGACAGCTCGACCAAGTGGGTTAGCTGTAGTTTGAGTGACCTGGTTTGTACCACATTATTTTGTTCTGTGACTCACTCTACATTAGAAGTGATCGTATATTGCTGAACGATACATATTTCATAAAGTGTACGAATGAAGGGATGATGATTTGGTTCAGTTCAAATAGAGATGTCTCTTGATTAAGAAACTGCCAGCCAATTGCCATCTCTGTTGAATCACAGAAATAAACGATTTCTTTATGTACTTTAAATGTGGTTTATGCAGAGCGCAAACTATGTAACAGACTACATTAAAAAGAAAAAGGATGCTCTGCTGGTCTAGTGCAGAAAATAAACTCTGAAAGATTAGCAATAATGACCAAAAAAAATCCACTCCTTGTATCTATAGTATACATGATATATAATTAAAAAATGTAGATATGAGAAAAGACTGTTGATTCCTCGGTGCCATGTTGGTATTTAGAAGTTTTCTTGTGTGGTAAGGGAAAGCTAGCAGGTTGGGAAAGGCCGTGGAGAAGCTACTGCAATTAGGGAAATTATTTTTACTTCCAGTCACCGGCAGCTCTGTAGAGGTTGACTCGGCGTTCAGGTTCCTGCACTCCCCGCGGTGGCGGGTGAGCAAACCCGCCGGGATCTGTTTCACACCGTCTGCCCCAATCTTCACGCTCCGGTGCTGCACGGTGGTCTCCCGCGGCACTGCACACCCCCGCTGAGACCCCAACGCCGTGGGACCCCTCTGTAAAATGCTTTCAATGTTGTTTAAATATTCCTATTGTGTTTGTTTTCTTTTCAGGCTGCAGATGTGCACCTGGTTTTATATGGGAAGGGCGGCTCTTCTGCTAGTGACAGGCGTCCCTACAGCCCGAAGGTATAAAGATGAACTTGGAGATCATTACCTCATTACTTTACCACAACCAGTCATTACTTGCTGTTTGCAATTGATTTCCCTTTATGATTACTCTTTTTTTTTTTTTTTTTAATTTTCCAGAGATTGATCCTCAGCCTACCAAAGGCTAAAAATTTGTTTGTTTGTTTGTTTGTTTTTCTCAAGGGTTTTTGTGTTCCCAGCCTGTGAGCCCGGAGGATGTCACTGCCGCTCTCCCTTTCTGCTCTGCTCGTGGGACTCCCTGCTATGGTTTATCTGCAGAATTCTTTGGAATTTTTTTTTTAACATATACTTTACTTCAGAATTTATCAAGCTATTGGTATTAGTTTCATCGATCTACAAATACAAGCAACCAGGGAAGTTGCCTAAAACACATATAGGACAGTGGCACATTATATGATTGAAACATTTTGAAAACACCACAATAAAAGGATTATGTGCATTCGATGTGTGGCTTTCAGCAGGGAGAAAGCAGCATTGGTGGGCTGTTTCTCAAAGATAAGCTTGGGGCAGTAAATTTATTGCTAATGGATTTATTTTCATTTCCTGGTGTGGTACTTGGATGCTGCTAATTTAAAGAATTATGTTATTTTCATGAGATATATCTATGAAAAAGAAAATATTTCTTGGCTTTTTCTGGCTCAGGGGTGGAACAGTGGCTGTGGGCTGGGAAAATGCTGTTCGGTCGAGCCCTGGGGAAGAGGTTTGTCTTCCTACCACTTCTCTAGGAGCTAGGAAGGTAAAGTGCTGGAATGTTGCTGAGAGGGAGGCTGAGAATTCGTCCTTGTTCAAAGGGCTGTAGCTGAGTACTGTATTGAGGCTGCATCGCCGACGCTGAGTGGCATCAAAAAACTGTTGACAAAAAGCAGTAAATGCTCAGAAGAACTATTCAACTTAAATTACTGAATATAAACGTCTCGGCATTTTCACCTCTTTTGAAGAATTTGATATGATTTGATACTGGCATCTGTAACTGCAAAATTAAGGGGTTTTCAATGAATTATGATGAGCGGCTGTGTTTTTACCAAATAGCTGTTTTATTTCTGAGCAACCTGTGACAAGTTACTTGAACTGATTGCGTGGGATGATTTGGATTAGACATTTGGGTATTTGTCTTTGGCCGTGTGTCTAAGAATCGTCAGGTTCTTACTGTAGCACCAAATGATGCTATTTTTGTGGTGTTTCTTCGGGGTGACGTGAAGCATGAGATCATTATGGAGAAGGTAAGGTCAAAATCGTCTTCTGGGGCTGCTAATTTTGTTGCCCGGCTTGAGGCGTTTTTAGGTCTTACCTGCTTTATCATTGTCCCCGATCTAAGTGCTGGCCCGGTAGATGTTTTTGCAAGCTTACAGGAGCCTACAGCAGCTCTGCAAATCCGGCTCCTGCCCCACCTTTGGCTGCTCAGAGAAGATGTTGCAATTTACAGTTAACTGTGAGATGCTGAGTTTAAGTGGTGAGCACAGCGTCAAAGCCAATGCTGTTCCAGGGCAGGATCAGGAGGTTTATAGTAAAGGAAATGCCTTTTTCTTTTCTTTTTTTTTTTTTTTTCCCCACTAACACGAACAACCTCTCTTCTTGGAGTGCCCCGACGTATTCACCGAATGCTGCTCCCTTGGCCCAGGGTTGGCTGTGCCACCCTCGCTCACGCCGGCCCCGGGCAGACCCTGAGGCAAATGTCTGCTGGGGAAAACGGTGATGTTCGGAGCATTAGAAATGCCCCAGTGGGTCAGACTGAAGGTCCAGAAGCATCCTGGTCATTACCACAAGGGTGTTAAGCCTTCCAGCCTAGAGATGTGATCAGCAGCTCTGAAAAAATTAGTAAATTTCTGTCAGTTTGTGTATGCATAAAGTTATGTTTGCTTGATTTTTTTTGTTTGTTTTATTTTCGGGGTTTTTTTTTAGTTGTGGTTTGTTTTGTTTCGTTTTGTCGTTTGTTTGGGTTTTTTTTGTTGTCGTCTGCTATTTCTAATACACTTCACAAAATCCACTTACACATATTGCCACCCTAGCTTCTGGCCTTATCAGGAGAAAACAAAAAGGAAAATGCAGCGTTTCCCAGAACTTGCGCGCTGCTCTCTCATGAAGTGGGAAGATCACAAGGTGATAAAAGCATCTTCAAAGGGAATGACAGATTTTAGCAATGAGCGCTTCCCGTGTGCCTCCAAACCACACATCAACCCTTTCTTATCAAGAGTGGAGCTACTGCGTGTGTGTGCATTAGCTGTAGACCAAATGTACTTGCAGTACTTCCCAGTGTGGAGCAGACTTAATTGAACAGCCAAGCACAGGAGGAGCGCGATTGATTTTCTGTAGTCTGAAGATACGGGCAGTGGTTGGAGAAGCAATGCAATCCTTGCCTGAGGAAGGATTACTCAATCTATATTAGGCTGAGATGAAAAAGCAACAGTTAACCAGCATCAAATACAAGTTCAGCATACAGATTTTGTAATCACCATGTATTAAATGTTTTTTGTGATGTCCACAAGTGTATCTAGAAAAAGACTAAAAGAAAAAGTGGTGATGATTTACCAACAACAGTATAGAGACTCCAGTGAGGTTTTCACTCAACTGACTAATTCTTTTCAGTGTAAGCAAGACGGGTCCCATAGAACAATGAAGCCTTCGGATCAAACGCTTCATGCTACAAGGTTACGTGGCAGTTTGCAAAGAGGGTTTATTGTTCTTGCAAATGCACTGAGTCATGGTAGAGCCTTAACAGGTCTTTGGTTTTGTCTGATAAGGAAGTTATTGATGAGTGGAGGCAAGGAAGAAGTGAATGACGAGTAGAGGCTAAAAGTGACTGAAAGAAACTGGGTGATAAAAGTAATATATCTAAAGAAAAAAGAGGAAGCATGACCAACTGTCCAAAAGGAGGGTGCAGAGGTGGGAGTCGACCTGTTCTGTCAAGTAGCAGGGGATAGAACAAGAGGAAATGGCTTCAAGTTGCACCAGGGGAAGTTTAGATTGGATATTGGGAAGAATTTCTTTACTGAAAGGGTCATCAGGCACTGGAATGCGTTACCCAGGGCGGTGGTGGAGTCCCCATCCCTGGAGGGATTTAAGGGTCCTGTAGATATAGTGCTCAGGGACGTGGTTAAGTGGTGGGCTGTCAGTGTTGGGGTAATGATTGCACTAGAAGATCTTACAGGGCTTTTCCAGTCTAGGAGATTCTGTGATTCAGGATGGCTGGTCAAATGATGGAAAGCACAGAAATGAAACTGAGGAAAGAATATTGGAGAAAGAATATTGGAGAAAAGAACATTTTGGGGAAAGAGAAAAGGATTTGAAAAAATCTCAACCTAGCATGTGAGGCATGTGGTGAGAAGAGAGATCTTGGGTGGTCTGGAGGTAGGGGGTAGAGGAGCGATGGTGGAATGGTGGATGTGATTAATGGTGAGGTCCTTGGTTCCCCATGGAAAGCATCACCGCCGTAGTGGGAAGATCCTGCTGTCCCATGTTGCTTCTTGCTAAACTGTTCTGTGTTTTCAAACCCTGCTCTTGGGGTTTTTCCACATCACCAAGCAATCTTCCTGCTCTCCTCTGGACCCTCCAAATGGTCCACAGGTTTGTCAAGTGCAGTGCCCAAAGCTGGATGCAGAAGTCACTGCTGGGATTTCCATCCCTGGAATGTGAGCATCCAGCTCCTACACAGAGCTCTGGTAGGTTCAGAGACCCTTAATGAATCCCACTTCATGCAAAGTGAGTGATTTTGTTCACCAAGCTTGAATTAGCTTCTTCGTGACATTGTTATTGCCATCTTCAGTATTTCAGTAAACCCATCAGTGCACACTAAAAATAATCAAAGATGTTTGTGCTTCCTTTTCTGCCATAATTTCTACTGTATTTCTATATCAAGGATAATTTTATTATTTCTGATCGACTGTATTTAAGCAGTATTGAGGAGGAAAACATGGTGCTTGGGCTCTCGCAGGTGAGTTTTCAACACTGACCCTATGAGCTCATTGTTTTTCTGTCATGACAAACCGTTTAAAGCTGCTGTATTTTATTAGAATGGACTAAAAAAAAAAAATGCCTGCTGATAAAGTTTTTGTATCCCTCTAACTGGTCTTAAAAGCACACTGATTTTTTTTTTTTTTTTTTTGTCAGCATCATAAAAATGATCTTTCCTTTGGAAGTAATTACATATTGACTGCAGATGTGCATTCACTGCTGAAAGTATTTTGAGAAAGATGCAGTTTTATTAAAAGTGGGGAAAATAAGTGCAGCAAGCTTGGTGGAAGCTTTGCTTTATAGAGCCAGCTTCTGCAGGAAAGGATGGCAGACCTTGGTTTAGGACTAAGAAAACATAACTTTTCATTCATTTTTCTGAACGATTATTTTTGCAAACAAAGCTAAGTATTGCTTTGCGGAAAGGCAGTATTCAGTGTCCTGAAAACATGTTTAAGAACTGCCCATAAATGAGACATTTTCGCAGACTTTTGTTGCGTGTTCTGGTTGGCTGGGATGAACAGGAGCTGTACACCTCCAGGGGGGCTTTTCTGTGGCCGTGGCCACCGGTCGTTGTGCAGCCATGCCTGTGGCGGTGGCGGGCAGTCTCCCTGACGCTGCTTTCCTTCCCCACAGTTTGCTTTGCAGCTCTGCTGTCCTTTGCTGAACGTGCTCTGGTAGATTAATATTCCAACTGTTAAACCATTAAAGTCTGCCAGTGAGTTAATTACATTAGAGGTTACTTTTAAAACCCGCCAGTGATCCTCTCCTGAGGACTCTCCTGGGGAGCCGCGTTTCAAAGGCGCCGTTCCTCACCATCCCCTCTCACGAGAGAGTTCCTTGACTAAACTGAGAGCAAAGAGGATTGACTGTTTTCAGCACTTCTTTAAATTGATGTCTCTGAGAGTCCCTCTGGTGCCAGGTACTTGAAAAAAACCACAGAGGTACTGGAGATGAAATCTGAATAACTGATTTTAGCTGATGTTCAGGTTTGGGATTTGCAGAATCCTATTTCTCATGACACGGCGAGTGCTGTGTCAGCGTGGCAGCAGTGCTGTACCTCTAAATATATGGGTTCAAGGTGGTAGCAAGAGGCAGGATCCCACCTGTGGCTTCCTTTGCCTTCCGTGGCTCTGCAGCCCAGATTCATCCCCTCCGCCTGGCAAAGCCGGCGAGCGCGCACAGCTTGCCGCGGGGAACGCACCTCGCACAGATGCCGTTTGCAAAGGCTGCGTTAGAAGCGTGGGCGGCAGTAGGGTCGGGTGAATCGAAATAGCTTTTGATTCTGGGTCTTCCCAAATCTCAATCTGGAGTAAACTGTTAAAGGAAAAAAAAAAAAAAATCCAGCTTTTGATTTTATTTTCTTCCAAAGAAGGCGGCAAGTGTGTAGTGAAGCTCCTCTGGATGTTCTTGCTAAATAGAAAAATGAAGACCATCCAGGCTAATTCCAGGCAATTAATAAACCCCTTCATTTCTTGTATAAGCCATATTTAGCCCATGCAGGTCATCGATACCAACATTATTGAGTTTAAGGATTTAAAAGAATTTGAAAAGGATTAAATATTTATATAGGTAATAAGAATATTCAGTTATTCATTAAGGGTGAATATACTGAGAAGACTCAAAATGCTTTTGTTTCCGAGTAGGAACATACCACCAATGGCTGAAATTAGGAAGATTTTTGCTGTGATCTATTGCATGTCTGTCCACGGTGAGGTTTTATTATCCAGAACCAGCAAAGGCGAGAGATGCTCCCGGGGGAGCAGTGCCCCGACCAGGTTCAGGCTGCAGACAAGTTGGGCAAACACCGAACCAGATGCTCAGTTGTCTGAATATCTCGAGGAACCGGGTCATTCCAGGCAGGAGTATGTTGCAATCAGGAATGCATTTATTACTTACTCTGCTCCTAGAAAATAAGGAGATGTGGATATAGTTGGTTTGATCAGTGCTGCATCCTGCTGCGTAAGAGACGCCTTTACGGGAAAGGGGGAATTGTCTCTGGAAAGCCCAAGAACAAACCTCAGTCACTGCCAGTCCTTATAAAACCCGAGTGAAGTCTTTGTGCACAGACTGAAAAGGACTTTTGTCTGGGTATGATAGTCCATGAAGTGCTAACTGAAAAAGAGAATATCCATCAAATATCCCGGGGTGTTTAAATTAACAGGCAAGCCTTTTTACCTAATTGATTAATTACGAAGTGGCAGGCTGCACTGAGTAAATTAATTATGCAGAAGGAAAGACAGAAGAAAGTGAAATACTGTTGCTGTTGTAGCAGTATTAATTGTTCTCCATCTGCCTGTGGAAATGAAAGCGAAATGGGAGAGACCAGATCTCCTGGAACAAAAAAACAAGAGCTCAAAAGGTTGGTTCTTCATATCAGAAATAATCGTTAAAATTTTGAAGGTTCCCTGAAGTTCAGAAAACATGCGACTGCTAATCAGGAATAAAAAACAGATTTGAAGCAAGTCAAAATGGTAAAGCTGTAATTCCCCAGGCTTCCTCTAGGTGAGGGAAACTTCCCCGGTGGGGATGGCGTCAGCCCAGCTCTGCGATGGCCGTTGACCCCTCGAGTTCCTCCTGGGAGGGATCAGGAGACCCCAGGAGCGATGCTGAGCTCGCTCCCCACGGCCAGCCTCCCCCGGGCTCCCCGCTTGGCAAGCAGGTGTTTTGCCCTTGGACCTGCGAAAGGTAATATTCAAAATGGGAGCAAAACTTAAATTGGTGGCTGGCTTAGGCACCAACAGAATTTGTATTCGTGCTTAATTAGAAAATAAAAGTATAAAAGTCTTTTTATCTTAGTAAGGGACATAGTTCAGAAGCTCGCTGAGATATCTCAGCGTTAGCTTTGTTAACTTCTTGACTGTTCACCAAAATGTAAAAGCAAAAAAAAAAAAGATGAGATTTATTGGCTGCATAATGCCTTAATCAGATAGCCTCATTAACAGAGATTATCCTATTTCTTCTTAATTGCCTCCATTCATTTAAATGGTGTGTCTTTAGAGACTGAAATTTTATTTAATCTGAGAACTGAGGGGCAAAACCCTGACTGTAATGAAACTGTGTTTAATCTTCTCTTTCATCATGAAGGCATTATGAGTAGATGGAGTTTGGGGTGTGGATACAGCTTGTGGCAAAACAAGTAGATCACAACTTGTTCACAATTTCTTTTTGTTCCCACGCTACGAGAATCTGCTTTTTAACACCGGGAAGCAGCTCAGCACGGTGCGCAGCAGCCGTCCCTCCTCTGCCTCTGCGCGGTGCGGCTCCTGTTCAAGGCGCTTTGGAGATGCTCTTGATTTTACACTGTCTCCAGGGGTTAAATTTGCAAAGGGGGTTTCTGATTTGGAATTTCCAAATGTGTACTTCATTTCCAATTGTTTTTACCTAGAACTCATAGGGAGCTAAAGACAGTCTTTTATTTGTAGAATCATTTAGGCTTGAGATCATTGAGTCCAACCGTTATCCTTGGGAATGCAATTATTCTATGGGAATCCAACATTTCAGCTGGTGCTAGATCCATTGTTGCCTTTTGGTCCCTCTTCCGACTTTCCACAGCTGTTCAGAATGGGTAGTGAGCCATGCTTCTCGTCTGCAAAAATCCTCAAAACAAATCTTCCCACTACAGAGATTTACAAGAACAGATCTTTAGATTATTTTTCTTCTTTCCCCCAGATCTTCGATATGACTCCTGCTCTTACTATCCAATTATTCTTTCAAACGCTGAGCACTCTCTCTACCAGGGAGGCAACAGAAGCCCCCAGACCCTTGTTGGTGGTGTTGGTGTTTAAGTGCTGTGTTGGAGGAGAAGGGCCCTGGGAAGCTTCTCTGGACTGGAGGGTGCCCACAGGCATGGGTGTGGGACAAAGAGCTTTTCTCTCCTACTAGATTCAAGGAGAAAAATTAAGATGCAAATTTTAAAATAAGTGTACGGATTTTTACTCGCTAATCATTGCATTTATATGCTTATGGGAGAGCTACTTAGTCTTAAACCTGTATTCCAGGTTTCCGTTTTGCTGATGCCTTCACACAGATCATATATATTCTTTCCTAAGTAGCATAGCAAGGGAACCTAAACGGTATCCAAAAGGATTAGACTTAGGGTTTGTATTCAAGAAAAAAACCTTTGTCTGGGATGTATTTCCTAGTTCCATAATTTCATGACAAAACCATTCACGCTAAGGGCAAAAAATTGCAAGCGTTCTATGTGATGGAGAAAGTAAGTGAAAAAACAGAACAAAAAAATAACTTAAAACCAAAACAGGCAGGAGGCAAGAAAGACGCAGGCGTGCTCCCCCCTGCGTTAATTTACAAACTGGCCATTAGCCTCTGGCCCACAGCAATCGCCAGAACACAGAAGTCAGAAAATGATTTTTCCTCAAGTATGAAAAGAGATGCAAGGCATTCCATCCTTCTGAAGTGTGCTGAGGAAAAGACCGTGTTCCTCAGCAAGTGCAGCTCAGCTGTGTCTCAGGGAGAGAAATTGTGCAGAGCTAATTTGTCCACTGGAGTCTGTTGCTTTACCTTTATTACTACAGAATAGAAACCTGAAGTTCTCTGGTGTATCCTCTTAGCGTAGGGTCTAGTGTTCTGCTCCTTCACCTGGGTAATACCATGGGGTACTTTGACCTAAATCTCTGCATTTGGGAAAGGACATATCAGTTATATAAACTAATACATACATGTTGCTATTTTAAAAGAAATAAAAATTCTGCATTATAATGTTCACGATCTCCAGAAGAACGTCAGAGGACGTTATGGCTCAACTTGCTATACTCTATTCTTCCAGTTTCTGCAGTTACACAAGAGGGGAATGATTGAAAGAAAGAGAGGAGAAAATGTGAAAACCCTCTAGGACTCATAAGACCAAAAGGAAAAATTCTTAACCAACCCCGATGGCTGTAGTTTTAATTCCCTTTTGGACAGAGAAGCGGTATGAAAAAGATGTATGTGGGTTAAAGGCAAGGAGTTACGATATGAACAGATGTGGAGTATAACTCATAGTGGTCAGTTCAGTCAAACTGCTATAACATTCCCATCTATACAGCAGAAGGCAGACAATTTACTTACAATTTCAATCAGAGCAAAGATTACCTTAAAATCAGAATTCTTCTAAAGGTTGCGATACATTTCATTTCTATACAGTGCTGCTGTGCTTAATATGTTCACATTAAGCGGTTTTCTTGGGGCATGAGTGTCCACATGCACGTTGGGTGGCCTTTTTGAATATGGTTGTGCTCAATATTACAGCAAATAGCACAGTTCAGAAGTGACTGAAAAGCCCGGTCTGCAATTTCTCTCTGCAGTGGCTGAACAGGGGTTTTTCATTTCATACATCATTTACAACTTGCTGCAGTGATTCTACAAAGTCAGGACACATCCTCCAGACAAAGCAAAGAGCAGAAATAGATTTGTTTTTGAGATGGCTGTTGTCATCATTATGCATGTTTGGCACCAATTTTATTTTACTGTGTCTCGCCAAATTGCCCAGAGCGCTGCTTGGCTCCTGGATATAGAAATCAGCTAATTTAATTTCTAAAGTCAGTCTTTTAAACGCATCTTTTCCCGTCGCGTGTGTGCGTACCTGCCAGCCAGCCCTGCAGGGCCGGGGGAGGCTGGCAGGTCCGGCCGGCCGAAGCCACCTCTCTCGTACGTGCACAGCAAACCCGCTTCTTCCTAACGTGCCCTCCCCCCCCTCCTGCCCTGGCTTGACCGTCTCCTCCCCTTCCTGGGAGGGATGCTGGTTCCTGCCTTCTACCCCTTCTTGCACGGGATGCTGCACAGTAGCGCTGCCGTTAACAGTTTTATAGGTTTTATTTCACTGACTTTGGAGGCAGTGAGAAAACTGGAGGAAATTCCTGGGTTTACTGGTGATGAAGTTTTCTTCCAAAATTGTTCATCCTTCTAAAACCCCACGTGGGGTTTGTTTCACAGCTGTGTCTCTGTGCTGTGAGCTTTTTGTAGTTATTTTGCTACCGTTAATTAGTATGTTGGAACAGCAGAGCTTGAAGGCTGTCTATGTTTGGGGCTTTGGTTTTGGAGATTTCAATAATTATGGAGGTAGAACGCTTTACAGTTTGTCTTCACCTCTGATTTGCAGCATGAGTCTGGATGTTTAAAAAGAAGAGTTGTCTCTTCAGATTTTCTCTTGGCAGTGGCAAGAGAAAGCAGCAGTGTCCGTCTCTTGGTGTCTCAGAACCGCTTTTGCTCAAGGGGGAGACTGAAGGAAAAATAATACTGTATACAGTTTCTGTAATTTTAAGAATTAAAGTGTTCCCATTCTGTTTGCTGTTGCAGCCCTGTGCTCCTCCGTGTCCCCCCGGCTCATGGCTGGTTTTTCCCCGCTCCCCGGAGTGCCTTTGGGTTCTTCTTTCTTGTTACTGTGGACATCAGAGTCCGTCAGTTCTCAGATGAAACAGCATTATTATTATTATTAACGTCTCCTCTGACTCCATTCAGCCCATCTAGATACCGCCTACTGTCAAATTATAGAGATTTTAATAAGTTGGCCAGTTTTCAACATTTCCTTAGTCAGATTTAATTGAACTTTAACTTCAGCCATTTAAGATTTCATCATTACTTTCAGGGTATGTTAAAGTGGGCAGTAATTATATCTATATAGTATAATATAAGAATCCTGATGGGTTTTTAAGACACTTTCCCAGATTCTCCACTTTAATTAAAGAATTACTTTAAAACCATCTAAGAGGCTATTATTTTTGAACGGTGATTTAGTATCTTGACTCGTCTTCATGCAAGCAATAAATTATTTGGAAGGCAAATATTTGCAGGTAAGCAAGGAAGCGAAGCGGGTTGAATCGCCGTTCAGAAACGCAGCAAAAATTACAAGAATTGTGACCCGATTGCACTGAAATTGTCTGCCTGATTGCCTTTCTTCTGTGTGCCTGAGAATTGCAATAAAACTGGGAATACAGCAAAGATTAATGATTCTGTGATGTTCGCTTTCTTGTAGAAAAGGATGAGTCCTTGGACAGACAGACTCGTTCGTGTTTTCATCTGAGGAGAACTTTACTGAAGGGATACCTACAGGCGGGACAGCAATTAATAAAGCTGTAACGCGGCCAACGCTGTCAGCGTGATGAACCAAAGGGCAACTCTGGTCTGAGCTGGGCTGCGGCTGCGGATCGTGTAGAGGTTCCACAACCGCTGTCGGCCGCGCTGGTGGAGATTGATGTTTGGTAGGTGGGGGTCTTGCTCTACGTTATCTTGAGCCTATCCTTGCAGACTGGCACGGGCTGGCCACCAGCAAACATCCACGAGCTCCATCCAGGAACGTGCGCTGGGGTCCCCTTTCTTACTGGATGTTTGGAAAACCACTGGGATCTGCAACGGTTGCCTTGTGGGACTGGGCTGTGTGCTGTCCCGCTGCGTCCTGGCCTCATCTTAACAGGGGAGGGAGGGATGGGTGTGTGGGGACATTCACCACATGAGTTTGTAGTATGCGGCCAGTGTTATTTTCCTATTTTTCTGTCTTTACACGATTGTTCAAGTTAATCTGAAGCCCGAATTATTTGCAGAAGGACCAGAGTGAAGCTGGATGGAAATCCGTAAGGAAAGCCATGTCTGGAATTTGGTAAAATAAGGTGTAGAGTCTTAGACTACTCACTACCAATTTGGCTGGGGTTTGGAACAGAACAGAGTCGGGGAGCAGAGTGACTAAATCACAAGATTGCAGTGTCTCGGTGTTTCCATGATCTTTCAACCCTGACGGCACTCGATAGACTGCGTTCAAACTGGGAGGACAGTGATGGTATTGTAGACTGCATTATTTATTCACAGGCTAGCAAACCCAGACTTATTTATTCAGTTCATAGGCCATTAATTCATGATCATTCCAAGAATAAAACCAGAATTAGCATTAAAGTGAATTTTGCAGCCTGTGTAAGAAAATACATTCTTTGCTAAAGTTTAATGGAAGGTTTCCTATTGAATAAATAAATTTCCGCTGCTAATTGAATGTTATATGCAGAATTTTAAGAATAGACTCGCACTGATTGTGATGCTAAAATAGGGGTTTAAAAATAATACATTTTCAACAAAATCCTGTACTTCTATTTTATACCAAATCAGAGTATAGAAGTAGTGGAAGAAACAAATGTTGTGATACGTGTTGAGAGTTGTGAAAACTTGAGCAATTTTGAACAGACATTACGCGTACACATTGGCCTGTGAGATCCAGGGGACGTGTGAGTAGTAAACAATGCAGTAGCTGCAAAAATGTGGTTTTTAAATAAACTAACTTTTTCATAGGAAAACAAAACTAAAAAGTCTGTATGTTCAGATTTGTATCCCCTTTTTGTATCTCAGGGATTGATGAATCCCTCAGAATCAGAAGAATTTGTCCAATGAAGTTATTTCTCCTTGTTTGTAAGAGCTAATCTGAAAAAAATCAACAAACAAAACTTTTGCAAGCTTTCTTAGAAAAAAATATGTTTTTCTCATGTTTATTTTGGAGGCTGCATGATATGGTGCATGTTATTCATCTTCCATCTGCATTAGAAATGCAGATGTTAAAGTGTTTGGATCCATTGGCTTTTAACAAGAATTTTTAGCTAAGAATTTAGGAGAACGCTGAATAAAGGATGTACAGAATATCAGTAGACCACATCATCTTTCCATTTCATTGCCTTGAAAAGAAGGACCCGTTTTCCTTTATTTCCTATAATTTTCTGTCCTACACATTACAAGCAATAAGGAGGAACCTTACTTTGCCTTTAGGCTTCACCATTTTGGTTCCTAGAACATTACTGGTTGTCAGAATAATTTTAGGCTTTTTAGCTTCATTTGCTCTTAAAATCATTACATAGTATCTGTGTTTTAGGGGAAATTATGGAAGGGACATATGGCCCTCCTGTTGGGATGAATGACGCGCACTAGGAATACTTCAGGAAACTACAGAAAACACAGTATTTATTTCTGGTTTTAATCTGTACAAATTTATCATGATGTTATCTTTGGGAAACTGGTGTTTTGTCAACCCAAGTGATAAAACAGATAAGAGGAAAAAGATTACTTTTTTCTTTTTTTTTTTTTTTAATTGAATACTTTCTCTATGTCTCCCAACTCTGCATTCTCCAAAGTTCTATATATAATCCCAGCTTTTGCAATTTTTCTTAAAGACATGAACTATGATGACTGCTGAATTTTGAAGCTGTCTTTACCACAGAAAACTTTATGTCTAGCTGAATTTCTAGCAAACAGTAGAGACTAATATTATCATTAAACCATCCTTATATTAATCATTTTGAAGTATGTGATGAATAGACTAAAAACCATGACTCATATCAGTTTTTCGTGGATAACTCAACTACCTCATGACTGAAAAAGTCCAAATATCTTTTGTCTGCATTGCACATCAAAAAGAGAATGGAGCCGTGAGTTTCTTTCGACCAATGGCAGCATTTGCTATTTACCGTATTTAGAATTAGCAGCCCCCAAAATTTTAGGATTAGCTTCCATAAGGTCATAGAACTGTTGCAGGAGGAATCTTCATAAGCATAGCGCTACGGGTCTGAAAAACGTGATACAGAGCTCGCTAACGTGTTTCAGTGGATGATCCCTAGAGTGTTTAAACAGGCGTTTATGAGAATCAGAAGAAATAAATTATGCAGCTTTTCCAGTACTGCTCATTTGCAGTAAGTGGGCATTGGCACTGGTGTGAGAAAGCTGATACGCTGTAATGCAAAGTGTCAGAAACGCCAAAGAAAACGGGCTGAGTTGGGCACTGACCACCCGCTTGTCCAGGGGCCGTTGGAGATATAATTTCCACATCCTTCTCTCTGCATTGATTTGTTAGGAGGAAAGTTATAATCACGAAGAACCCACAGTTCCTGTTCGCTGAGAAGAAAATTAATCAAGTAAAATCTTGATTACTTAAGTGAGTAACAGCTTTTTGTAATATCTGAAACAATGAAGAGTACAGGTTTTGAACTGTTTTACTGTTTTAAATTAATAACTTCACATCTGCTTAGAAAGATAACACTGTCCTGAATAAAGCATGACTTTCTGGCTTTGTATAATGACTCTTTTTCAGAGGATATTACAGAGGGCCATAGAATATGAGATGAACCTTAATTAATATTCGTTCAATTACAATGTATTTCACTGTCATATTCTTCTAATATTCATGAACTAGTGAGGAGCTGGTTATAAATCTAATGACTAGGAAACTAAAAGAATATGAGAGTGCAACTTCATCTCCTCCTAGAGAAGACACCTATTTAACTCCTACCTCCCATGTATTATTCAGGTCTTTACTTTTAAAAGTATAGACAGTGATCCAAATTCTGCCATCACTTATGCGCAGAAAATACATAACTATTAAAATTTCATTTAAAGTTCATTTCAGATTTGTTCGAGTTTCTTGACGGGAAACGTAGCCTTGTGTGGGTGACTGTCTGGGGCAGTGTACATATGTTTTGGCCATTTCTTTTCGAAGCTGCTGTAATGACTGTGTGCTATTGCAGCTTTAGTGATGGCATTTTTAAGCTCTTTTAGAACCAGAGCTTAGGTTGTTAAAATTGCCAGTGGCAGGAGCAGCAGAGCTGGTGGTATCAGTTGTGGTGTTTGCTGTTAGATAATGCTCTTGCTTGTTTAAATTGAAAAAAGAAGTCATAAAAGCAGTAGGAGTCGGTTTTACCCAACACGTTGGAAGGGGTCAGTGCCACATGCTGTCCCTGTTGAGGTGTACTCTGGATAATTTAGGTTTTTGCGTATGTGTGTGGTGTAACCTGTTGACCTCCACTCATGATGCTTTACCCACCATCTCTGCTTGACCCTGTTCTGAGTGGGTCGCGGCTGATTGTGGTGGAACCAGAACAGGCCATGCGTCATCCCAAAGTAAGAGATGGATGACTGGCTTTGAGACACTGCCAAAGAAAGCTTTGCTTTAGACAGTGCACAGGATGAAATAATAATAATGAAAAAAATAATTATTTTCTCAGAACATTGCCACGGTGACTTAACAAGATATAAATTTGATTTTTACTATCTATTCCCCCCCCCCCCCCCCTTCCCGATGGCAGTTGCATTTGGTCGATGTACGGCCGTATTCAGGGTACTGACCTCTGACCAGGTGGAGTGGCCTTTGCATCCCAGTGCTCCTTTGGGATAACTCCCAGAGCAACCGCCATTTCCCTGGAAGGGCTGCTCACACAGAAACATGTTTTCAGGTTGACGCATTTGAGAAAAAATAAACACATTTAATAAAAGCTGGCAAGGCAAACAACAATATATGCAGGTTTTGTAATTAGAAAGCAACTTTTCTTCGCTGTGGTGTGTGAGATATAAGTTGGGACAGTGCAGTCATAAAAAAGAATAAGGTTGAAAATCAGCTGCTTTGTGAGTAAAAATAATCATCTTTAACAATAAATAAATCAAAAATCATGTCCACAGCCCCTGTAGTTTAGAAATAACAGCTGACAAAGGAAATAAAAGCTTGGTAGTAACACATAAGTGTGAAAGAAACTACTTTTCAGTTGACCTACTCTAAAAGTCATTAACTAGCAATGTGCTGACAACACGGGAAAAATAACCTCACAGAGATTTTTATTAGTTTTCCCATCGAGCTTCAAGTAACGTCACAGTCAGTTTAGGAATTTAATGCAACAATTATATAGCATATCCTTAATTATTTCATATTGCATTATTTGGGTGGTATTTCTTGACTGGTTCACAAAATGTAAAACTTACTGTTTATTTCAAACATTGTGACAATTACTCCCACAACAAAAATTAGTCCTCTTGTAATTGAAGATCAACCCAGTTACCATGCTCCTGAGGTAACGGGGTTTTTGCTATTATTAATAGACGCTATCGTCTAAATTCTTTCCTCACTTCCAATTTTACTTAAACAGCGTATTCTTAGAACTACCACGTTGAAAACACTGCTTTCTCAGCACGGATTGCCCGACCCCGTGATGAAATCACCACCACCCACCGTTGCCCTTGGCCCGCAGCAGTCGATTCCTGCTCCAAGCGGACAGTGATTGGCTTTGGTGGAGCCGAAGTGATGCGGCAAAGGTGGAAGCTCACTCGTTAGCAATAACTATATATACCGCCTTTTAATCGGCACATTTTTATCTATGCCTATTTATGAGGAGGACAGCGAGCAGTCAAAGACTCCGCTACTTGTTCGCAGTGCTTTGGAACACCCGTGCAATGGCTGGAGCGTGAGTGGGGGATGCTGCATCATCTCAAGTTGATACAAACGGGACGGGCAATTCCCTTCCCTCTGGCCGCTTTGTAATACCGCTAGCTGTGCATTGCCCAGAATACACAGTATTTTTTATCAAGAAGGGAATATTTTTGAGCAAAGGAAGCACTGAACTCCTCAAATCAACTGTATGTAGTTTTGTTGTTAATAACAGTGCCTCTAACCATTTTCAGGATTAAAGTACACTTGTACTTGAGCCCTTGAGGGCTCAGACCTTCAACATCCAGCGTGTTGCATCTTTCATTTCACAAGTCGGCGATGATGGGGTTTGGGGAAGATTCTCATATCATTTATTACTATTTCAAGTGTTCCGGTTATTAAAGGACACCATCACATTAATTCTGGCTCTCTCCCTACCCGTTCCAAAGAAGGACAACATTAAATCTGATAAGATTCCAGTCCAAGATGCGATGAGACAGTAATAGATGAGCACGGGTCTGAGGCTGTGCTGCCCAAAAATTTCCCTCTACTTTTTGCAACTTTTTTCCCTTAATGCTCGTGGCCATGCGAACTTTAAAGAGGGTGGGGAAAATGCAAATCTGGACACAGCAAATAATATCTGATGCAGCTTTTTTCTTCTGTGCTCAGGTCCGCTTTCTGTGCTGCTTGACCTCACAGCGGTGGTTCCCGAGACGTCTCGAAGGCGAGGGAATCCGGGATTTGTCAGATGTAGCCCATTTTGGGTTCTCAGCGCTTGGCTGACAGGTGAGAGCACCGAGGCGCTCCCAAGCGGGAGGGACACTGCAGGCTCTCTCCAGAGCCCTTGAATTTCAAATGTGCTTCCCCCGCAGTTTGAAATACCCCAGATTTCCTGATTTTTATGTTTTTTTTTTTTTTTTTGAAAAAGCTTATTTTTCCAACTCAGAGGGATGAGCTGAAAAATAGCTTTCCCAGAGGAATGAGCCAAAATACGTCTCTTCTCCAGGCCTAAAGAATTCTTCTACCACCATAACTTGTGCTGCAATAAGCTTATTTTCTTCCTTTGTTACCGTTTATAATTACTGTTAAAAAATATGGTTAAGATGGTTATGCCAAGCGATATAAAGCAGTTAGCAATAAAGAAAAGTAGTTAGCTTATTTAAATACAATACTTTTTTTTTCCAGTATTTTTTTAAATAGAATTTAAAATGTATTTTTACAGTGATGCTATTTCTTTTATTTAAAGATAAAAAAGGGTTTTAAAATGTTATGATTATTCCACCTGTCTTTTCCCTTGCCAAAAATAAACCAAATCACAAGATTTGATTCTCTTTATGTCCGAGTTCACGAACTTGGAGGCAATCTTTGAGATTTTATTGAGGATAGGATCATTGAGGTTCTACAAAGCTAACTGATTTAACTGTTATGCCTTCCCTACAACTTCTGTTACCCACAAAGCTGGCCATTCAGGGAACAAAGGCACTTAGGCGAAGGCAGACCTTCTTGCAAGAGACAGTTCTTTTATTTGTTTTAATGTGTGAAAGTCACCGATGAATACAGCATATATTACAAGGATGTCAGTGATATTTTAATGCCCTACCCCCAGTAAATTGTAAATTAAACCTCTGAAACCCACCGGCTCTCTGTGACACAGGCACCCGTGTTTTGTAATTGCAGTACAAATTGCTTTCCAAGGAGATCGTGTTAAGCTCTTGATTTCTTCCGTGACACTCCTGACGAGGTAAAGTACTTTATACTTATCGTTAAACCCCAGCGATCTATACAAATCGCTTCCCAACGTGGCACTCGCCCTGCAACTCCGAGGCAGATAACCGGCGCATCCCGGCTGAGCTTCAGCTTGTGTCTGGGTGACAGATAAGAAATTTCGTTGGACAGGTTCCCGCTGTGATAGACAGAAGTAATATCTCCGGCAGCAGGAGTGCTCTGCCACTCCAGTCTCTATAAAGTTAACGCTTTTGGAGTAAACAGTTTTTATGCGAGAGGAGATTTATGGAACGTCCCAGGAGATACTCCACCATATGTGGTCCCGTATAGAGTTAACGTCTCAGTTGTGGGCAGAAGCCACCACAGATTCGGTGACGCTTAAGCACTGACTCAGAAATGTGACACAAATGTGACCTGGAGTTGTCTGGATGAACTTTTAGGGAGGGAAACTGATTAAATCAAAATCAGAGTTTTCATAGGGAAAGTCCTCTGTTGGTAAATCCAGAGGAGGAGAGAGAGGAGAGAGGGGAGGGCAGCTCCAATGGCTCCCCAGGAAAAGCTGCTTTTCAACATCACTTATCTGGAGAGTTAAGACTGAAAACTGTTCTGATTGGCCCAGACTCATTTTTTTTTCATCTCTTCTTTGAGAAATGGAAGTGGAAAACCATGAAATAAAGATCATATGTAACATGGGAATATGTAACCCGCCTCTACTCTCGTAGGGTGCTTTCCGTCTTTTATACCCACAGTTGCGCTTGAAATAGGGAGGAGCCAAAGCCAAAGAGGTTCGAGCTGCCGAGCACATCGCTTCCCGATGCCATCCTCGTTGTGTCTGTTTGGCTGATGGCAGCAGATATTTTGGGTTCTCGGGGTGTTTTTGAGGATTGCTGGCAGTCTTTCCCACAGTACGCAGGTAACTCCTGTTCAGTGGGTGTTGGTATTCCCACCTGGAAAATAAGCCAAGTGTAATAACAAAGAAACGTTGAGCCCTCCTTCTCTTCACACAGTGGCCACTATATTAACGTCTAAATGTGGAGGCAGCGCAGGCAGGGAACGTAACTTTAGGACTGAAGGGTCAAAACCTTAAAAGTGAATTCAAGACCTTATAATTAATGAAAGCACTAATCATCTGGCATGTTGTCACTCCATTTGAAGTTAAAGCAATTTACGACATTGTTTTCTTATGGGGGAAACACGTCCCCCAGAGAGGACAAACCTCTAGGAGCCAGAAAAACAACCTGTGGGATTTCGGCTTCCGAGACACATCAGGATGTTTGTTTGTATCTCCTCCAGGTAGTGAAATTATTTCTCGTTTTGTCTTGCAAAAAGCATTTTGTGCCCATGTCATCAGGAGAGGTTTTAGAAAAATAACCGGGAGCGGGAATTCAAGCTCTCCTGATGCAGCTCAGTTTTTAGGGCTGCCCAAAGGGAAGGTCCCTGTGCGCCGGGGCAGCAGGCGGAACAGTTTGGAAAAATACCTCTGTGTATTTGCGTCATAGCTCATAGGTACCTCAGAAAGCTTCTGCATAGTCATATTTCTTTATATGATCAAACCTTAGATAAAATTTCTTAGGAGGTACTGTGTTTTTTTTCCTTTTTATGAAGCGTAGTTTTCTGAAGTTTTGGCACTTAATCTTTTATGTAGTCAGGAGCGTGGTTGTTCTTGTATAACGAGGTAGAGCAAAATGGCAGAAACCGTCTCTGCTTATAATAACGATATTTGTTCTGTCCCTCTCTGCGTGTAAAATGACTTCAAAATTAAATGCAATACAGGCAGGGAGCAGACCTGGCTTTTCAGTTGACCTAGTTATAAAATAACACGCTCTTCCTTTTAGAAAGCAGAAGCTAATATCTGCCACGGGTAAAATATTTTGGTTTTTTTTTTTTTTTTCTCTTTGTGACAGGCGTGAGGGGACGGGAGCGCAGACACTGCCCAGAAAGGCGCCCGCGGACAGCGCGCCAGGGCTGATGGCAAATGCCGTTATGCCAAAATAGCATCGCACTGCACTTTGCAGAGTGACAAAGAGTTGGAATCGGGTACTTGGATGACACTCCAGATCACGTTGATATCGGGGAATAAATTCAGGTCAGTACTATCTTATTTACCGCTGAAATACCGTGTGGCAATACCTCCTACCTGAAGTCTCTTCCGTAAGGATGCAACAGCTGATCAAGAACTGTTATTATAAGATACGCGCTCTCCCCCGCCACTAAGAGATAAATTCCTGTCAGATGCTTTCCACTGTCAGAAATGCGTTCTATACTCAGGGGCTTTGAACAAGATCAACAGGTATCAGTGAAAGAATGAAATCTGGGGAGGGTGACAGAAGAGATGCCATCAGCGCCGTGCCCGGCAGCACAGGCTGCCCCCGCTCCTGGGGAGGTGGGGACGGGGACCCGGGGACGGGGAACGTGACCTTAAATTAAGTATGAGTAGAACTGGTAGGAGAATAAGGAAAGAGAGACAGGATGCTTGTTAATTTACTATTTACACGATCTTTATTACAACCTCAGTGGTAACTTAGGGGTTGCAGGGAAGGGTAAGGTGTATATCACCAAAGACATATAAAGAAGAGTTTTGATGGCAAAGCCGAGTTAGACTGGGAGTTGCTCTCACAGCAGCAGCCACATGATTTTCTCTGAACTGAAAAGCGACAAACAGAGTTTCGGCGTTTGAACACCAGGCGCCCAGCGTTGGGGTTTCTCAGCTGGACATGTTAGCTGTGGCCACCCACCTCCTTACGGTGGAAGAGCCAAACCCTGTCTGTCACCGTGTGGTGGAAAAATATAAACGGTGCAATTTACTCATTTAGAAGTTCAGAAACCAATGGGCACAGGTGTTTTGGATTCACCTCTGTCAGGGACAGCAGGGCCCAGGCTGAAAGCCCCCTCTGCCCCCTCCCCGGGGAGCACGAAGCAGGAGGCTGTGGGTCCCATCAGGCTCTTTCCTCTCATCCCGGGGGGCGGCTGGGGAAGAGCTTTTTACTGTCCCTCAGAAAGCATCTCAGGAACAAACCAAATCAAATAAATAAAGGAGTCCCAGCCTCTCACTTTCCCTTCCTGTACCTTCTGAAGTATTTTCCACATCTTTCCAAACTCACCTCCGAACATTATTTCTCTGATGGAAGGAGGAAAAGGGAAGAGAGAGAGGTCTCTTGTTGAGGGCGGATGGCTTGCATGAAGAGCACAGGAAACCCAACGCTCCGCTCCCCGCCTCCCCTGAAAAAGGGCATCTTCTGAAACAGCCCTACCTCACAACAGAGATAAAATAATGGAGTTGGCCGTGTGTTATCTAAGGCGGGGAGGTTCTGCGCAGCAGCATTTTGATTGTCTCTGCTTCGCTCCTCTCCCACAAGCTGTGGCGTTTGACTGGGGCTGCGGCACGCAGAGAGCCCCAGACGCTACGGTTTAACACACAAACGAGTGAAAATACCATTTCCCTATATAAATAAAATTGCAGTAATGAGTTACTCATATTCTTTGCTAAAGTATTTTTATGAATTCAAAAGATATGAAAGTATATAATATGTCTCTCTGAAGACGTTTTAGAATATTTATGAAAACAATTCATAAAATTAAATCCCATTAATTCTAGATTAGGACTTGACATTTGTCAGACTAATAACTTTTCTTAGCTGGAGGGGACACCCTGGCTTTCAATAATGCTTAATGGGTTTTCTTCCTGATATCTGTCTGGCAGTGTTATTCTTATTCTTACTTATGCAAATGGCACTGATCTGCCAGGATTGCGTTTTTATCTGGGATGCAATCTTTAATCTACCCTATGGTCCTGGTTTGAGGTACGCACACGTAGAGTTGGCATATCCAGCTAAACCACCTCTCACACTTTTTGTGTGCTTAACAATCAGCTTAAACATGACAATTCGCACCCATTAATAACTACTAAATCATATATTTTTATGTCAACGCTGACAAAGTTGTTTATATGGCTACCTGCGTGTTTGGAGGGAAGGTTGTCTTGGTTTGATTAATGCATCACAAATGTTTATGAACCGTGTCCGCTCGGCTGTCATACCCTGCACTAGAGACAATTTTTACAGAGGTTTCTTAAGATACATATCTTACTTCCCTGGGCAAACAGAATTCAGGAAGTAATAGCAACTACATCAAACAGGTATGTTTTCTTGCCTGATTTAAATATTGCAATAGAGCGATTTTCACACTTTGCAGATGGAAAAAAAAACATTGATGTCTGCGAGTGTGAGATCAGTACAATATAATCTTTAAACTTACACGGAGCTGTCCTGTATAGCTGGAAATGGGCGTGTGAGAAGGGTGTCTTTACCAAAGCCTGCCACACACCTGGGTTTCCACTCTGCAGGTTCCTGATTGCACTGGTTACACAGTACCTAATGATTAGGAAGCAATGGCTAATAAGAATGTCCTTATTAGACACTTAAATCCTGTTATCTAAATTACTATATCTTAATTACCATGAACTCCTCCTTTACCTTCAGTCTCCTACCTAGTTACCTACGTTAAATTACAGACAGAAAGCACCATCATCATACGTGACTTACGCATATTTTCGTGTTATCATTGATGGAAAATGGAATTTACCTCGTCTTCCAGCTTCCTCTGCTTGGTCATCGAAGAAGTGCACGTTTTCACCAGGGAGCTCATTATTTGTACGAGTGATTGCGCTGACTTTGGCCGCGAAGGTAAGAAAATGCATCTGAGTTCCCACAAAAAGGCTGGAAACAGTAAAGGCGGACTAGCAGGAATCGAAAGCTCACACTCGAGGCAGTGAAAGATGTGCCTCCTTGTGCACGCTGCAGTATGAGCGCTTTGGCCTCTGGCTTAAAATTAGCTGTAAAATGCAGAACCGAGGCCGTTCCCAGGGAGAAAGGTGTCCGCTCGCTGCCTCGGCTGGGTTTCCCTCCAGGTGACAGCGAGGGGAATCGCCTTCTAAGTGTCTGATCTACCAACCGCGCAAGTTGGGTTTCGTTCAGGACCTAGCCATAGTAGGTATCCACCAAATGTGGAAGGATCTGTAGCACATGAATAATAAACTAACACGGCACGGAATACCTTTAAAAAAGGCAATTCGCTCTGAATGTGAATCTTTCCCACAGCTCTTCAAAACCATTTCAACTTGGACTTTGAAGCTTCTTCTGTGGCCTTAAAATATTTCCATTTAAGCTAAATATAGGTTTAGTTAGCAACGCAACATCACAGTCACAGTTTGTGTAAACCCTGGAGGTGCCGTGTGACCTCTCCGGGTGTGAGCGGGGTGTCAGAGATCCCCGCTGCTAGAGCTGCTCACACTCAGTACGAGAAATCGGTCACAGCACCAGCCCATTTCTGGTAGAAATGTGTGTTTATTACAGAGAACATGAAAGTCTTATTTTTCTTGAAGAATCAAAAAAGAAATAGTGTCTTATCTCCCACTTCTGTAGCCTCCTTTGGGCTGAGGCTTAGCTCAAAAGCTCTTTGGTGGAGATTTTCCTGTGATTCCAGTATTCTTTTTTTTTTTTTTTTTTCTGTCTTTTCTGTATCCAACTTCAAAACCAGCAGCTTGCACATGTGCTTTCTACATGCCTTTGTTTTTTTGGGGTAAATATATTTATCTTTAGACTGGGGAATATGATTAGCACCACCATCTAGCTCCGTAATGGAACATAATGAATTAAGCCAACTGATTCAAAGCTCAGACAGTGGTAATTTCAGTGAATATGAAGTTCTTCAGTAGGTTAGAAAAAAGGCTACAAAAGAACAAAAAGGATAAATTGCAGTAGATAAATTAAAATGAAAAAGATCAGCTTTTATGCAAAATAATCGTTCTGTACATCATATATGTTTTCTTTTTTATATGGTACCTACCACTAAAAATCCACTATAAGAACATTTTAAAGGCTGTTAAAACTCATAGCTGTGATACACACTTTTCAGTTTAAAAAAAATACGGTAAGCATTTATAGTGCTTATTACCATTTCTGGAATAATCCTTTAAGGTCTCCGTCAGGTATTTCTTCTTCTTTGAGATGCTTTTATTGGAAAACAGTGTTCCCTTGAGCCTCTTGCGAGAAAACGCACTGGGGGTCCTATTAGACGGGGAGGTACTTGGTGAGTTTAGATGCTTTCAGCTGGGGCAGAAGTTGCATGGGAAGGGGCTGTGTGCTTCACTTGCACGTTCACGCTGCAGGTGGGAGCTCCCATGGCCTGGCACTGCCAAACTGGAGGAGCATCTATAGAGGAACATACAGAGGATGAAATCAGTAGGATAATCTATGGCACATTAACTGAAATACTGTGTCCAGTTTTGGGCTCCCCAGTTCAAGAGGGACAGGGAACTGCTGGAGCGAGTCCAGCAAAGGGCAACTAAGATGATTAAGGGCTTGGAGCATCTGCCTTATGAGGAAAGGCTGAGAGCGCTGGGACTCTTTAGCCTGGAGAAGAGAGGGCTGAGGGGAGACCTTATTATGGCACACAAGTATCTAAAGGGTGGGCTGAAGGAGGATGGAGCCAGGCTCTTTTCAATGGTTCCCAGTGACAGGACGAGGGGCAATGGGCACAAGTTGGAACACAGGAAGTTCCGTTCAGATACACGGAAACACTTCTTTACGGTGAGGGTGACAGAGCACGGGCACAGGCTGCCCAGGGAGGGGGGGAGTCCCCTTCTCTGGAGGTTTTCAAGACCCACCTGGATGCAGTCCTGAGGGATGTGCTCTAGGCAATCCTGCTTTGGCAGGGGAGTGGGGCTGGATGGTCTCTAGAGGTCCCTTCCAACTCTGAAAACTCCGTGATTCCGTGATTCACTAATTTCCCATCGGACTATGGCAGGTTAACGGAGCGCATCTCACCACCGTTCCTATGGGCAGCATGGGTTCGTGACTGACCAGGGGGGCAGCAGCGTTGGCTTCAAGTGCACACACTGCTTTAAGGAGGTGCTCTGGTGGCAAATCACACAGGAGTTCCCATTTATTTCCCTCATCACCTGCCATATGCACTTTATGTGTCAGCTCTGTCATATACACTTTATTCCAAATGCCGATACCCACGATAGCACTTCTCTTGGTGGGAGTGTTGTGGCTCCACAGCATCTCCATCTGTGGCAGAAACCACCCGGAGAGGTGCAACAAAATGGGACTGGAGTTAGAGTTAATTATTGCCTGCAGACAATGAGATGAAGGGCAATTTGAGCTAAATATTGCCCTCTTTGTGTCCGAGACATCCCATTGTCATAGCAAGGGACTGAGGAGGACTGAGGAGGGCATTGTTTGGAGCACAGCATGCTTGCTGGCTTTAGCACGAGGCTTTTGAAGAATTTTCTAAATGTGTTTATTGTTCAGCTACTCACTTCTGAGTCTTTAATGGTTTCTCCTGTATTCCTTGTACTGAAAAGGCACATCATTTGGTTTCAGCACTATACAAAATTAGCCATATCTCAGGAAAGATATCTAAGGGTCATTGCAGCTAGATTGATTAATATTGCATGACTGCTGAATGTTCAGTAGCTGTAATTAAAGCTAATGGAAAGCTTGCAATTAGTAATAGGGAGAGGGGAATCATAAAAAGTAAAGCTACTCAAATTATTTATTGCAGACATTTAGACCTTGATCATCCAGAGACCCTCATGTTTAATTGGTGTGTACTAACTAGCTGGTTGGGGTTTGGCTGTCATCTGCAAAACACATCATTTTTATTTTTTATTTTTATTTTTTTTGGTAATGCATTTTCTCTGAGCAAATGAGGATTTCCCCGCACCTTCTGGGGGCTGTATATGAGCTGCTGGTGGTGTGGGTAGCCACTCTTCACACCATAACTGTGCCCCGTCACACCATAGCTGTTGCTTAATAGAAACATTAAACCCTTGTTAATTATTGCTACGTCACGTAAAGTGTGGGTTGTTTTTTTTTTTCAGTCGGTGTGGTTTTTTTGGATGCATCTAGCAAATGTCATGCATTTTGCTTACTGAAGACAGTTCTTTGAACTGAAGTTGTTAAATGTTTGTGGAACACAGGAGCGTGTACGGGACTGGCAGGGCAGCACTCGCAGGAGCCCCAGGGCAGAGGCTGGGGCAGGCGGCAGCAAGGACAGTGTACAAAAGCCTGGTTGACATGGCAGGGGATAAATAAGACAAAAGAAAAAGACAACAAAGGCAGAATACTATTAATTACCATGAAATAACAATTTTTTTCCCAAACTTGTCCAAAAGCATTTTTTTCCTAACTTTCTGATTGATTTCTGATGAGTTACAGGCCAATCTATAACTTCATTGCTTCATTCCCTCATAAACAGATATTAATTTACTTTAAAGGTGTTTTAAAGGTGTCACCTTTAAAGTAGGAGCTTTACTACTTGACAAGTGAAGGGGTTTTTAAACCGTGTTTCCAGTTTTGGTTTTGGTTTATGTTCTGAGAAGAGTTACCAGACTCTGCACAGAACGGATGAGAGAACTGCAGTGGTTTGCTGTTCATGATAGGTTTTATTAAAGAAAGAGTTTAAGACGACTGCGTTGCATTCAGTTTAGTTGAAGCCAACGTGAAATCACAGGCCAGGCTCTAAGGGTTTGTGGGAGAGCTGGGCCCTGAGAGGCCGGCTGAGACCATGGGGGGATCAGGATGGGGAAGTGCCGAAGAAGGGGACGAAGGGTCTGCGCTACATGTCCATGCTCATCTGTGATGAACCTGCCTTGGGCTTCTCTCTTCTTGGACACAATGTGCCCTGGTGGTCAAGAAGGCCAGTGGCATCCTGGGGTACATCAAGCAGAGTGTGGCGAGCAGGTGGAGGGAGGTCATCCTCCCCCTCTGCTCTGCCCTGGGGAGGCCACATCTGGAGCGCTCCCCGGGTCAAGAAGGACAGGGAACTGCTGGAGAGGGTCCAGCAAAAGGCTATGAAGATGCTCAGGGGACTGGAGCGTCTTTCTGATGAGGAAAGGCTGAGGAACTTGGGGCTTTTTAGTCTGGAGAAAAGAAGACTGAGGGGGCATCTCATTAATGTTGATCAACATCTAAAGAGCGGGTGTCAAAAGGATGGGGCCAGACTCTGTTCAGTGGTGCCCAGTGACAGCACAAGGGGCAACGGACACAAACTGGAACACAGGAAATTCCATCTCAACCTGAGGAGGGACTTCTCTCCTGTGCGGGCGGCAGAGCACTGGCACAGCTGCCCAGAGAGGGGGGAGTCTCCCCCTCTGGAGCCATTCCAAACCCGCCTGGAGGTGTCCTGTGCCACTGCTGGAGGTGCCCCTGCTCTGGCGGGGGGTGGCACTGGGGGGGGCTCCAGAGGGCCCTGCCGACCTCCACCAGTCTGTGAGTCTGTGATTCTCTCACTCTTCTGTTTATCACTCTGCTTTTGGAAATGTCCATCCTGAGCTACTGTACTGATTCTGATTGATTTATTTATTAATTTCTGTAGGCAGAGAGCAGCCATTCTGCTGCAGGTCACCTGAGCGTTTGCTGTAGCCACGGGTGGCTCACAAGGCCAATCTGACACTGCAGAGTGCTCTTGGAGGGATTTCACAGGTGGAGGTTTTGCATTTGCGGTGGTTCCCCTCTCTGGAGTAAGAGCTTTGTTTGGTTGTGAAATAACGCTGTACGTTGCTCCCCAGGGCAGAAATGCTGAGCGTGATGGTCATCCCTGCCATCGTGCAGTGCTAATTACAGAGTGTGGCAGCAGCGCGGACCCGCCCTGACATGGGCTTGAGTGGCATTTGGGAGTTCTGGTGCGTGGAGAAAACCCGTGGGTGACACAAATGCTCTGCGCCCCGTGAGACCCCAGCACAGGGACGGGACCAGCTTTGCCCAGTTCTCCCCATGCCCACTGAGAGACCTCACCTGCAGCTTGTGAAGCCCGGTCTTACCTGGTAACTCTGCTTTTGAGCTATTCGCAGTGCCAGCAGTAACCCTGGTTGTTAATTTGGGGACTAGCTGTCTGAATGGAGCAGTCTTTCTGGGATACATCTCATACTGTGCAACCTGAGCACCTGCTTCAACAAGAACTTCAGCAGCCTCTGCCAAACCCTCTTAGAGGTGCGGCACGGCTTTGCCAGCGTTGCCTGCACTGCCCTTTGCCTAATTTTATATCCAAATGACTACCAGACCCACCTGCAAACCAGACCCCAAAGCTCAAGTTAGGCACACACAGAAAATGAGGAACAATATCCATTGTTACCGTCCCGAATTTTAATCTTCTCTAATAAGCATCACAATTCTGGCAATATGAATCGAGCTTTATGTTGATATTTAATACACCCATCTGCCGCAGTAGTCCAGAAGGAGAAATAATTATGGATGTAGGCGAGAGATCTTGTTATGTGTTGGAAAGATGCCATAGCAAACAAAAGGACGTTTTTTGAGTCTTGAGATCTTGGCTTCTGTAATCCGAAAGGCCCTTGTGTTTGTTGAGCAATACGAGATTTGCATCGGTTTGTTTTTTCTCATCCAGTGCACAAATCTCAGATTCACTGGGCAGAAAAATAGCACTGGGTGCTAAAGTTTGGTATGGAATCAGATGATTTACAAGAGTGAAAACAGAGGAAGGAAATATAAATTCATACTGGCTTACTACCAGCAGGCTGGACCAAAAACTACTGATCAAAACTACTTTTAATTGAATTTTTTTTTTTTTTCAAAATAAAACCAGGATTGTTACATTAGATTGAGTTTAGACATTACACCATATTCATTCTTTCCCTTAAATTTCTCATCCACACTGAGATTATCACAGAAAGTCACAGCTTTATTTCAGAAAAATTCAAATTAGCACTATGTGGTAAAAGGATGATGTGAAAAAATCCTAAGAACCCTTCCAAAGAACCAGTCTCCTACCTGCCTTGATACCATATTTTTGTGTGTTTTACTTTCCCAAACTTTCCTCTACTGCTAGACGTCTTACACTGTTGATAAATATGTATTCATATTGACTATATGAATCGCTAATTTATATTTTTGTCAGTCTCTCATCAACATGTGGTAGTTTACTACCATAGTTATCTTATTATTAGTGTTAGTTAACCTTCATCTTATTTAATATGGGAACCAATTTTACTGAACAACTCCAATGTTCTGACAAAAATGCCATGGTTGCATTTTCCCTTCTCAGAGCCATCTAAGGTATAAACAATTGAATTTTGTCAAGGAAACTACTTAGAGCTGTATTTTACCTCCTTACATTTTTGGAAAGCTCAAAAGTGTCTTAATAGGATTGCAAGGAACCTTTCCAACAAAAGATGTGTGCATTGTTTGGAAAATATCAATTATTGAGGCAGAACAGAAATCCCCCCTTGGGGAGCGCTCGGTTGTGGTTGAGTTGAATTCCCGTCCCCCAAAGTCTCTCTTCTCTGGCAATGGGAGATGGCGCACTGGAGGGCAGGGGACCACCGAGTCACCACTCCCATAGGGCAGTACTACTACTGATAACTATAAAAAGCTGAGAAAAAGCACAGAATTCAATTTCTGGCATCAGCTGTGGGCTGAGTGGGAGGGCACTGCTCTGCAGGTGAGTCTGGGCCAACGTGAACAATTAATTCCTATACACAGAAATCTATTATATATTTAGAAATTCCTCCCTCAAACCTACTCTCCGGAAATTATGAGTGATTAGACTGCACTGAATCACACTTTGGTTTTGTTCTGGTGTTTGTTGGTTGGTTGGTTTGGGTCTTTTTTTTTTTCCCTTTTGCAATCAAGTTTCTGTTAAATGGAAAAGGAAAATGTTGTATATAAAATTAAAACAAAGCAAAAAGTCAGGGCTAACACCAATTTGTTTACCATCTTCCCGGAACAATTAGAAATTGCCCACGTGCTACAGATATCCACATATTGTCTTAGTTGTCATAGTTTATAGTAATTTGATGATGAGAAAAAATTATAATGTGGTTTTACAAGAAGCTTTTACAGAGCCAATTTGTATGCTTAGTTCACCTGAGGGAGAGAAGGGTTGCAAAATCTGGTAGATAATATCTCTGAATTTCTGATAATGGAAGTTACTTTTTGAAGCAGATTCCTGGATGTACATGAATTTTTCATATCAAATGAGGTGGATATATTTTTATCATTTTGGCTTGAAGGACCGAGCTTGACTTGATTTGTTTGTCAGTTATCCGAAGAACTGCCCCACGGGGGAGGCAACTGGCAGGAGCTGGGGGGGTCTCTGACACACCCTGTCCCAGAAGGCTCAGGGTGTGTCCCAGGGACACGTCCAGGCAGATTTGAGCATCTCGAGGATGGAGACACCATGACCACTCTGGGCTGCCTGCTTCAGTGTTCAGCCATCCTCACTGCCAAACGTTTAACTTATATTTAAGCTTTGTCAGGAATTGAATTTGTGCCTTCTGCCTCCTGTCCTGTCACTGGGGGCTGCTGAGAATGGTCTGGGTCCATCTTCTTTACACTCCCCTATCAGGTCTCTATGGACACAAGTAAGATCTCCCTGAGCCATCTCTTCTCTAGGCTGATGCACCTGACCTACCTCTTTGCTCCAGTCTTTTCATCATCTTCATGGTCCTTTGCCAGAATAACTCCAGTAAGTCCTTGTCTCTCTTGGTCCTGGGGAGACCAGAACTGGTCCCAGTGCTCCAGAAGTGCCTCACCAGTGCTGAGCAGAAGGGAAGGATGTCCTCCCCCACCTGCTGGCAACAGTTTGCCTCCTGCAGCCCAGGATGATGATGGCCTTCTTTACTGCAAGGGTGCTTTGCCAGTTCATGGTCATCTTGTTGCCCACTGAGACCCTCAGGTCATTTTCTGCAGAGCTTCTTTCCAGCCCGTCAGTCCCCAGCATGTGCTGGTGCATGGGGTTTTCCTCCCTGGGGCAGGACTCAACATTTCCCTTTGTTGAGCTTCATGAGGTTCCTGCTGGCCCGTGTCTCCAGCTGGTCCAGGTGCCTCCGGCTGGCAGCACAGGCACTGAATGCGTCAACCACTCCTCCTGCTCGTGTCATCTGCAAACTTGCTGAGGCATTGAGTGACCTGGACATGTACAAGCTATTTGTACACTACGAACATGGACAAGAAGAGGTTCAAAGGACAGAGGAGATCAGAGTGTTGGCTAAAAATGTATATGGTAAAAGATCATGGAATCACAGAATAGTCTGGCTTGGAAGGGACCTTCAAAGGCCACCTAGTCCAACTCCCCTGCAACAAGCAGGAACATCTTCAACTAGACCAGGTTGCTCAGAGGCCCATCCAACCTCACCTGGAACGTTTCCAGGGATGGGGCATCTCCCACCTCTCTGGGAAACCTGGGCCAGTGTTTCACCACCCTCAGCATAAAAAATGTCTTCCTTATATCTGGGCAAAATCTTCAAAAGGGATCAACCAACTTAGAAACCTGAATTGACTTTCAATGAGGCATTGTAACTCATTCTTGAAACAAGTCTTGAGTTTCTGTGTCACCTACATGGTTTTGAAAGGGTCACCTTTGACTGCTATCACATTTTGCAGAATTTACAACCTGGATGGGAGAATTTGCAGGGAAAATGAGATGCCAGTAAAATGAAAATGAAGGAAATGAACTGTAGAGAAATGTCAAGTGAATTGTTTCAGAAATTTCTTCCATTTCACTGTGTCTTATCTAAAAATTTGTATCAAAAGGAACCTTTAAGTATTCACATTATTTAACTTCTATCTGACACGAAGCAGATTAGCTAACACTAGCAAATCTAGTATGCAGGAAAATGGAAGATGGATTTAAATAACAAATGTATGCAGGAATCACCACAGAAAACATGCTGAGAGCTGTTTTTACAAACTCTGCTCTGAGCCTTATAATCAGACGTGTTAATAATTCACCTAGGACTGCATTCTGCTTGGAGATGGTACAGTCTGTGGCGTGGAGTGAGGCTCCTGCTTCTTCAGGACTGCAGGAGTTGATTTTGACCCATGCTATTACGCATGTCTGTATGGTCCTCTGTTGACCACAGAGGATCCGAGAATCTTCAGCTTCTAGATGTGGTCTAGAGACCTAGAGATGAGGGTTTTTTTAAATATTGACCTTGCAGGTATGCAGGCGGTGGGCTCAAAATTGCAAATGTGCCTAAGGTGGGATGTCCCACTTCTCCCAGAGTACCAAAACTGCTCTGTATTTTAAAGCTGCAGCACATCCCACTGTCTTTGGGCTCTCCAGAAGCACAGCAGTGAAGGTTCCAGACCTGGGAGTAACAGCCTGGGCTCCTTTCCTCCCAGCGTGGATCAATAAGATGTTCGTCATGTCTCGTCTGTCTCCCAGGCAATGGCAATTATGAATCCTCAGCACGTTTTTGGGGTTTATTTTTTTAAAAAAGTAGAGCCGTTAGTTTCAGGCAAAACATTACTAAGCAGAAGGTGCAGCTTTCCTGGACATGTATCATAACTTCCTACCTTCCCCCAAGGTCTTGTGGGTCCCACTCAGGTTTGGTATGTGCTGGGCTTATTCCTTTTTGAGCAAATTATGGCTGTTTCTTTATGCAGTCTTCCTTCTTTGTACAGCAAGCTTCTTGAAGCAGAACAAGTGTATATATGAACATGTGGAGCAGTGATTTACATTAATTACTCCCTAAGTGAGTGGTTTCCCCAGGAAACTCTCCCACTGCGTGATGTACATAGATGCATACCGCACTCGCAGTGAAGATACGCTGCTCTTTGAAGGTTTCAAGCTTCCTGCGCCACAGTCGGATTTGTCATGTTGGAGGGTATCAGCCTTTCAGGAACTGCTACACTGGAAAGAGAAACAACATATGCTAGAAATGCAAACAAATCTCATTGTATCTATTAAGGGAACGGCTGATGAGAAATACGTACAGAATGAGTTCGTCATACTCTATGGGCTTGACCACCTGTGTGCATCGTAGGTGAAAATGTGATATCACCGCTTTGGGGATTAGTACTGAGACGATAGAAATTAGGAAACAACAAAAAGCTCGTTGTTTTCCAGAGCTGTAATAAAATTCATTATTTTATCTTGTTTTTGAAGGGAGAAGGAAAAGGAAAGTTAATGTCATCTAAACAGAGATATGGAAATCTTAAGCAGTAAAAAAGGCACAGTTGTATTGAAAGCATTGCATGGATGCACTAATACAGATATTTAAAGATATATGGTCTTTCGAAAGATGTAAAATAGTTGATCCCATGCCTTTCTGAGTCTTGAAAATGCACATCTGTCTTGGAAGTCTTAGTTGCTTTTGCATTAAAAGAGCCTCTTCCCAGGACTGTTTCCATGTGAGTGCCCAAGTAAGAGGTGTGGATGTCTCCCTGCCACCGCGCTTCTGCTCTCGTTATCTGATCTGCCCAGGGCGACCTTTGGAATAGTATCATTATTATTCCAAATCTGGCACAATGCTGCAAATGCTCACCGTGCTGCTCAGCCTTCCACACCAGTGACATTCATTGTCTCTTCGTTGCATTTGGCATATCGCGTGTTTCTTATTTTCAGTTTGCAATAGGCACAGGGGACACTCCGGTAAGGGCAACAGCTCGCAGACTAGTTTTCTGGAGCCCCTCTGCTGGGAGGAGAGGCTGAAAGAGTTGGGGCTGTTCAGCCTGGAGAAGAGAAGGCTCCAGGGAGACCTTATTGCGGCCTTCCAGTCCCTAAAGGGGCTCCAGGAGAGCTGGGGAGGGACTTTTTACAAGGGCATGGAGTGATAGGGAATGAGGGGGAATGGCTTTAAACTGGAAGAGGGGAGATTTAGATTAAATATTCAGAAGAAATTTTTCATTATGAGGGTGGTGAGACACTGGAACAAGTTGCCCAGAGAAGTTGTTGAGGCCCCATCCCTGGAGGTGTTCAAGGCCAGGCTGGAGGTGGCCTTGGGCAACCTGGGCTGGTGGGAGGTGTCCCTGTCTATGGCAGGGGGGTTGGAACTCGATGATCTTCAAGATCCCTTCCAACCTAAACCATTCTTTGATTCTGCTGAGATTCCCACTGCAGACCCTCCTAGATGTTTCAGGTCACTATGACATGCCCTTCCTCAGGAGGAGGCGGTGTTGTCATGCTGGTTGAGTGTTTTGGGACCCAGGATAGGGGGATGGGGTCAGCCCCAGTGCAGGTGCCCACGGGCTGTGGGGGGACAAGGTCTGGGCACCACTGGAGTTAACACCACGGTGAGTGCCAACCACCAAATGTTTGTCAGGAAGAAATATGTGTCAAATGAAACTAATATTCTTCTGTGAAAAAGTGAGAGACCTCAAGGTCTGGGGAGCAAAGGAAGAGGTCACGGGCTTTGACTCAGTGGTTTGTTAGAAAAGAGCCTCAGCAGAGCAGAGATCTCGTATATCACCTCCGCAGTCGCCAAGCACGAGCCGTCCTGGCTTGTTGTTTCCCTGGCGGGAGGATATTACTCTTTTCGTTGGCCATGAACAAACCAGAAAATACTTTAGCTTCTTCTTAGAGCACAAGGATATCATTCTGCTTTTGTATATATTCAGAAAGAAAATATTCATTGAATAGCCTTGATTTCTGTCCGTCACTCTTAATATTTGTTGTAAGCCCCATGCACTAATGGGCTCACACAATTCCTATGGTTACTTTTGTTCCTATTACAAGTAACCCCCCAAAACCCTTTCTCTTCTGTATTGCTGGTACTGCTTCCAGAGGCGTGTTTTCCCTTGGTGACGCTCACCGTACAAACCAGCTCTGCGCTTCGCAGGCTGCTCGGAAAGGTGATTGCCACCGCACCCGAGATCCCTCCGCATCCCTACTTGCACCGCCCGAGACGGTCAGAGCTTGCTGCTGTCTCTGCTCTACATCTGAGATGCTAAAACTTGCTTTGCAGGGACTTTTCCTTTGATACTTGATATTTATGTGTGTGAATATATATTCATAGATAGATTCTAATGGACCTAGTGGGTAATAGCAAGTGTTACATTTACTCCTTAAGGTCCCTATTCTATTGTTCTTATGTTGGGGCTTTTTTCATGGCAAAGGCAATGTTATCTAGGGACAAAAAAAAAGACAAAAAGAGAAATTGTGAAAAAAGATTTTTTTATCTTTTTAGAATTCTGAAGAATTAGAAGGGGGAAAACACCAGTCATATTACTGTGACCTTGGTATATTCAAGAGAATATACCTTAAGATTTCAAGGCTATGGAATCAAGGAGGTCTATAAAGTAGAATTTTAGGCATGTTTCTCTATTACTGCTAGCTGTGTTCAATAAATCCATCTCTGTGCGGCTATCCCTCCTGGCAGGATGTGGCAAATCAAAAAACCAAATTGAATAAGAGTATAATCACCCTCCCTCCCCCGTATCCATTTATGTTCCACACGTTCAAGGCCTGGAGGATCAGAGCTGGGGTGGATTTTGTTGTGTTTCAGTACTTATGCTTAGAGATAGAGGAGTTATTAGCCGAGGGATGGGATAGTCTCGAGGGAAGCCTCTACTGTGGAAAATGAATCTGTTTTGAATACCTCTATCAAAAAATGCCCACCAGACAGATGCAAAAGCTAGTTTACATCTATTTTCCTCGGCAACAGGCTCTGACTTGGCAATTGAGTACCACCATGTATTCTTTCCATCCCATTGACGTCTCTGGATCTACTGCACATTTTTACATTTTCTCTGTCCAAGCTTGCACTGCACAACGAAACATGCACTTCGTAACTATGACAATGTCTGAATGGAGCAATGTGGCTTCATCATGGAGAGTAAATAAAAAGCAGGTGCAGACCTTGTAGATGAAAACTGCTGTCATGGTAGCTCGGAGTAGGAGGTAATGAGAAGCTAAACAGAATTAAATCATTTAGCTTTTGCTTAAACTGAAAAACAAGGGAAAAAAAAAACATAAACTATTGAACAAACAAGAACATGCAGGCCTAAAAAAGGATAAAAATAAACCAAAAACAAACTGTAAAAATCCCAAAGACGGTGAGCTACTGGTCTCAAACTGTGACTGAAACCCAGTCTATGCAAACAGGTGACAGTGGCCTTTGATATGAAACTCAGTGCGTGGTGTTCTGAAGCAAAGACCTAAGTAGCTCTAAAGTTAGTCCTAAAATGTTAGTCTTAAAATGTCCTAAAATTAGTTAGTCCTAAACTCGCTTAGGTGAATTATAAAATTATTCCTACGTTAGTCCTAAAATGTTAACTTAATCCGCCATGCCTTCAGTGCAACAGAAGCAAATTTTGAATGTGGATCATCAAAAAAAAAAAAAAAGTGATTTAAATGTAAGACATATTTATTACAAGGCACTGCACAACACAGCACATCTGAATTGAGGACAGTAGGGAAGACCAGAAGGAACCAAACTCATGAGCTCAGTCCCTTCCTGCCCTTCAGAGGGGCTGTACCAAAGGAGCCCTTTTTTGCACAAATTGTGTTTTCCTTATTTCTCTATCATACAGAAGCTTTCAGTTGTGATGGGTCCAGATGCACTTTGTTATCGGTGTAGATAGGACTCGGGCACTGCAGTCACGTGAGCCCACCTTTCCCTCCTTGCCGAGTTAAAAGAGACTTTGCACGCTTTGAGGAGACGCGTGCATATCTCAGGCAATACCTAATAATAATGTAAGAAAAAAATATTTGCTTGAATCAAAAAGCAGAATTACTTGAGCAAACTCTACTACAAGCAGGCTTAGCCGTGGAGTGTGGTGTTATTGCATTGCACCTGCTGAGATGATGGTAAAAAAATGGCCTCTCTGACTGTCTACTAATAATTATGGAACATATTAATAGTTTCCAGTGGATGGTTTAACGGCTCCTTCCCTTAGCAAAAGAACTTTTACAAACCTCAGCCTGTTATTATTTATGACACATTTAAAGCTTTTCCAGTAATCTCAGCAGTGAATTGTTGCACATGCGTGGAACACGTGAAAGTCAGACGGGCTGATCCCCATCATTACAAAGCCCGATTGAATATTTGCATTATTGCTTTTGTTGCCACAGTTTGTTTTCCCACTTGGACATTAAAGTCTGAGACCGGCTATAATAATCTTTGAAAGATAAAACTAAAGATAACGGCATTTAAAATGGGGTTTCATGAGCTACAGTAACATCGTCTCCTTTTTTTGTTCGCGGGTGGGTGTACAAACGGAGCCGCTGCACTGACCCCTGGGTGAGGCGTCCCCGCGCCGCGCGGCTGTCGCAAGCGTTGCTCTTGTGTATCTTCTCTGCCCGCGTGTGTCCGTGGCTGAATTTCACTTGTGCTGCTCTACTTTTTATGGATTTTTGACTATGCCCCACTCAGAGCAGAAGCTTTGCCTGCTTGTCGCAGCCTGGCAAATCAGGCCGCTAGGTAATGAACATAATTTTTGAAAGGCTGTGCTAAAAGGAAGATTTTAGATTGTAAAGGCAAGCACTTGAAGGTCAAATTCGTATTTGTCCCTGCAGCCTTAATGCTTCTCCATACATTTCCATCCTGTGCATTGAATGGAAAAGGTTTCATGTGAGCATGTAATTACAGACTGTATTATAGCGCAATAATTCCCCAGCAAGACAGCTAAAGACTGACTGAGAGCTAATCTATCCCAAACCAATATACCAGTCCCAGCACAAGCTGGACTCAGGCCAGGATGTAAGCCAGGAACAGCCTCCGTGACACTGATTAATGTGGTTTACCTGCTGATGGATGGAGAACAGACATCGCCTTTTATCCTTCTAGACCACTCTGGCGTTCAATCCTGTACCACTATCCTGCCGGAAAGTAAGGGCAAAATGTTCAAGAATGTACCAACCCATTTTGAGCTTGTTTCCCAAGAAGCAGTGGCAGAAAATTGCATTTCTGCGACTAGGGCTGACCACGGAGCTCGGCAAGATTCAGCTCTAGCCCAGGCTGGCCGGCAGCAGAGGCTGAATACCCCATGTGCCATCTTTAACCCATACATTGCTAAAACCGTAAAGATAGCCCCGTCCTAGGAAAGGATCAGCTCACACCTCTGTGGAGAACAGCACCGGGGTCCGTAGGAGGAAGCTGAAGCTGTGAGCTAAGGACATCCTCGTTATAACATTGATTTTTTATTATTTAAAGAATAATGAGGTAAGTGCTGAACTTGTGCAGCTTTATACATGCACGGTGGCCCTGTCCTGTCGTTGGTTTTGACAGCATCCTAAAGAACACAACTGGGAGGAAGAAAACAGTAATTTTTGGCAATTGATGGCCCAGGCAGAGCTGAAAGGAGTGCGTGGGGACAAGGGAATAGACATCTCCAACTGCAAGGCTTTGTTCTCGCTAAATTTGAAAAACCTGCTTGGAAGAATGGCTTTAATAGCTTTTCTTAATCCCCACCCAGCACTGATAATTCTCATAATGGAAAATAGGAAGGAGTTTAAAAGAAAGTGCTTATTATGCAATTTCCTATGTTATTTGAATTCTCAGACTATCAAACCAAATTCAAAGCAACTTTGGGTATGTTAAGGTACTTTTAAAATAAGTGGATGTTGCTGCTATATTTCTGTCTACTGGATCAGCTAAAGTGACAGCTAAACAGAAAATCCATTAGAAAATTTATATGTGTACTGCTGTTCGGAAGTTGGAAGAAAACATATTTTGATGTTTAGATACAAGAAGTATGATGTTCGGGGACTGGAATAATCCCCATAGGACACAGTTCATTCGCAGTACATCATCCAAGGACAGTCAGCTTCAGGCTCCGCTTTAATTTCCTGGTGAGCTTCACAGTAATATTTATTGTGCAGACAAAAGAAACTGCATCTAGTGAATATTTATATCAGAAAGGGAAGGATTTTTTAATAACTGATAGTACATAAATCCAGGAAGAGGAGAATAGGAGAATTGAAAGGTCTAAGGAGGCGGATAGTTTGTTGTAATTTCTAATTAGAAAGGAGTATAGAAGATAAGCATTATAGTCATGATTCATTTTTATATAGATGGAAGAATAGGAGTTTCAAGCCAATATTTTGCGAGAAGTTCCACCCAACATGCCTGCAACCACCTTTAGTGGTGTCTGTCATAGAATCACAGAATGGTTTGGGTTGGAAGGGACCATAAAGACCACCCAGTGCCACCCCCCGCCCTGGGCAGGGACACCTCCCCCCAGCCCAGGTTGCTCCCAGCCCCGTCCAACCCGGCCTTGAACCCCTCCAGGGATGGGGCAGCCACAGCTCCTCGGGGCACCCTGCGCCAGGGGCTCACCGCCCCCACAGGGGAAAATTTCTTCACAATACCTCATCTCAACCTCCCTTCTGTCAGTGTCAAACCATTCCCCCTCGTCCCGTCACTCCCCTCCCTGACCCAGAGTCCCTCCCCAGCTCTCCTGGAGCCCCTTTAGGCACTGGAAGGGGCTCTGAGGTCTCCCCGGAGCCTTCTCTTCCCCAGGCTGACCCCCCCACCTCTCCCAGCCTGTCCTCCCAGCAGAGGAGCTCCAGCCCTCCCAGCATATCCAGGGCCTCCTCCGGCCCCACTCCAACAGCTCTGTGTCCTTCTGCTGTGGGGACCCCCCGAGCTGGAGGCAGCACTGTGGGGGGGTCTCCCCAGAGCAGAGCGCAGCAGAGGGGCACAATCCCCCCCTCGCCCCGCTGGCCACGCTGCGGGGGATGCAGCCCGGGGTGCCGGGGGCTCGCTGGGCTGCCAGCACACTTTGCCAGTTCATGGTGAGCTGCTCATCAACCAACACCCCCAGGGCCTTCTCCTCAGGGCTGCTCTCCAGCCATTTTCCGCCCAGCCCGGATTTGTGCTTGGGGTTGCCCTGACCCATGTGCAGGACACTGCACTTGGCCTTGCTGAACTGCATGAGGTTCACACAGGCCTACTTCTCAAGCTTGTCCAGGTCCCTCTGGATGGCATCCATTCCTACCAGTGTGTTGACCACTCCACATAGCTCGTGTCATCGGCAAACTGGCTGAGGGTGTACTCAATCCCAACATCTGTGTCGCTGACAAAGATCTGAAACAGCACCGGTCCCAGTCCTGACCCCTGAGGAACGCCGCTAATCACTTGTGTCCACTTGGACATTGAGCCGTTGACCACAACTCTTTGAGTGCGACCATCCTGCCAGTTCCTTATCTGCAGAGTGGTCCATTCATCAAATCCACATCTCTCCAATTTAGAGACCAGGGTATCATGCGGGACAGTGTCAAATGCTTTGCACAAGTCCAGGCAGACATCACCCCGGGCTGGTGCATTTACAGTGTTGTCACACCTTGCAGGCTCCAGCGTCAATCCCACCCAGGCATGGAGCTGTGGAGTCCTACATCATCAATCGGAGCTAATTTCTTGAAGCAAAAATTAAGAGTAACGAGGAGGAGTGGGACAGACAGGGGGCAACACACAAGCAAGTGAGCTCTTCCCTGAGCGTTCCTACACCAAGAAGAAATCATGTCTGGTAGGTATTTGTTATATAAGGAAATATATTTGGGATACATAAAAGATGCAAAGATTGGCCCTTCTTTAGCAAAAATTGTAGTACTTTACACAATTTGGCAACATCATGCAGTACCTGCTGCCTGATACATACGCATTACTCCAGGACATAGTCAATGTAAAAAGGCCTCTGGTAAAGAAATAATAACAAATATGCACTTTGAAAAGCACTTTAAATCCCCTTTGACTATTTAAGATGAGTTGAAAATGCAGCAAATGGCAGTATCTATGGTGTATGTTTAAAAAAATTACTAGTTGAGAGAAAAATTTGGCCATTTGTAAAGGAAAGAGGTAATCACAGGATGATGTGGGTGGAAACAGATCTCCAGAGCTCATCCAGCCCAGCCCCTGCTCGGAGCGGGCCGGCGCGAGCAGGTCAGGTAGGGTCTTGTCCCGCTGAGTTGTCAGCATCTCTGTGGATATTAAAGTACCAGAAGGTATTGAAAGTTTAGAGGCAGAAATCACAGTGGTTCAGACAATGGCGTCAGCATTGAGTGTCGTGTAAACTGTGGGTTGGAAAACCACAGCCTGAGAACAAAAGCTGCTGTTGAAAATGTACAAACCCACTGTGCCACTTCCAGTTGGCAGCTGAGATCCGTCAAGGTCTCATTGAACAAATGCCTCCCCTACATAGCAAAGGTGTGTGGGGGGGAAAACTCTGAGCAACCATTTAAGAAAAGATAACGGGTGTTACGGAAAAGAAATTACAATCAAGAATTTGCAAATATTGGGTCTGCGGTAATAAAACCCAGCTGATGGAGAGATCTGGCAAAGGGAAAATATCTTGTGAGAAGCGGCATTAGAGACGGACAGGAATTTCCTCAGCATGAATAATTCCCTGAGCAGCGGAGACAAAAGCACCAGAAATTATAGGTGTGTTTTTCAGTGAGTCTCCGATCCAACTTTCACTTCGTAATGTCAAACCCAGCATGGATTTGCTCATCGTTGTCAGGGAACAAAATTCACCTGTGTCCAGAAAGACAGCAAAAAGCTCTTTAAATAGTTACCTTGCGCTCTGCCAAGTGCCAGCCTGGGAAATGAGCGGGAACGTGCAGCGCGCGGATGAATAATGCCATCACTTGGTCTTGCTGGTAGAGCGGTTGAAATGTGAACGTTAGCGATTGCAAATAAGGCGCAGTTGGGAGCTCGCTGGTGGAACAGATGTAGAAATGTAAGTTATTGCCTCTCAGCTATTAATTTCCAGCCCTCAGCGGAGGCACGGTGACTAAGGAGCTCACCACCACTTGTAGCTGTTGCTCTGGGAAGTAAAGCAGTTTAACGTAAACCCTGTTCAGCAGCAGTTTGAGCTAATCCGATCTGCTCTGCAATAGATAACTTGGCGAGGTGGGCTCCTGCCTCCCGGGGGATGGATGGCTGGGAGCGGCTGGAGAGGAGCATCTCCTTACCCGCTGCCGCCCCTCCAGCCGGAAAGGTTTGGTGACGACCTGGGAAGATGCTCAGATGTCCACGGGTCTGTGGGCACGTGGGACATGTCTCCCATCCCTCTTGAGAGTAATGCCCAGAAGCCAGGGTTGAAGTCTTGCTCTGGATTCAGAGGTTGGGCTGCGAGGGGTGTCAGGCTGCGGGGTGCTTCAGTGCCAGCCCATCTCCCCCTTTCAAAAGAGCCACGAAGGCAATTTTAAACACACACACACACACAAAAAGACATAAAGAAACACACTGGCAAATACTGTCTTTTCTCTTTTCAACACCTGCAGATTTTTCATAGAAAAAATGAATTGATTGTAGGAGAGAATAATATTATAAATCAAGTTGTATTTCTATTATAGTGACGAAGGGAGAACATACTTTCTATATGCTAAATATATTCATGGAGTTATATTATAGTAACATTCCTTAAATTGATGATATTTATCAGTTGGGGAAAACAAATTGCTATATACAGAAAAAAATAATTAAAGGAAAGGGAAGAGTAATAGCAGCATCACAGCAGTCAAGTCTAGCGATGTCTTAACAGAAATATTGATGTTCTTTCGGATGCGTGTCAAGGAGAAATGGAAAGATAGCGGGGCAATTTCTTCTACAGTTATAACTACAAAATATCTTTAAACACTTGCAGTCATATATACCCAGGATGAAATTCTGTTTCCAGCAGACTGCCTTGTCTTTGCTTTCTCTGATAGGAAAAAGAAAAATGGGTTACAAGGGAATTTTTGTTTATTTGTCTTTCTGAAAACTGGTGAGTGTCATCTACGCTATGCTTAACCTAATGTATCACCAGGAAAAGGAGGAAAAAATACAACCCGCAGGTATCGGCATCGTTATGGTGAGGCCCAGTGGTGCTGTTGCACTTATTTAAGGGGTCTATCGGCTTTTCCATCATTTCCCCTCCTTTTTTCCCAGCTGCTAATAATTTCTCTGATATGTTTGCCCAGGGTGAAACTTTGGAAATATACTTGTTTCATGTTAAGTGGATTGAATTCAATTCCGTATTCTTAAGGCAAGGGCTTGTTTTTCAAAGAAAGCAGCGCCCATCTGGGCACATCTGGAGTACAAGAGGTATTGCAGCATCTGTATCTCCGACTCAACAGTAACGTGCAGACGGGTGGGAAAGCCACACATCACCTCGTTATCAGCCTGTCAGTGCCTAATTGAAGAGCTGCAGTGCCGCAGAGGGTGTGCGGCATTACATGTACGTTCACCTAATACATGTACATATCCGAGGTGCTTGATGGGCCTTTTATTACAATGCCGGAATAGAGCACCGTTGCTAAAGCTGTCAGGGCTTATATCGCTCGAAAAATAATTGTCCGGTCTCTGAGGACCTGTTAGTGCTTAACACAACAGTTTTTCTGGGTCATAATATGCAGCGTGACATTGACGTACTGCTCCCGCACCTCAGGATGCCAAATGCCAAAGCTGACTTCCAGGGCCCGCGTCCCTCTGGCTTTATGGAGAAAAGTCTGTAAGTCTTTTAGTCTGTCACGCTAAAATTGTAAATATTTGTGTAAAACTCAATTCCAGAGCTCCCACTCAAAGGAGACCATACCGATTGCGTCTCTTAAAATACTCTGGTCCCCGCACGCTTGCAGCGGTGAAGAAGCTGTGGGCATCCTGTTGTGCCGCCCGCTTTCCCCATCCTCCTCTTGCCAAGGATTCCTCTTTTCCTGGCGGGCAGCAGTCGGGCAATTTTGTTCCTGAGTTGCTCCAGAGCTGTATCTTAACTGTGGCTTTGCCCAATACCTACTCTTAGGAGATCCGATATATTGAAGCTTACAAAGTAAGTAGGAGTAAGTGGGAAGGGGTAGAAAACTTCTCTCAAGTTTTTCTAAACTCTGCATGCCTATTTTTAACTCCAGGATCCTTTACAGGTGTTCCTGTAAAGAGAAAACAGCTTGTTAACCGTAACAAAATGGAAATTTCCTCCGTGCAAAATAAATTTAAGCGATATACTTTTATGAATATAAAATACTCGGTGTAGATCTGCACTCTTATTTGCAAAAAAAAATGTGCCTCTCTGTTGTACATGGAACTAATACACTGCAGTCATTAAGAAATATATAACGTTGACATTAATTGAAGTGAAACGCAGGTATGCTTGAACTAATAGAGCTGAGGGAAAACAGGTGAGTTGGGTTTTGTAACTGATGGAGCTACCCTGTAGGAGAATAATTTCTGGGCATACTGCGACGGTAATCCATCAACAGCACGGTAAGCAAATGGGATTTTGGTAAAAGCTTCTACCCAGAGGTAGATTTTTGTTGTAGTTTCACACGAGTGGCTGTGCTCCCTCCTTACAGTTGGCAGAGAGGAGCAAACCCAAGTTCTCTGGTGCTTACTGCAGTGCTACCCGGGCACGTTCCCCCACTGGAGACAGAGCTGAACTATATGACATGTAGCCCTCGGAGCAAATAAATGGTATTTCTAAATTTTTCCAATTGTTTGAATGTGCAACTAATATACTTCTTCCAAGTGCATCTCTCTCTTTTTGGTGATGTCACATTTTTTATTGTACTTCTACTGCCCAACGCCATATAATACATAAATCTTCTACTCCCCAAATGAGGACTCGCTCTCGTCGACCACAGCAGCAGTTATCAGTATCCCAAATGTAAGGGAAGTATAACAGGTCAGTAAAGAGCTATTTATGAACTCTAATGTTTCTAGTGCGACATTTATGTTACTTTCTATACAACTGAAAAATGATCAGCCTGACATTAAAACAAGTCTTGTATTAAGTGAAGTAAGGGTATAATTTTTTGCTAATGGATTGTTACATTTCATTTACATATCTTTCCCCAACAATTTTATGCTTAAAAAATCATCGCCCTTTTGAATTATATGTGAGGCTTTTTTTACTGTGAGGCTCCAGCAATTTCCCAGCCTCGTGCGCGTAATTACTTTAATTAGCACTACAGCTTTAATGAGAGCATCAGTGTCTGCTGTATGCACTCTGTTCTTTACTGGACAGAGTGAAAAATTGGGTTTCTTAATCAGCTGCAACTGAAGTACTCCAGTCCTTACAAGTCTTCAGACAGTGCCTGGACAGAGGTAATACATTTTGCCTTCTCTTAAAGCGTCACACCCTTTATTTCGGCTAAAATGTCTGCATCCATCTGGGCTGTACTTAGAAAATGTACGTACACACTGGGTACGTTCAGTGAACTGGTTTTCACAGCTTTTAAAATACGTTACCTTGGCCTTACAGGTAATCCCTGATTATTAACGGTACACAGAATAAATAGCATTCTTACTGCCTGTGAAGGGTGCCTGCGTAACGGATGGGGGGAACGAGATGCAATGCATCTCCTTAACGCAGGATAAGGATATTTCACCAAACCCAGTGAAAGCTTGACATTGAAAACAACTCTTGGGGAACTGTCAAGATGACAATAGAAAACGCATTACCGATTTATCACCGTGCCATTAGCCCGGCGTGTTAGACCTGACAACGTACAAAGTCTGTAGATCATTTTTATGTTCCACAATAGAAAAATTTGAGTGGGAATGGAAGCGTATGACCTCTGGGCTACATTAAACCAGTATTTAGAAAAAGATCATTATCTGAAAGGTACAAGATCATATTAATTCTGTCTAGTTGTCTGTCTGACTCTGAGCGTTTCTGATTTGTTTGCTCTCGTGTCACCCGGCTATCGACACATAAACGCTCGACAGAAGCTCGGTAACTCAAGCACAGCCTTAAGACAGACAACGAATTCCCCAGCAGGAACAACGGGAGCGGCTGTGGCCGCCTTTGAATTCAGCTTTCCCCTTATAAAAAACTGCTTTGTCCTCTACAAGTTTTAAGAGAAACAAATTAAAGCAAACACAACACACGCCCACCCACAAAAATCAACCTTTGTCTCCTTAAAAGCACAGTCCTTTAGAAAAGAAACCTTCAGGACGGAAGCTCAGCCGTGGCGGTTCAAAGGACCATGTTTTTACTCAGCGTGCGAGTACCGCGAGCGTATCGGCCTCCCTGCTCCCACCGCGCGAGCCAACCTTTGCGTGGAGTCCGGGATCGGCTACAATAAAAGTAAAGCTCCATGATGGGCTTTTTTATTGTCAGAAAGAACCTATCATCATCAAAGCACCACAGTGTGTCTTCTTCATTTTGCATCTGAAGGCCAAACTGGTTTAGAAGATTACATTTTACCTGCAGTTATTTGTAATAAAGGGTATCGGAGTGCTTCTCTTGTTTATGTGTTGACTGTAGCAAAACTCATATAGTGCTTAATGTTGTGTTCCTGCTCGTTGCCGAGACGGTGCCATCAGTCCGGGAGCCCATTGAAATGAGAGATTTCATTTCTGGGCTCGCTACTGGCTCAGGCACAGGCAGCTCCAACGATAACGGGTGTTTTCTATTGCACGCAGAGAAACGGCAAAGGGCGTCTGCTCGCGGGGGAACGGCTCCCGCGCCCGCACCGCTGTGTTTTTAATGCCTGTGCTCAGCGGCCATTTCAGTTTGGTTTATTTTCGTTCCAATTGACTGTATTACTCCGTTGCACGTTGATTTCCAAACACCTATTTTTATTGATTTAAGACAGCAAAGCTGTCAGGATAATGCGGTAATAATACGATGAAACCACAATAGGTGTTCGTTTCGCTTGGCTGCGGAACAGCCCAATCTTGGAGCGTGCAGCAGGTCCTCCGCAGAAGCGCCCACCGTGGCGCTGCGGTTTGGCACAGAAATGCACAGGCAGGCGGCTCACCGCACGGCCCGATTTTCACGGGAATGAGAAAACTTCAACTAACGTAAATACCAGCTGTGCGTGTTCACCCCCTAATCAATCAGGTGCCGTCTGAATGACGAACCGAAGGGAAACAAATAGGAAAGATAATATCTAGGGCCGCTCTCTGATGTGCTGTGCGAAAACTGGGAAAGCTTCACAGACGCTGCTGAATTAAGCGGGTGTAAAACCACTGAGGACAGGGAACCCATCGGAACTTTTGCTTTTTCCTAACCAGCACGGAAAATCACAGTAAGTGTTTTTCCTCATTTCAATATGGTTTCCATCATTGCGCATTCCAAACCCAATCTGTTGGGTTTGGGGGTTTTTGTTTGGTTTTGGTTTTGGTTTTGTTTTTTTTTTTTTTTTTTTAATTCCTAATTTTAAATTTGGATGTTTTAACCACTGTTTCTTACCCTAGTTCAATCCAAGGATCACAGTGTTCTTGTTTGAAAGGGGAATGGGTCTGAATTAGGAGCTGTTATAACCCGGGATGGCATTAACCCATGGCAGACCGCAGTGTAGGCTGCTGGGGGAAATCAAATGAGCAACGGGTTTTTGAATCGCAGCGATAAGAGACATTGTGTGGCTCTGCCCCAGGCTGAGGAGATGGCAGCAGGGATGGGGGAGGACGGGCCCAGGGAGGGACTTTTGGGGGTCGGTCCTACCCGGCTGGCGGCTCCACGGGAGGGTGATGCTCAGCCCCCTTGTGCTTGTGCCAGAAAAACCCAACACAAAATCTCCCCTTTTCTTTGAGCAGAAATGTATGAAATTTATGGAACGGGAAATAATCCTATCATTATTTACAATTATTATGACTTTATTTCATTTTTTTCCTTGCCTTACATTATTTTGGTTAAAGGTTTCTTATGTGCTCCCTGGCCGCTGGGGAGGGTTTGATCCAGAAGAAAGCAGCGGCTTTTACAAGCGCTGTGGGGCACCAACACTTCGATTTAAGTTCCAGCACTAAGCAGTGCTGAAGGACCAATGACGGGTTCTGCCAGTGGCGTTAACGGTGTGTTTCATATGGCTCTGGCTCATATAAATGCTGTTTAAAACACAATGTCTATAGCGGTAGCCACAAATATATATATCAAACGTTGTGGGAAAAAAACAAAACTAATTTATGCCTAAAGGTTCAGGATAAGAATTATGGCTTTATTTTGTTAAATTATCTTTTCTTTCCCCTCCTCAGGGAAGGTAAGACAAGTTGGGAGAGATGCAGATGGGGAGGTGCTGTGCCGTGCGTTTGGGCTTACCAAAGGCACCAAAGGCACCTGCTTCCCTCCCTGGGGTTTCCCTGGGTGTCCGTGCTGGGGACACGCACACCCCGCCGTTCCGGGCATAAAGACAGGGCAGCGGGGAGGGGATCCCCGAAACTGGCTTCGTAAAAGAACCCCATCTGTGAACGGCTAAACGAAGATTAGGGTCTTTGATTAGAGTCTTTGTCAATCAACTTTAGATTGACATATTGCAAATAAGCTCCAGCTGCCTGGACGCTCTGGTTTACCCAACGAGCGATGTACAGATGGCTCGCTGTCACTTCCAACAACGCATGACAACTTAAATATCCATCAGGTGTTACAGAAATACCGATTAGAGATACACCCAGCATTTTTCCCTTCAATAAGCGTATGCAGGAAGCATCTTTGTCATTTTACTTAGTGATGCAGAATACAGGTGAGGAAAGTGGTGTTATTATTTTCTAGCTGCAATAATTAGGTTCAAACTTAGTAGTAGGAATGGGCAAATAAAATTAACTGCTTTATCTAATGGAAAACAAGAAACTTATACTGGAGTAAATATAGTTCAATGGGTATTTGAAAATTAAATGAGAAATACAATAGACCGTGGTTTAGTTCAACAATGTGTTTCAAAACAATCTCATATTTTAAAACTTTTAAACAGTAACTGTAATTAGATGTATTCAGCAGGACGTGGAAAATGAACAACGTCGGGGCTTTGGTGGTGTCGCTGCTCACGTGGAACCCATAAGTGAGTCACAACTTGAATCACCGCTGCAGCCCACGCCGGGATGGAGCAGGACCATGAGGATGCTCAGGGCGCCCAAAGAGCAAAGAGTCATCGGGAAAGGCTGCGACAGCTCCGCAGAGAACGTCAAAACACCGCTGCGCCCCATCCCTCTGAGTGCGGGGCTGCAGTGGTGTCCTGAGCCGCGGTAAGGTGGTAGGGGTCACCCTGCTTCTGGGCTTGGCGTGGGGGTTTTTGAGGGTGCTCCCACTGCGCTGGTGCTAGGCAATGAATCTGGCAGCAGGCTGGGAACGCTGAGAGAAGCCAGGGGATGCGGAGACCGTGTTTTGTGCCTCGTGAGCCCTGATGCGTTTGTCCAATCTTTAACCTACGGGTCTCTGCTCATTGCTCCAAAATAAACATTTAATTGGTATGCAAGAAATCAGTCATTCATGAGTGTCCACACTGAATTAAACAAAAGGAAAATACTTGGGTGGGTTTTTTTTTCTTTTTACAGGATTAATATATTTGTTGCCCAAGTATTATCTTAATCCAGTGGCGGTCCTTCCGCAAGTTATAACTAAGAGCAATGTCTTTCTGTCAACGGATTTTATTTAACTGGCTCAGATTATTTATGAGATGTTTGCAATTCTGAGCCCCTAAGAGTAATAACTTGTCCAAATAAATTAACATGAAAACTCCCTTGATAACCAGATAATCAAATTCTTTTGTCAACAACATCCCCAAATAGTTTGCATTGACTTTAGCAAAAGTTTTTTAGTCTAGAGACTCATCATGAAGCACGACTCTTCCTCTGCAGTCGGGGGGTTGTTAATTTTCAAGTTAAATAATTGTTCTGTTTTGTAAAGATCGCTCATCAGAGTTCTTCATACAGCAAAAACTGGTCAGGAGAAAAAAACCTTAAGGTTATAGCGTGAGATGCATCAAATGGGAAGCACCCTGCCTCCCACCCTCAGCGTCCGTGAGTAACATCTTAAACCGTCCAGCAGCAAAAATTGCGGAACTGCATTTTCTCCCGAAGCTTTAATTGCTGGGTGTTAGAAATATTGCGAAACTCAGAAATACTGTGCAAACGCGATGCGCAGAGAAGTATCGCGGCAGCAAGGAGCTGTGCCCAGCGGGGCTCTTCGCTGTGACTTCACAGATTGCGATAATGGAACCAGATGGCTTTTCCCCCCGTTTTCCTCCAGAGGTACTTTGGCAAACCAGCGCACACAGGAATAGTAGGTATTTTACGCATGGGAAAATAATATAAAACAATTTTAATAAAACATTTGAAACTCCTAGAGGATCTTTGTATTGAGAGCTGAGCGGGCTGTAAATAAATGAAGCATTAACGCTAATTTACACCCCTGGGAGGAGCCGTAGAGGATTACAACCTCACGGAACCGTTTACCTTGAGAAAAATGACAAAATTTCCAAGGACTGATGGTTCCTTGAGAGAAGATTTGAAGCGGAGTCTGCTCTTGGCTTGAGCCTATGCGCTATCAATTCCAGTTCATACAAAGACATTTGCTCGGATTATTATTATATCCCTGCCCTTTCTTGCCCTTGAAGTATTGGCATTGTGGCTCTGACGACAGATTCAATTAACAAACCGGATAGATGCTGACCTTTCCGAGATTGTTATTCTATCCTTGATTTGCTTTAGGGGAGACATATTTCTTTCATGTAGAAATATGAAATAACAAATAAATAACCAACAATTGATTTGTAGTTTAAAAAAAAAAAAAAAAAAAAGAAAAAAGAGAAAGAGAGAGAGGGAACGAAAGGAAAGAAATGAACTGGCTGAGCACAGGCACCGCTATTAGCTGAATGGCTTCAAGACTTTGGGCTGGGATCACTCACCGAGTAAGCTGCCATCCGTCACGATTAAAGAGTTGTCGGAGGATTTCTAGAATAGTTTTTCCAGGGAATGGGGTAACTTAGCTTAGTGCTTTTCACGTTTTTCTTAACTTTGTGATTGATTTTCTGCAGACCAACAAGGAAATTTTCTTTTTGTTGCTTTTTCACACGTTACAGACCACAGTTGCACACCGTCACGTATAGCTGGTGATGCAGGAGGGCGGGGCTGGGAGCCCCCCAGGCAGGACTGGACTGGGACCAGGACTGGACCAGGACTGGGACCAGCACCAGGACCAGGATGAGGATGTTGGGCAGCAAATATGTCTAGGCAACATCTTTCCTCGTTTATACTCATGTTTCAAGAAATGTTAGTTTTATATTTCAAAACAGCTTTCCTCCCCTCTCCTCCCCCCCTCCCCACCATGCAGGTACTTGGGAAAAGCTCAAATAGTGCTTTGCTTTTCTTTAACAATGATATGATTATGAGACAGTATTAATGGCAGAGAAATTTTGAGATAACCCTGCTCAGCATGTAAAAATTTATAATTGTGTTGTTATAATTTTAATTACAATTATTATTTATAATTATCACAATTATTTTAATAATTTCCATGCTATCATGTTACAAGTATGAAATTTAAACCTTTTTAAATACTCATCCTGAATCTGTTACTTTTTATCCGGCTACCAAGTTATTCTATCTATTGTGCCGCTAACACCAGCAGGACTGTCTTGTTGCTGATTTGTGTTATTTCTGCTAAAGTCACTTTAATTCTGGAGGTCAGATTTATCTTCTTTTTTTCCAGTCCTTTGGATTTGTGTTAGTCAGATGGATACTGTGCGACCTGCTTGTCCCATCCCTTTTGGGAGAGAGCTTTCAGGTAGAACGCTGCAGCCCATGGGCTGTGTGTCTGGATCTCCTGTAGGGAAGCTCAAGCCGACTGGCCAGGGCAAACCAAGGTGGGGAGTTTGCACTGGTAGCCCAGAACATGGTTTTTATGGAAAATTTATATAATGCTTGTTCATTTAAGATTACCTATGCCCAAGGGATCTGATTTGATGCAGCAGGGTGCTGGACAAAACACCATGGTGTCAGCTGCCATCTCCTAGTGTTCTTACAATATGGGCGCACGGTCAGTAAAAGGACTTTTATTCATCCCTCTTCCTTACCTCCTTGAATTCCCTGCTTGCCTTTTTCTGCCTGTTTTTCCATCCACTTTTAGCAGGTAACAAAACACCATAGTGGGTTACACAAAGTCTAGCACTTCCCTTCCTCAGAGCCAGACTTAATCCTTGATATCCATTTCTGGTCTTGCCCACCTCATCCTGCTGTCCAGATCATGGCTTGGAAAGGAGAGGTGAAATCTTCCTGCCAGTTGGAAACAGCAGAAAATGTTTCCGATTATAAATGTTCATAATTCTACAAAAAAGTGAGACCAAAACATTTCTATCTTGCACGTCATGGTAGATGAAGGAAAAGGTCAATTTTACCTTCAATTCATAAAAATCTTTCCTTCCAGGTGGTGGAAATTGTAAAATCTTATTATATCTTATTACCATAACCTCAGGTTACCCGGTAAAATCAGAAAAGCCTTTGCTGGAACAGAAGGAATTGAGTGTTTCAGATTGTTCTGCTTTGTATATCGTTAGGTACTTGCGCAGGGGCACTCCTTTCCAAACGGTGTTATAAAATGCATCGTTACTTACATGTGAAGTGTATTAACTGCCTCTCCACTTCCTAATTTATTTGCTGTTGGATCAAACAATGTTTATCCTTAAACAAGCCCCCAGGGAACCAAACACCGCCATCTCTCAAGGCACACGGTGATGCCAGTTCAGCGCTGGGGCAGCCCGAGAGGGTGGACTGGAGATGTTGGGGGTCCTCCACCGTCCTCTGGTGGGTCCCGGGTTGGAGGAAGGTGTCCCTCTGGGCCTGACCAATAGAGCTTGGTCCACCAAAGCTTTAGCAAATGGAAGTGTTCCTGCGGCGCTAATGAGCTGCCTCAGGAATTGTACATTAACTTGTCAGTTCATCGCAGGTTTAGGGCAGAGAGCACTGCTGAAAAGCAGAGCGACAGATGGACATTTATGCTGTTTATACCAATTATTATACCTAGATGATCTTTATTTTTTGTGCTGCTGAAAAATCTATTGATCACCTAGTTTTTTACTTTGATGCAGACAGCCTTACAGATTTGATTTATAAAAGAGATTTATTTTCTCTTTTGACAGAAACTCCAGACTTTTCTGCATAACTTATTAAAGTATAGATTAAAACTGACGTGTTGATTTGTTACTGACTTTGAGGATTTCTTTCTATGCCGTTTGCCTCCAGCATTTAGCAGTCCACTGAACACATAGCTTGGGCATGAATCCTTCTTTTTTCAGTCTTGGGACTCATTCTAATATTATGCATGCTGCATTCAACCAGTAAAAAGGTAAACAGAAAGACTGAGTTTATGCCAGCAAGTCACAGTAAGCTGTGCATTGGCAAAATATTTAATCACTCTAAAATTGGATTCGGGGCCCTCCCACATGCCTTTATTTTGGCATTGCAAAGTGCACATTTTTTAAAGGTCAGAGTTTCCAATTTCCATATTCTTCTGTTGCTTTTTTTTTTTTTTTTTTCCTGAGAGTTCAGTTCCTTTTATTAGTCTGTTATCTAATATTTCACTACCAGGACTTCTGACCTTTTCTGGATTTTTTTTTTACCTCTGTCAATGAGCTGTCCTGAGCCCATATTAGTCCCGTACACACACTCTCGTATACCCGTTCCTGCTCACGCGAACAGGAGAGAAGGAGGCAGGTGGCAGAGGGGTGACAGGAGGAGGAGGAGGAGGAGGAGGTGTGCTGCACACCCCGGTGCATCGGCACTGCACCGAGTGTACAGTTTACTGAATTCAGAATTTAGCTCTTCCAAGTCACAAACAGGGCAGAATCCGAAGCAGATTCAATCACATTGTCTCGGTTTTGTGCTCTGCTTTACTGGCTGCAACAGATGCTCATCAACGGGGCAGGAACTGGTGAAAATCCAGCTTGGTTTCTGACTTGTCTCACACAGGAATGCGACTAAAAGCCTTGATCTTACATAAATTGCAAGTCAGTCTTGTGTAAATAGCAGAACTAAGGGCTCTGCAATGTGATCAAACAGCCACAAGCTACACTGGCATTGAAAAAAATTCCTAGAGTTAAAAGCACCTTTGTTATTTGCTATTAAGTGTTAAAGTCATAAGCAGCTTTAGAAATATGAATGGATACACAAATGATCTAATCTGGGATCATTGTGCCCAGCCGTCTCGCACGGTTTCTCTTTACTAGGGTGGACAGTATCATTGTTTTTGTTGTTTGTCTCTCAGCATATCCTTTTATTACTTAGTCGTTTAATCGGTGATCGCATCCTTGAAAAGTATCACATTGAGTAAAGGTGGTTTGATAATGATTTCCTTAATTTGGCTTGTATTTTCTGTTGCTAATGCATTCTTGAAATTCCTTTTCCTCTCACCAGCCTGCGGTCTCATAGAAACGCATCCGAATGGTACAGCTCCCACGAGCTACCACTCTGCCCCTTCAGCAGCGTTGTCGAGCCGCCCTGTAGGGGACGTTGGTTCAGCACACCTTGATCGGGATGTCAAGACAAACACTGATGTGAAGCTGGACAGAAGCATTTTCCTTTTAGTTTACCATTCCCAGTTCAACCCAACAGAGTAATGACAATGTAGTTGCCACCTATTTAACCTAAACAACTAATGAGAAGCCGAAAATCCAACCTGAAGGAGTGCGTGTTGCCCGTGGATGACCTCTGTTTCAGTTATCTAGGAGAAGGAAGCCTTCGTCACAGCAGATGCTGGTTAGGTGCTGAAGGGTCTTTGCAGTGTCACACTTACTAAAGAAAGCAGTTACACCTCAGCACAACTGCTTCTTCTGTCCCTTCTAGACAGTAAAACCCTTCTGCGTTGAGGCTGGGTCCTCTAAGGCTCCTGAAAGCCGCTTCTGCTCTAAACTGCAGAAATAGTTCTGAATGCAGAAGCCCCCTCGTGATTTTTACTCCTGATGGTTCCAGTCTCTGGTAGCTGGAAGAGAGAAGAACCTTTTTTTTATTATTATTATTTTTTAAGTATACGCGTTTGCTTTAGGACCACATAGATGTTTGTCAGAAGCCTCTGACGTAGTCTCTGTACTGAAGCAGTGCAGTCTTTCTTTTCAAGGCCCAAACCTTAGCATGTAGGAAATCACCAGCTCATTTTCTGTTTCCTTTCAGAAATCCTCATAAAACCCCTCTTGTCCTGACCCGTTCCAGTCTCCTGGTTTTCAGGCATTAATACCTTTTCTCTTCCACCTGCTTTCAGGCCCGTGTTGCTGGCCTCACCCAGCCATGCTTGTGCTTGAGCTTTGGCCATGGGCTTCTCTCCAATTCCTCACTGTTTCGGGCGCTGCGAGTGTCGATAATTACAATCCTGGTCAAGTTGGGAAGATCCCCATCTCAGACGTTTCTATGAGGTAAAGAGACACTGTTGTCTTCTACTTTACATTAAGAAAAACTCAAGAAGAGTCAATTTGCATCGAGAGGTTTGGCTGGGGAAGGTTACCTGGGGGTGCTGGGGCACAGCAAGGAACGCGTCTCCCAGGTCCCCAGCTGACACCGTGATGGCTGTATCCGTTTTCCTCATCATTTGTCACCTGCAGAGTATTCTTATGAGCAGTATAATATGGCAGGAGGTGACGTTATCATTTTCTTCTCTTTCTTTTTCTTCCCATCTTCCCCCCAAATCATGGAATTGTTCACGTCTGTCTCCCTGGGACTCCTGCAGATCTCTGAAGCAGTGAATTAGGTATTGACGGAAATTAGAGACAGAAATAACATGTATTTATAGATCATATAATCTATTCTCTAGAAAACAGAAAATAAATTATATTTAAGTAATTTTTCATTTCTCAGATGTAAAAGAAAGACTATAACCCTTAAAGGTATTAAGATGACCATTGTCAGATTGAAATGACTGACACTGCAATACTTTCGCAAATGTTATATGTTTCCTGATGAATGAATATAAGCAGAAAGGAAAATTAGAAATTTGACAATCTAACACCAGCAGTGTTAATTTTCTACAGTTTTGTCATTTACTTGCAAGAACTTAACATATTTCTTCTATAGCTTTATCGCTCCTTTTCCTATCAAAGCTCTATAGACTGTAATATTCTGCTCGGTGAACTGAAATATCTGTCAATATAAAAGCGTCTTCTCATAAAAGCATTGGGAACTGTTATGGTATATTGTTATGTACACTAGTATTACCTAAGGAAACATTTATAGGTTTGAAGAATAGACATTTTCTAGAGAGAGTGGAAAACAAAACTTCTAAATTAAAAATGCCCTTTTTCTTGATTTAATTCAATAAGATATTTCCTCCTCTAACAAAATTCATATGCATGGAGGGAAGAAATAATCCCGTAATGAGAAACAAAGAAAAGAAAATACATTTGAGGTGTCTGGACTCACCTGCTCTGATTTGTCTCTTGTCTATAAGGCTGAAGCCTCTTGTCCTCTCCTTTACGCGCCGTTTCCACTCCCCGATCACCACCCAGGGATCCCGCACATCCCGGGCAGCCCCACAGCCTTGTGGGGCCACCGCTGTACTGCATCTTCCTCCCCCCCCAAAAAACAGGCCTGGGGTCTTGTTACAGCAAACAAAGTATTTTTTGTACTTTCTGGAAGCCTTCACGTTTCATGACTTTGAAAAATAAACCTTACCTTTTGGTAAAACGGCACGCAGGCTGCTGTGCCCAGGTCAAAGGAGAAGGGAGCTGGCCACGCTATGGCAAACGTGTCACCTTCCCTGCCGTAATCCTCATCCCAAACACAGGTTGGGAGGAGGCTGAGGGAGGAAAAGCAAATCAGGTTAAATGAAAAAGCACAAAGATCTGTCCTGTAATTTCTTTCCCAAGATCACAATTTCTTGCTTGAACACTGGTATCAAACGTAACCACCTCCTCCATGACCTTTGCACCATATGGGCCATCCCTTTCTTGCAAGGTGCCACCCTAAGGTGGCTTCATCCCCAGGAAAGTCATCAGGCAAAGAGCAGCCAGCGCCGGGAGACCTCTCTGTGCCAGGCAAGCCCCGTGAGCAGCTGTGCTGTGGTTGCCTTCACCACGATCTCAAAGGGGAGGAAACTTTAGGAAAAAGCGATGAATGATGTGGATAGAAAATAGAGCATGTTGGGGGAAAGTTTGGTGGGAGTCAGGGGCACGTTGACATTCATTTTAGTAGAAATTGCGTTACTGCTTGTATTTTGATTCTGCTGCCTGTGATAACATAGTACGCGCTATTTTCATCCTCTTTTTATTCCAGTTCATACATTTCCCAGTTTTTTGGGTCATTGAGTTTGTTCATGAGTTTAACAACAGACAGTACCGCGTGCACTGTAAATATTAGAACTTTACCGAGCAGATAGCTGTGGTGCGAGGCCGCTGATATAATGTAAATATGCTTATTACTGTTAGAATTTCAGCCAGGGAAAAGTCCAGACATTATCATTTTGAGAAATGGTGGGTTTTTTTCCATCTTATTTACAGCGCACGGTTCACTGGTAAAGACTGTTAGGGCTGAAATTGCTAAAGGAACTCAACCTCAAATATGTTTGAAGACGTTCCCTGAATGAAGCAGAGCACACTCGTAATAACAGCAATAATAAGTTCATCGCAAGGCGTCTTCTGGAAAACTTGACACCGCTGCAGAAATTATATGCAGAAAATGTTGGCACTCGCACTCACATCTGATTTAATATCAGCGTTCTGTACTTTATGCCATATTTACACAAAGGGTTGTAAATACAGGCATGTGTCTGTCTGTCCAGCTGTTTTTTCAGGTGGGGGTTGCATGGGGTGTTCCTCTGCCTCAGCTGGCTCCGGCACCTTGAGAATACCAAAGCCGGGGGATTCCACCCTCCACTGCTGTCTGACACTGACCCTGGTGACAGCTATCGCCAACCAATTTAATCGACCACTGCCATAGTTTCTCCCCTCTGTGAAAGACAAAAAATTATACCTTCATGCTACAACTGCTCAGCTCAGGCACGTATGGAGAACCACCTAAAACCTCTGCAAAGTGTTTTGATTGGGAAGCGCTGAAAAGAATGTCTCGTCTGGGTGTGGAGTGACAGTTATTATAAATATATGACCTTTTTAAGGTAAACATGAGAAAATACTTGTACCTTAACGCACTGGGAATTAATTTTATTTTATTATATATGATGCTGTAGATGCACTTGCAGCAGTACATTAACAGACCATTAAAGCACTTTAAGTGGACAGGACTTGAAAAGCTCAGGTTGGTGACCTGAAGTGTTTTCATTTTTAACATGGCTTAAACTACTGAAGTATGCTTGAAATGAGGACATGTGTTAGTCCTTTGCTTTCACAATAAGTTACTCAACATCAACCATCTAATCATGGAAAGAGACAGAAACAGCCAATTAGAAACCAAAAGCAGCCGAAATAGAGAGTTTACAAACAAGCTATCGGCTACAACCCCCCCCCAGGACCTAGCACAGAGCAGCACTATTGCTCCTGGTGGGCTGAGGGCACTGGAAGGGCACTCACCTGATGCCACACGTAGCTGGGCATTTAAATTCCTCATCTGCCATCAGCACAGTCAGTGGGATAAAGCCTTCGGCAGCGCTGTTTGCGCGGTGTAATTGCTGTCGGCCCGCGGAGCAGGAGCTGCTCTGCCATGCACAGAGGATGTGGCCAGGAGGGACCTGCCCGAGCAGGAGATGGAGCATCTTGCAGTGACACTGGGTTTTGGAGATACCTGGTGTGTAAGAGCAAAGCTGGACTGATAATGAACCATGTTTTCTCTTTGCAGCTTCTCCAGGAGTCCTGATAAATCCTTGTGCTGAGGATTAACTCTAATACGTAGAGGATGTGGAAGAGGAGGTAAGCAAGGCCAATGATTATTAATATTTCTATCACACACCTAGTTCAGCCTGGGTTTTTTTCCCCTCATATCAGTGGCATTCAGAAAAAAAAAAAAAAAAAAAAAAAAGAAAACCCAAACCAAACCAAACAAAACAAAAGGAAAATGCCAGGAAGGTGAAGAGTTGTTACATATAAAAAGCTGTTTGTGTCATCGGTGAATAGGAGGAAGCAGCAGCAGTCCTTATAAAAACCTGTTGGGTTTTAGTTTTTGGACAGACCCATCAGCTAATGTCTTCTTCATTTGAAAAGAAGGTAATAACATAATCTAAAATGCAAGAAATTAAACACCCAGGTCCCATTTGTTCATGCACACCCATATGAAAAAGGACCCCATAGAGGACATATCTCCAGGCACATACTCCACACCTTTGCTGGACTTCTATGTGCTTTGTGGGGGACTGTCTCGAAACATGACATTATGCCTCCTATTTCCTCACGCTGAGATGTCAATGTTAAACCCGCAGTCCCAGTACAGCACTCGCGCTGGCGCCAGCAGCAATGGAGCGGAGCCTGCAGTGAGTGAGAGGGTGTCCTGGCCCAGAGCCTCCAGACCTGACCCAGTCGGGGGATGGCCCAGCAGCGCTCCTGAATCCCAACTGTGCATCAGTGCTGTCGCGTATAAACCACCGTATGTAAAGTGCTGTGTTTGCAACAATCAGTTTTTACTATTATCTCTCAGTTTCTGTTAAATGCGTGTTATTGAGTTTAATTGGTGAAATGAATTTGCTAATGAACTTGTTAATAAGCTTGCCGTAGCTAATGTTGGGGCATTTTTCTGTTCCTTTTTTTTTGGTTAGTGTTGTTTCCATATTAAAAAAAAAAAAAACAAAAAAACAAAACAAACCCAAAAAGCTGCTGCAGCTGTTTGGCAGCTTGGGTTCTTGCTTTAGGCAAATGATGAGAATAAGTTCAGTTACAATTGCTCTGATGCGAAGAAAAGTTAATAGAAATTTTAGTAGCAATATCAGCTTGAGAGAATATGAGCTCATGACCTTTGCATTGTCACGAAGACGGTTTATCTGCCAGGCTGGCAGTCTTTTGTTCCCAGTCGTGGGGATATTCCGTTACTGGCACTGGGAGAACAGTTTTGGAAGAATTCAGAAAGGTTTGTTCCAACTCATTTATATGCAGTTCTGTGCGTCCGTTAGTTACATAGAGTGTTCCACAGCACGTGTCCTGAGCCATAGTCGTGATATCAAGGTGTATAAAGAAAGATGCAGGCCTAATATTTGTAATTAACTATGAAATATTTGGGAAACACTGGGCTAATTGAGGGGATTCCCCTCTGTTTTGGAGTGAGCGCTGCCCTTGGCAGTGCAGGGGAGAGCTGGGCAGCCCGGGAGCATCGCTGTCCCCGGGATACTTTGCCATTTGGGTCTCCCACCCAACACCACCGCCTGGTCCTTTCACAGCACGGGAGCAAGGTCCCAGCGTTAATATTGCTCATGCCTGGGTTTGCCCGGTGCTGACCTTGCATATGCGTTGCAGATATCAGCCCAAGCCCCCGTAGCCTCCTGTGCGCCTTCACAAGCCCTCCCCGGGCACGCTGCGGCTCGCTGAGCTCTCACACGGTGCTCCCAACCGCTGCGCTGTTCCCGGAGCACCCACCCGTGCTCAGGTCTCTCCCGCCCGTGATTCAGCAGCGTGTTCCTGGTGCCACCCGTTAATTCCAGAAACCTTTTCCGAGGAACCGCAGCCTGCTGCCGTGCTTTGGTGACCCCTGGGACTTCCCCACCGAACAATATGGCACAGCGATGAAGTGGTGTGCTGAGACTTCCTTGACGGCAGCCTGTGTCGTGGTGGCAGCGGCAGCGGATTTTGGCCTTGACACCCTCTCGATGTTCCATCAAAGCGCTGGGAAACGGAGGAAGATGACTGCAAAAGCCTCCGCGTCATTAGTACCGCATCCCCGGCAACTCGCAGGAGGAGGGAAGGCTCTCAAACACCGCCGCGCACGACAAACCCGCTGTCAGGCTGCTGCGCAGGACAACTTTCCCTCATTCTCGATAAATATTATGAAACATCTTTTGCTTGGCAGAAACATGAAATTCACTCATGAAAAGGAGAATTATTACAGTATACGTAGTAAACAGAGTTTTATGCTTTCTTTATGTTCCGTGAGTATACGCAAAGATTTCATCAGTGTCTCAAAAATGAAGGAATTTTGGACACCATAGCCCAAATGGGAATGGCCCGGGTGTAGCTTACAAAAGCGGGTGGATGTCTGGGGAAAGAAGCTTCTACGAAGGCAGCGCGGGCAAGCGCCGGGAAGGAGTGCGGGTCGGGGCTGAGGCGGTGTGGAACTGCTGTGGGTGGGATTTTAAGACCCTACTGGGCACCCGTCTGCCAGGATTTGGCATAGACAGCATTTGGTCCAGCGTTGGGGCGCAGGGAGAGGATCCCTGGAGGTCAGTCCCTGCCTTGCTCTCCCTCTCTGTCATCAGGCACTTGACACCTGCAAAGAGTGTTAGAAGAGGCAATAGCACTGAACTCAGACGCGAATGTCATGGAGGCATGAGATGAACAAATTCTATGCTCTGAAATTAATTTCATCTTTTGAGATGAAGACGACCCATTTTGGCCGGACACTCATCCTTGCCCTGTGCACCTCCTCACCCCCTCATGCACCTCGCCCCGTCCCGGGGCCCGGGGGGGCTTGCTGGCTGTCCGAAGCTGCTTTCATTAACCCCAGGGTTAGACGGCAGTCTGCCAGCTCGGGTTTGCTCATTTTCAGGAGCTTTCAGCGTCTCATCCCTTTCTAGAAGCATATTATAGCAGAGGCGGTGTATGACGGGACACACGGTGCGGTGGGATGGCCTCGTGCCATGGGACAGCGCGGCACAGGAGCACGGGCTGCTGCAGGAACCTTTCCTCTGCTGCTGCAGCAAGGGCAGGAGCGCACTCACGCCAAACCTGCAAACCACAGGTTGAAATTGTCTCCCGCTGAGATCAGAGCAGTGCAATAAACTGATTTTCACTTTGTTCCGTGGGAAAAGTGACTTGCACTGTGCCTTACCCTTACAGTGCTTTGTATGTGATTAAGTACCTCCTGCTCTAGTGTCACTGCAATCAATAATACACTTTACAAAAGAAGGGTGTAGTCTTTAGGATGAAGGTGTTTGGTTTGGGGTTTTTTTGTTTGTTTTTTTTTTGTTTGGTGTTGTTTTTTTTTTTAACGTTGCAAATCTGTTAAAGGAAGTATTTAATAATAAACTCATAGCTGCCTGTTAGACATGAGTGAACTGGGCGGTTTCATTCCTATTCTGCCAGCAGATGGACAATTTCAAGCCATCATAACCTGGCAATTTCCATTTACATGCTGAAGACTTTCAAAAAGACTTCCAAAATTAAGGAAAAACTTTTAAAGACCTCCATCCTGTTTTAATTTTGTTGAGTAAATGGTCTTACTTTCTTTCTTTTTCCTTCTTCCTTAAGACAGCAAATTCCAAAAGCTAGTCTTTCATTCACTGCTCTCAGGTGGATAATCTTTTTAGGTAGTAATTAAGGTTACAGTAAAGGACCACTTGCTTCTCAGATATACCAAAACACACCAAGTTCTTCGACATCACAACACAGCAGTTTGAAAGGTTCGAAGAAGCCTACAGACATGGCTTTGAAATATTGCTGATGCAGGTCTACCAAAATGAAGTTATTTGGGATTCAAAAGCCTTTTTTGTTGTATAAGATATAACACAATTCTTCAAATTGGTAAAAGAATTTTTCCTCATGCAAGAGTCAGCAGGGATTGTCTTGTCAACAGAAAAAAGGGGCAAAAGAGAGGGGAGGAGAGTGGAAGGGGAAGAGGGAAGGGGACAACAAAACTTCCGTTCAGTTGAAATCAGAAGACTTTCCATTTACATGCTGAAGACTTCCAAAGTCTTCCAAAAGTGGAAGTCTTTGGAAGTGGGGTTGGGTTTGGGTGAATGCAGTGCCAAAGGTTATAGAAAACAGTTTTTTGGACCAAATCAGCCATGACAATTTCAGACAAAATATCATGGCCAAAATATTTCCCACGTTCCTCTCTGCAAGTCTGCACAGTCTTCAGAGACAAGCTGGGTCCCGGCCACCAGTATGAGTACGTCTGGGTCGAGAGCTCGAACGTAATAACAGAGATTTCTTTGGAAATGCAACGGGAGAGCTTGACAAACTCTGTGTTGTGTTTGTTCACCTTCAGCTGTCCCAAGAGGATTGCATGAATTGCTGTGGGCTTTTTCGTATGCGCTGGACAGCTGTCCTTATTTATGACACCCTTTTTTAACATTATGAGGCTTCAACCTCACACATCATAAACCTCAAATTAAAATGTGTCCCTCTGAGCTTTCACATGGCGTGCACAAACGCCGTAAAGTGAAGTGGGAGATGAGCAATGACAACCTACTGCGTTCTGCATCACAGTTAATGGTAACCCAGAGTGTATCCTGACAGGTTTTATCTCCCACTGTACGTATAACAATTTGAAGAGCATCCTTTATGTTCCCTTACACTAGGTTGGTTTAGATTAGGATCTACAGAAACGTTAAAAGTGGTTGATATCTATATGCTCTTGATGTCCCTGACACAACAGAAAAATATTTCTCTCTCGTGGTGGTAGTATTTGAGATAACTCACCTTCAACGAGACAGCTGGCTTCACAGCTCAAAACCCACAGCTCCGCTTCTCTCCTTCTCCTGCTTTCCCTGCTGAGAAAGGAGCACAGACACAACAGTGCTGAAATCTTGTCTGGTTTGGGCTAATTTTGGGGTGAAGGAATAGGTGCTGCAGGCTGTAAGGTTGTAAAATAATGTCTTCATAGAAAATATCTTACTCAGCACCTCATTTGTGTTGTTTGGGCTTCAGCAGGAGCAGTGGAGACGTTGGAGGTGGCAGCGTGGCAAAAGAAGTGTCCCTGAAGAGAGGCAGTTTCCAGCGCACACAAAGTTTTAAAGGTGAAAAAGGAATCTCACCGGCGTCCCCATGGGCGGATATCAGATTGCCCTCCTAGAGACAAAAAGTGCTCAACTTCATAACCCCCCCGTGCGCCTGAGCACTGCACCGTGCACTGCTCTGCCTCTGCTCCCTGGTGCCATGGTGGTCACTGGGAGTTGATGAGGGTGAGGAAGAGGATGCTCCCAGCGCGTGCGTGTTCCCAGCGCATTGACAATCCCACCGAGCAGCTGCAGGTCGGTGATGAACGGCGTGTGGTTTCTGTGGCGATAGCCGCGGCAATCGGGGGCTGACCTCTGCCAGGCAGCGAGGCACGGGTGCTGATAGCAGGTGGCACTGCTGGGACACGAAGAGCCATCTCAAAAGTAGCATTCATACATATGACACTGCCCTGTTACTTTAAGTGAACATCTTTAGTTTATAAATACAGGAAAATTGGAGTCGTTCATGAAAGAAATAAAGAGCTGGGAGCCGGCGGACAAAGAGTTTTCACCTTGCAAGAAAGGAGAAGAGGAGATGGATTGGGAGCTGGTTTTTGAAGGTTAGGATGGCTTTCCCTTTCCTTTTGTTTCTCTCCCATTCATTTCAATGTGAATTGCGCAGAATAATAATCTACTTGTTTTGTCTGTGTGATAATTGCATTGATAATTTAGTATGATTTAAATAATCAAATTCAGAGTGTTTTGTATGTCAAAGTCTGAGGAAAGGTTTTCTTTAATCTCCAAAGATGCATATTCATGATGCCATTATATATATAGCTAAAGAAATTACAGTACCATTGTCTGCTTCAAACAAGTCATCCACTGCCTGCTCTTCAAAAAAAAAAAGATGAAACAGTCAAAACACAAGATGATTGATTTGTACTTTCAAAGTTCACCTCCTCTCACTTTGGTAATGTATTTCTTTATCTATCAACAGCTATCCGTGTCGTTTAACGTCTGTCCAGCGCAACCCGTACTCAGGTTTAAGTGTTGTGTCAAGCAAATTCCTGCCCTGATGTTTCTCTGCCGTCTCCAACTCATGTTTTTCTCTTGCCGTCGCAGCAGAACAGGTCTTCGGTGTGCTCACCATGGGTCTTGTGCCATGCTGGTTGTGCTGGGTGCTCTCCTGAACACCACGCTCAGGACACAGCCAGGGGCTGCTCCTGACTTGGGGACATGAGCCAGGGGACTTCCCAGCGGCCACCTGCACGCCTTGCCTCCATTTGTTGTCACTGCTGGGCTTCAGCTGGCAAATGCAGAAGCCCTATTTTGTGCACGACTATTCATTTGCTAGGCATAGTATATCCATATCCATATATCCGTATATAGATTTTTTTATGTGTGGTTGGAGCTACAAGTGGTGTCCCCCAGGGCTCGGTACTGGGGCTGGTTCTCTTTAATATTTTTATCAATGATCTGGATGAGGGGATTGAGTGCGCCCTCAGGAAGTTCGCAGATGACACTAAACTAGGCGGGCGTGTTGATCTGCTGGAGGGTAGGATGGGTCTGGAGAGGGATCTGGACAGGCTGGATCAATGGGCCAAGGCCAGTGGTACAAGATTCAACAGGACCAAGTGCCGGGTCCTGCTCTTGGGTCACAACAACCCCATGCAGCGCTATAGGCTTGGGCGGAGCGGCTGGAAAGCTGCCTGGCAGAGAAGGACCAGGGGGTGTTGGTCTACAGCCAGCTGAATATGAGCCAGCAGTGTGCCCCATGGCTGAGAAGGCCAATGGCATCCTGGCCTGTATCAGGAGCAGTGTGGCCAGCAGGACTGGGGCAGTGACCATCCCACTGTACTCAGCACTGGTGAGGCCCCACCTCGAGTGCTGTGTTCAGTGTTGGGCCCCTCACGACAAGACAGACATTGAGGTGTTGGAGCATGTCCAGAGAAGGGCAGCGGAGGTGGTGAGGGGTCTGGAGCACACGTCTTTTGAGGAGCGGCTGAGGGAACTGGGGTTGTTTGTCTGGAGAAAAGGAGGCTGAGGGGAGACCTTGTTGTTCTCTACAGTGCCCTGAAAGGAGGTTGGAGCGAGGTGGAGGTCGACTGCTTCTCACTAGTAACAAGCGATAGGACAAGAGGAAATGGCCTCAAGTTGCACCAGGGAAGGTTTAGGATGGATATAAGAATAATGTCTTCACGGAAAGGGCTGTCAAGGACTGGAACAGGGTCTCAGGGAAGGGGTAGAGTCGCCATCCCTGGAGGTGTTTAGAAGATGGGTAGATGTGCTGCTGAGGGACATGGTTTAGTGGTGGGCTTGGCAGTGTGAGGTTGATGGTTGGACTTGATGATCTTAAAGGTCCCTCCCAACATAGACGATTCTATGATTGTATGATTCCATGACTATTAAATGAGGAAAAATACTGGTTGTAAGAAAGAACGTAAGAATGGCCCCACTGAAGAATGTAGGAGTTTGGTCAGGGGATGTATACGTGAACAGGCGGGAGAGACCTTGCTGCAGTGCACAAGATAATGAACCCATGATAAGAAGCATCTCAGATTTTTATGATAGTCTATTTTTTTATTGGATTTGAACATTTGCTGGATCAAGATTTAAGTACTGTATTGTACAAGATAATGAAAATAACCGAAGCAGCACCTTTATGGAATAGTATTTGCCTCTGAAGATAAAAAAAAAAAAAAAAGCTATTCTAGAAAGATGAATATTAACATGTCACAGGTCAAATACCTGTAATTTTGGTGAGTTTAAAATTTAATCTGTTATATATTACCATGCATTAATACTAAAATGCATTTAAGAGAGTTAGCCACAGGAGAGCAAGTGACATACATGGGTGAGGCAGAACTTAGTAGCAGTAAAGCCTGTGCTTTGTGACACTGCTGTGGTATTGACATTCTCAAATCCACAGCAGAAGGTGGAGAAAATTTCAAGAGACGTGGAAAAATAAAATTAGTTTCCATGAAAATTGGGTCATATTTGAGTATGAAAATATTATATTGAAATCAGTTGAACCAGGTAAAGAAAAGGTGTCCTTTAAGAAGAGATAGAAGAATCCAGCTGAGAAAAACAGATGTATTAGGGATGAGTGAATCATTTAATGCAAATTCCATGTTTAGCTATTTCTGATTCTTTTGTTCACAAATTTTCTTGAAATTGCTCATGGATTTTCTCAATTATATGTGTTTCAGTCACTACGCCAGTATTGTAGGTAGCTAGTTGTATGCGCTAGGAGAGATGTTTGCTGTCTCATGGATCTGGCAGCCCTTTTGGTGGATATTTTTCTTTCCATCCATTGGAAGGATGTAAAGTTTAGGCTTCCAGCATGAATGGTTTTACATATACTTTCTAAATGTATTCACCGTTAGTGTTATTTAATGTTTGCATGTACCAATGCTCAATAGCAATTGGATTAGAATTCACATAAAAGAAACAGAATTAAAACGTATTTTTGCGAGAATGGATAATTTATGCCTCGATAGAAACCTGTGCAGCATAACTGAAATAACAGCAAGAAGGGGGAGGATAAATTATTCATTCTCCACGTACATATCGATATTTTTTTATATGTGCTATTGAGCTGAGCGTGGAAAAGCTTTTGCCAGTTTCTTCCCTTTGTACATAATTCCTTTCCAAACAGGAACCAGGGTTTTCCCAGTTTGGTTAGTTCCTAACAGCAGGGGCTGCTGAAATATGGGCAATCTCACCTGTGCCTTTCTTCCTTTCTTTTTTTTTTCTTCCTCTCTTTTTCTTTTTTTTTTTCCTTTCTTTCTGGCAGAGCCTCAGTAGAAGAGGAGAACACAAAATGTATTGCATAGAGCAAAGCCTCCTCTGTACCTCTGGCCAAGCGGTCTGTGGTGACTGTGCTAGATTTATAGTTAAACTGATGTTTAATTCCCGGAGCATTTAGTCTGTTCACTGTGAAGTCTGATGTAGTGTAGAGCAATTCCTGTGTGCAGTTCAGGGCTGGTCTTTTTATTATTATTCTTTTTATTCTTTATGGAGAAATAGTTCTAAAAAATGTTGGTGGTTGAATAGAAAAGAATTAGGTTTTTTCTTCCGTTTTATCTGCGGCAATTAGTTACTTAATTACCAAACACAGCTTTTACCAGTGGCTGTGATGAGGTACAATGTTTCCATTTTTTCAGGCTCAGCCATCAAAGACTTTTAATTCATGCTTTTAATGGGGAAAAGATTCCTCCAATGGTAAATACCTCGCAGTGTTTAGATTAAATTATTGTGTACATTTAAAAGTATTGAGGGTGTATTTCAACAACAACAAAAAAAAAAAGCAAAATGTTTAAAAGGCACAGTTACTCAAGCTATGGCACCCACTAATATGACTAAAATAGTTTTTTAAAAAATCACCCCACTTTTATTCTTTGAATTTTAAACATGAAGTTTGGTGGATAACCATCTGACTGTCCTAAGGTGTCACTGACTTTACACTGACCGTAAAATGCCTGAATACTACAAAACACTCTCAATGACAGCAATAATAATGCCCATAACTCACACTTTGACATCTGGTCTTGCTTATTCCCCTCTCCCTCCCAGCGGGGGGCAGAAGCTATCCCCAGGTTGTTGTTTTGTGCTTCCCATAACATTTCTAGAAAAGGAAAAAGGCATTTGCTGTCGAGGAACCCTCCACACAAGTACCGCTCCGTGTGTGCTCAGGTCAGTGTGATGATCCCACTATTTACTGCTCACGGACTGTCTCCAGACAGCCCTTTCCGCACAGCCCTCAGTTTGGTGCTTTATTGCCCCTAAAGGTCCTGCCTTGCTCGGACAATGTCCTCCGGTACTTTATCAAGATCTCTCTTCCCATTTTTTTCCTGCAACTCATCACGAAGTCTTTTAAATCCCATTTTATACATAAAAAATGCAAGCTGCTGCGTGGGTCTTTGAGTACAGCCCTTGCCATGGGTATCAGCCGCGTTTCTCTGCTGGCCAGGCTACTGCTGCCTTGTAATTTACCGAGCAATGTAGCTCGGTTGGGAGCAACTCATAATTCATCATTTTTTACATGTAAAAGTCAACGGCCCTCTTATCGCAGTGGGGAGAGGAGAGCACAGGGGGGAATTGGAAATGGCTGAAGCATGGAAAGACGAGGAAAATTCCTCCAGCAAGACAGGCCGTGCCCTGGGAAAGGGAAAATGGACTTTTTAGAAAAGGAAGCATCCTTATTAGTTTTGTCTGTCTATTTTATAACCAGTTCTCGTCATATTCAATTATGCAGTAGTGCTTTATGTTCGAAAAGATACACATTTAGTGAAAGTAGTGAAATCTTTTACTGGATTTTTAAATTTATGGCATTGACAAGAATAAGATGCGAGTAACCAGCTCTAGTTTTATGAAACTTTCAGTTCCCACCTACCACATATGTGTTTATCCCCGACATCCCAAAGCCGATGGAGTGGCACTGCTCTCCGCCCCGTGCCAGTCCCCATTTGCCTCCGCGCCAATGTGTGCGGTGCTGATGTGGGTCGACACGAGCTCTGCTTTTCATGCACTGCTCCGTGCATGAATTACTTCCCCGTGAAGCTCTGCTTCCAGACAGAATGATCCCTTGGGGTAATATTTTTAAGTTTAACAAAAAGTCCCCACAACCCCAGCTAAAGAGATGGAATTAGGTCCCTGCCCAGGGCAGGAGGTTGGAACTAGATGATCTTTAAGGTCCCTTCCAACATAAACCATTCTGTGATTCAGTGATTAACTTGTGAGGAGATTGAAGAGCTTCACTTTGTGAAGTCTCTACCAATTGTTTTCCTGCACAGAAAAAGAGTGGAAACCTTGTAAAACAAAAACGGGAGTACGTACTACTTGGGAAGCTACCAACCCCTTCCAGTGGGGAACGAGAAGCTGCAGAAAGGTTAAATATAGAAAGATCATCACACCATACACAGGGAGTAAAGCTGGACGCTTTATTTTAAGTAGATTTCCTTACCTAAAGAACAAAATAAATAAATAAAGCCAAGAGCATGCTGAATTGGCATTTTCATAGGAATGTTACCCTTTTGCAGCCTAACACATCATTATTGCTTGAGATAGGGCATTGAGGGGACGTTCCCAGCATGGTAACATGCAACAGAGATGGGGATATGGACCAGCAGGTTCTATTTGGAAAAACACGTGTGTCGAAGTCGTGTTTGTTTCTGTCCAGCCCGCACAGAAGAGCACTCTGCTCCCTCCACGCCAGGCAGGGTGGGGAGAGTCTTTTGGGACCATTCCCCAGAGCTCCTCAACCCTGCCTGGGATGCTCTGGGGAAAACCCCGCTCGCTAGGGACCAACCGTGGGCCAGTTACGTGCTGGGAGCCTGTTACGGCAGTTGGCAGATCTTCAGAGTGCTTGTGGGCACATCTGAGATGTGAAATTGTAGGTAAAGACTCCCAAAATCCACTCGTTCCACTACAGACATAAACAAAAGAAAAGCTGGATTGATCCTTGTCACTTTAGGGGAAAAACAATTCATTTCCAGAAATTTCTCTTCTTATCATAGCCGCTGAATCTTATTCTCCAACCATGTTCAGTGAAGCTCAAAGAAGCTCAGCTTCATCTGCTGCTTAAAAATGCTCTGCTAAAATAGGAGACCGTAAAGAAAAATCAGTGCCAGCAACTGCAGTGAAAGGTTGATGTGCTGAAATCTGTCAATAATACCATAGATTGCTATTTTTTTCCCTGTTCTCTTGATGTCAGAGTAAATATTAATTACCTTTAATTAATTAATTATGGATTCAGGACTGAATGTGTTAACATCAATTGAAAATTGGAAAAATTAATCAGATTAACATCGAGTTTCGGATGCATTTTTCTGGCATGGCACCACCTTATAGAGCTCCAAAGTCAGGCTGCACAGTTGAGGGCACTGTCTGAGGGTGTCATTCCTCATCAGTTATATTTGCATCACCGAACCCTCGTTTACCTGCGCTCCTCCGGTGATTGATTGTGGTGGCGGCTGTAGGTGAAGGAAACGGCTATAGCTGACACTGTCCATCATCAGATATTAAAGTGCACTGCCTGGAAATGTTGTGAGTCAGGACTTCAGTTTCTTAAGTACCAAAATTAATGATTCTTTTTTCTTGGCTGATGAGAGCTCTGAGTCTAATTAATTTCCTGTCACACCGAGCAGCGCTTGTAGAAGAGGAAATAGTGGGGAAAAGCAGATGAAGCTCAGGTAAAAGATGCATTAATTAAAAGCACGATTTGCTGTGGCCATATTTCTCTCTTCTCTTTGGATTTCCTGCTTACCTCTTCCATAGCAAGCAAAGCCCAAGTCTGCCATTGTATTAACTTAGAATAGAAAACTGTAAAATCAGACTGCTATGAGAAAATACCTTTTTTCAAGGTAATACCGGGACAGTACACATCTTTAGCTTATCATAATCGCAAACTGAACCACTGAGAACAGTGCATTAGGCAACCAATTACCTGAAGCAGTCTTCAGAGTGATGACTGGTTTCCCGATTGTGCTGCAAGACTCTCCTATTTTTAAGACAGCAAATGTGCTGGGCGGGTATGAGAAATTAAAACACGTTGGGCTTGATCAGACGTCGAAGCTTTACTGTTCTTGCTCCTGCCCGGTTAGCTGAGCTGCAGCCCTCTTCCCTGGGTGGGGGACATGGGGTCGACCATGCGCCGTGTCCTGCTGAAAGCATCTGGGCATCGCCTTGGCCACGGCATTGGTCCTCAGGGTGTGCGCGATGCTGAGCTGCACCGCTGCTTTTCGTGGGAGCCGTGCAATTAGGACTGACTCTCTGTTTGAAGCTCTGCTTCATGACATCTGCCACCCCCAGTAACGCAGACGGACAGAAATATTTGGGCACTTAAGACAGCTAACGCGTGTGGTTCACCCAATGTGCATATTTGAAATGGGGGAAGGGAAAAAGATTAATATTTTAAGCAACTGAAGACAGATATTTGGAGAGAAAAGTAGTGGTGACGCTTGGCTGAGACCTGAGTTAGCTGCCTGCGTGTTTATACAATGTGAAAAATTCAAATGGTGGGTAAATTCCTCATTTTGAGATGGTTGCTAGTCCCTAGCAGAGCACCTTGCCCTTAATACCCTGGAAGGCTTAAAGCATGATACATCTTCCCAACGTAGTGCAGGACAAAGTCTCTCCCTGGGAATATTAGTGACTACAACTGGAGAAAATAAATTCTGCTTTCCCTAAGTAATGCAGCTTATAGTGCGAATTTAATTTTAGATTCCCTCTGTCACCTCTAAATCTTTGCTCCGTGTCTTTCCCAACGTGATAGAAGGGCATATTTAATTATCAAGAGTCACATTTGTACGGACAGATCTTTCATCAACACAGCATATGTCTTTTGGTTTTGTGATTGTTGAAATCCCATTATTTCTCGTCTTTGAGTAACTGAACACATAAACTACATCTGCAGCATGCATTTGAAGCCGGTGACCTAAAGCAGGCAGGAGGCAGCTGCCTTTGCGAGGGGTGTGTGCATGGTTAGGTGTTCCCTCTAACTTTAATTTCCAGCTCTTCAAATATTAGGCAAAGCCTTGCCCCCACCAGGCCTGCGAGTTATGAATCTTCATTAATATTTCTGCGTTTCCCCCGAGGAATCTTTCAGATCCGCTGCTCTCTGTCTGTCTCCAAGTGTTTTCTGGGCTGTGCCCCTCACCGGCGCCATGCAAGGCTCTTGCGGTCTCTTCCAGCGGACTTCCCAATTCCTGCATTTTGGAGGGCTCAAAGCACAGACACAGTCGTGCTCAATCCCTCGTTGTCAACAGGGAACTTGCCGTAAACATGGGGCAAAGCCTGGCCCGTACCCCAGCGCTGTAGAGTCGCACCCCCCTAAGCACGCACTGATGCAGTTTTCTCTTGGTTTCTTCTCTGAGCAAAGTCCGAATCAGTCTGTGCAAGAAAGACGAGATGTGAGTGAGAATTTGTTCTTTGTCGCGTTTCTTCAGCGATCGGACTTCAGATGTGAACTGTTCCCATTTTTTTCTCATTTGTGATTTGTAATAGAGAAAATGCTTTAGAAATCCACTTGTTCTTTTCAAGTACTCAAAATGAGACACTTTCCAAAGGCCACAGCACAGCTTTTGCAGCAGCAGATTACGGTGTGCATTTCACACTGTGTAAAGAAATAGTGAATAAACAAAATCCAAAGCACTTGATATAGCTATTTATACAGCCTCTGGCAAAACGTTGCTGGTCAGGAATTACACAGTACCAGGGCAAGAGGTACGGTACTTTGGTGCTTGCCAAGGAGAGAGTGGAGGGAGGAGCAGACGGCCACCTGCCAGTGGGGCAGGAGATTGGCAGAGGGTGCAATGATGGGAACCGGGGTTAAAGTTGTTCAGTGCGTCCTAAATTATCAGGGGGAGCCCTACCTCTGGGTTGGGGCAATCCCAAGCACAAGTCCAGGCTGGGCAGAGAATGGCTGGAGAGCAGCCCTGGGAAGGACCTGAGGGTGCTGATGGATGAGAAGCTCAACATGAGCCGGCAGTGTGCGATTGCAGCCCAGAAGGCCAACCGTACCCTGGGCTGCATCAGAAGTGTGGCCAGCAGGGCCAGGGGGGGATTCTGCCCCTCTGCTCCACTCTCGTGAGACCCCACCTGGAGTACTGCATCCAGTTCTGGAGTCCCCAACATAGGAAAGGACACGGAGCTGTTGGAGTGGGCCAAAGGAGGCCCCGGAGCTGCTGGGAGGGCTGGAGCCCCTCTGCTGGGAGGACAGGCTGGGAGAGGTGGGGGGGTTCAGCCTGGAGAAGAGAAGGCTCTGGGGAGACATCATTGCGGCCTTCCAGTCCCTAAAGGGGCTTCAGGAGAGCTGGTGAAGGACTTTTTACGAGGGCATGTAGTGATAGGATGAGGGGGAATGGCTTCAAACTGGAAGTAGGAAGATTTAGATGAGGTATTAGGAAAAACATTTCCCTGCTCACTGGTGAGTTCTAAATTAGCTTTAGAAGTCATGAAAAAGACTTGGGCATCATTGTGGACAGTTAATAAAAATATCTGCTGAGTAGGCAGCAGCTTGTGAAAAAAGACAAACAAAATGTTCAGCTGTTTAAAGACTTGGAACAGAAGATGCAACTGAAATATGATGATGGCACCCTGCACATAAATGGTATTGCTTTGTTCGAACACAGGGTCCTGCTCTGGAATACAACGTGGTGAGAAAGGAAAAGCCTGTTAGTCAGAGCAGCTGAAGCTGCAGAAAGGGCTGCAAGAACCTATATGGAAAAGGCTGTGGGAAGCCTGGAGCCTCTCAGCGTGGGAGTCCCCGTGGGCAGTTCAGGCTTCAGTCCCCTCACTTCTCCCTGCTCTGCGTCATCTCCGGGTCAGGTAGGTGAAAGGCTTGACGTGGTATGTGAAAGGCTGAGGAACTTGGGTCTCTTTAGTCTAGAGAAAAGAAGACTGAGGGGGGATCTTATTAATGCTTTCAAATACTTAAAGGGAGGGTGCCAGAGGGATGGGAGGAGTCTTTTTTCAGTGGTGCCCATTGATAGGACGAGGCGTAATGGGCACAAGCTTGAACATAGGAAGTTCCATCTTAACATGAGGAGGAACTTCTTCACTTTGAGGGTAGTGGAGCACTGGAACAGGCTGCCCTGAGAGGTTGTGGAGTCTCCCACTCTGGAGACATTCAAAACCCGCCTGGACGCTGTCCTGTGCAACCTGTTGTAGGTGACCCTGCTCTGGCAGGGGGGTTGGACTAGATGATCTCCAGAGGTCCCTTCCAACCCCGACTATTCTGTGATCCTGTGATTCTGTGGTGCTACATTAAATTTGAAGTAATTTCTGCTAGCTCAAAATAATCCAATCATTGTCTTTCTAATGTTTACATGGGAAGTTTTTGCACTTTAACTCTTATTATAGGTCTCTAATGTGCAAGTTTATTTTGATAATTACTCAAATAACTTTATGAAAATCAATAAAAAGAGCCATAATGTCACAGGTTGGATGGCACATCTGGATATAGAATCATAGAACCATTTAGGTTGGAAAAGACCTTTAAGATCATTGGGTCCAACTGCAAAGTCCAACATTTAGTCCTAAGACCTGCTCACAGCAGGGCCAAAGTCAGGTCGTGCTGCTTGCCGCCTCGTCCAGTCAAGTCTTCAATATCCTGCAAATATTGTGTGCCAAGAATTTCCACCTCAGATTCATTACTGTTCCATTAAACAGATGGTCGCCAGTCCATAAATTTATTTTATTCTGACTGGTACATGAAAAGTCATAAACCAATTTATGAGCTGAAAAATGCTCATCTTACTGCCACAGCAATTTGACATATGCCAACTTTAATTCTGGCTTTCCTAAAGCCTCTGTGCAGCTCTGTGGAGGAAGGCGAGCTGCGATACGGCTTCGGCGGCAGTTCTGAGGAACACATCTTCAACGCAAATAGAAGAGGGTGTATGATATATTCATTGAATTATAATATTACAGAAAAATATTTAAAAGGCTCTTCTGTTAGTGCACCTCTTAAGTAGTATCCGCTCAGAGGGAGAGAAGTAGATGTGGGTGGTACAAAGGAGCTTTTGAGCGCACGTCCTTTCATCCCCCTATAGCGTGGGGCTGCGCCTGCCGTGCAGGCAACCCTCATCGTTGCGTCCCCTCGCATTAGAGGAGCAGCAAGGTGTTTGATCTGCTGATGATCTTAGGGGAAATTATCAGGAGAACAAGACGTTTCTGCCATCTGCTCATTGGGCCAACTCAAAGTCTGCGTTTGGGTGATCTCCCTGTATCAGTTCTGGTTTTCCTCCTAATGATGGCCGCCTCGTTAGGACGCTGAGCTGCCTCACGCTGTGCCACCACCAGCCTAACATCTTGCTCAATGTCTAATCAAGCACCGTGTGCTTCAGGAGGAGCAAAACGCAAAAGAAGGGTTTGGATGTGAGATCACCTGTTCCTAATTACGGTCTCCTTTTCATCTCTCTGAACTGGTGAATGTTTTACGCTCGGAGTCAGGAGGTGTTTTGTACCCTCTGCAAGGGCCTGGGCTGCTGTGGCACTGAATGGCCTATCAGCCTTCGAGGTCACCCAGTCCCTCTCCAAACTCTGAGCTCCACCCTCAGCCTCTGCCGTGCTCAGTTCCTTCTCCCTGAAAATGTTTGGGATTTTCCAGCTGCAGGACTGAAACTTCCTTCGCCCCCCAAAAATCCCCTCCCAGACCCCTGGGCGCCCCCAGGCCCCACACCATGCTGCTCCCTGTGGATCTTCAGGATCTCCATCCTTTGCTGTTTTTCTTGATGCTTTTCAACCCTGCCGGCTAGTCTGGTCTCTTTTCCTCCTTAAACAGCCTACACCTAGCATTCAGCCTCGTTTTACCCCTGTCCATCCCAGGGCTTTGCCCTCAGGTCATTAAGGTTTTATTCTTTTTCTGCTATTTTGGTCCTTTGCAGTCTCTCTGTGCACAGATTTTAAACGAGCTCGGGCAGGGTCATCACCTTTGAGCACTGTATGGTAATGCTGATAACCTGCTCGGCACTGACACAGAGGTCTACGCTCTCTGCAGCGCTTCCCATCACACCTGAAGTCCTCTTCTGCATATCTTTGCTTCATTCCTGTCATAACACTAAATAAAATATAAAAGCAAGGAAAACAGAAAAAAACCCACCAGACTTTGGGAGACATTTTATCTAAGTGAGATGAAGTAGAGCTTCCAAAGCTGCCTCATGAGCTGAAAAACCTTATGGGTGCAGCTTGAACATCTCGATGGGGAATTCAACTGTCCAGGGGCTGCTGCAGCACCCTGATCGTGGCCTCTGGTTTCTGGTCACCTGGGCTGCATATCTGCAGACTCATTTAAAAAGTCTTGATCCATGGGCAAAGGTGAGTTAATGAGTCCTTGTGAATACCAGACTGCAGGTATCCACCACAACGCAAAGGGAATATTTTTACTTACTCTATCATCTGCTGTAAGAAATCTCAATACAGAGCTGAAGGAATTTTCTGCACTTTGATCTGAGCAAAGCAAGGTTCTCTGCTATTTGGATACAATTTTCTTGTCATCGGTGCTGTAAAAAACAGTTAAAAACCAGGGGAAACCGCCATACCTCATACAATAATTTTCTATCTATGGTATTCTATCATTTCTGTAGTTGCCCATTGCATGTACCTAATTTGTCTTTATTAGCAAAGCAAGGCTAATATTTAGACTTCTAAACTAGCAAAGCAAGGCTAATATTTAGACTTCTAGCAATGCATACAAGAGACAAAAAATAAATGCATTTTTGTGACTCATAAATAAGCCTTTTTGTAGTCAGTGCAACAAAGACATCAGCACTCTTATCGGTAACGTACACATTGTAGACTGTTAATAACATTGCCAATCATCGATAACAGCGCTATAGCACAGTGTCATGAAAAATATGCTGAAAAAAATTAAACAAATTAAATTACTTATAATCCACAGCTAATGCTTCAGGGTGCATGAGTGTTCTTTGTTTATGTCACATCGTATCTTAGGGAATAAATATGGGTTGTTTTAAGGTACTTCGGCGCTTGGCTCTTGTTTGTTTCAGTTGGAATCAGGAGCCTAAATTCCTTAAGAGCTTGAGCCTACTTTCTTATTCATTAGTATCAAACATAAGTCAGTAATCTGTGAAAAGATTACTAAATTCTCACAATAAATTTCAGTCTGGTTGGGGGGGACTCTTTCTTCTTCAGGGCAGACCTGCATTTTGCTGTATTTTGCTGTAAATTTTACTGCAATGTGGGGAATGCTTTGTAGCATGGAACCACGACTCGAGTATTTTACACTCATCTTTCAACAAATTTCACTGTAAGAGCCCAAATTGCTGCCAGGTTGTTTTGCTAGCTGGCTGGTTGTAAATGCTCAGGCAAGAGAGCACGGCCCCAGTCCTGGAGCCCGGTCCCACCTCAGTTCTGTGTTCATGGTGTATGGAGAGGAGAGGCGGAGAAGTCTCATGGACTCATGGGTCACCTCCTCAATTTAACAAATGAGTTTACAGCCATTGTGTCAGCCCACAGGAGGAGTCCACGCAACTTCTCCATCACCTCTTGCGTAATTTATGAAGCAACACCAGAAGACGGGTGGCTTTGCCAGCCAAGGTGGGGATGAGCAGGGGTTCGGCTCCTGGTGGGTCACTACTCCACATCCCGGCATGGCTGATGGCACCGCTCTCCCTGCCAGGTCCTCGGGCTGCACGCTCCCTCCGCTCCACAACTCTTTGTGCATTTTTAAGCCTGAGACCCGTGCAGAAGAAACAGAAGCATGGCATGCCATACAATTGAGTCACACGAAATAAAATAAGTGCCAACTGTACGAACTGGTTGGAAGAAGGTCCTGAAGATCATGTCCCCCAGGACGCCTGTCAGCAGAGGGTTTGCAACCCACCTCAAGGCACTGGAGATGGAAAAGTTTCTTTCAAGGTAGTGACAGACAGTATTTACAATAAGTTGAGCTATGGTATGGTCTTAAGCTGGGTTTTATCTCAGTTTCGTCAGACAATAGTGAATATTTGTATGGGAAATCCTATGGAGAACCAGTCATGTCTCCGAGAAGCTGCTGACCAAATGGATGGCCTTCCTCCCGCTGACTCCGCTCAGGGTGGGCAGTAAGGCATGAGGGAGCTCTTGGCTATCTGTTGCCACGAAATCATAGAATCATAGAATGGTTTAGGTTGGAAAGGACCTTGAAGATCATCGAGTTCCAACGCCCCTGCCATAGGCAGGGACACCAATAACCCCATTATTTTGTGTTGTTTTTTTTTTTTAAAGGAATGGGGTCATCAGCTGATTTAAGCGACACTGTAATACTCGGAGGAGTGGTTTCTGGGTGCAGCTCTTGCTCCTGCCTCTTTTGAAATCAACGGGCCGTCTTCTGATCTGGAATAAAAGGCTCTCCAGGGTGAGGATTATCAAAGACCTCAAACATACATAGAGTTCCAGTTGTATTTCCTAAAATGTGATGATGGGACTGCCTGGGTCTCGCCTGCTATTTTCTTATAGCAACAACCCGTGTAACTGTCTGAAAGTCCCATTTAAACTGAAATGCACTTTTCTTGCTCATTGCACGAAATGTTTTCATATTGGTGAGATGTCTAAAAGGGAAAATGTCAATTTGCATAATATTTAAAAATCTCTAAAATATGCATTTTATTAATATTGCCTTTTCTCTCCTTTTATTGTACCACAAAGAAAAGGAGACACCTGCTATACAGTGTCTTTATTTTAATCACCTATGAAAACTTCAATTAGTATGCAACTAATAAGACTTGACAGTTTTGCTAATATTAGAAGATGGTTTTGAAGCAATGTAGAGCAGGAACAATTCACGGGGATATTCTGTAGATCTTTGAAATATATAGTTGAAATACGTTTTTGAAAATATGACCGTGGTTTTAAAACTATGCCCATCATTTTCTTGATAATAGACATGAAGTTATCATTTTCTTGTCAGCAATTAGTCAGTCACCTCACTTAATTAGCTATGAGAGATACTGAAAAAGTGAATTCAGAGCATGCAGATGACCCACAGAAGCTACAAAAAATACCCAGCTGTGTAAAGTTCAGGAGTGAAACATTTATTATTGAAAAACTTATTACTGTGCAACTGGAAGGTTAAGCACATAAGATCATGTAGCGATGCCGCAGTTATTGCACAGCACATCACCAGAGTTTGCCATTATTAAGACAGTTCCGCTTTGTCACTGTTAGCGCGAGGCGCCGGGATGTTCTTCTGCAGCAACCAATCTGGGTTATTAAAAGCCAACATGAAACTTCAGAAATGTACTTTCTTTGTTATTTTGGCAATAACAGTTTAAAGCACTTCCTAACAAACTCATAAATGCGCAGCGCTATATTATACACAAACGGTATTTTAGCACTCTGAAATGTCTCGGCACTGCGTTCCCATGAAGTTTTCTCCGGCAGGCGGGAAGACTGCCAACTTCTTTGCAGAGTGGCAAAGTGCGGGTTAGAGAAGTTGTGTTAGACTCCATTTGGCATAATTGCAGGGGTAATTGAGAATAAAAACTAAACAGATAGGTCAAATCTCCTTTTCCAAGTAATTATGCATGATTCATACGGAGGATGTAATAGTAGAGAGATATAAGTGTAGGTAAATTTTGGAAGCGATTTCCTAGAGAAAACAATTATAAGGTTAACAATAGCTTAGCATCCTAAAATTAGAAATTATTTTAAACTCAATGTATTGGGGGAATAATCTACCGCATAGGAGAATATATCCATCTGATTAGAAGCAATTTAGGAACCAGAAAGCCTTTTTTATCACTGTAAATGGCTCTGAAAGCAAAACGTCTTATAGCTGATGTACATGACAGCCGTGTACACCGCGCTTCACGCACAGCCCGGCTCGGCAGAGCCGCAAGACGGAGTCAGCATTTCCCGCCGCTCGCAGGAGGGGCCAGGCACCGCTCCCGAATTAAAATATTTTTAACGAACTGGCGAGTCGGGGGACCTTCAGGCCGTACACCCACACTTCACCGTCTCAGCACTCAGTCCCCTTTGCAAAATAAAATTCCTGCTGCATGGTAAATGAGGAGTTTTTACCCTTAAGCCATCACAGCTCTCCTGCTCATTGGTATTCTCCTCGCATGCCGCTGGACTAAAGAAACCCGTTGCCGGAATCACACAAGACTATGTGGAAAATATCACCGGAGCACCCGAGAGCGGCTGGGAGGAGTGGGAGATGGCCGAGGGCAGCGGCGGGGGTTTTGAGCCATCTCCCTTCCCATTCCTGCCCACGGGGCTTTATCCAAACCTCTCCGTGTAGGTGGTGCCCCAACGCGCTCTCTCTCCAGTGTTGGGTCGGGACAGGCTCACAACTGTGCAACTGGGGCGAGTAACGGCCGCGGGCACATGCGGTGTCCTGGCACGGCTGATGGAGAGGGTAGAGAGTCCACCTAAAAGCAGGCTCTGTGCCGTGCAGCGCGAGCTTTTCGCCATAGGTAAAAACTGAGAAAGTTCAAGAAGATTTACAGAAGCTTTTAATTCCTCTAAAGCTGGTGGGATCAAGGGATGTTACTGAGATACTGCATTTCAGCCTCTAAGTTGGGAGGGGCAGAGAGAGCGAAGAAACGTTGGCCGTGAATCGTAAGGTTCGTTTTGCTTTAAAGGAAGATCAACAAGAGCAAAATAAAGCCCTCGAAGTATATTCCCTCGAGCAGGTTTGCGTAGGTAACCATCCCGTATCAACCCACGATATCCTTCGAGCAACCTGTGCGCTTAGGTGCTGAGATTCGCCATCAGCCAGAGAAGTGAGGAGTACAAAAGGTCCTCTCAGGTTTCCCATATGTTTTCCCCCAGCGCCTGCAAGAAATTCGTTAAGTCTGCGTCAAGGTCCTTCGTCACCCTCTGGGGGGGACCCCTTTGCTTAAGGGTGCGTGGCAATAACTGATGGTGCTGTGACTACTTCTGCAGAGGAAAAACAAGCAAAGTGACCATGACGAAGGAGGCTGATGTGCTCTTGGGTCGCAGGACATGGGTCTGGAAAGCTCTGGCTGGAAAGGGAGAAGAAACAACTCTCGTAGAAGTCTCTCTCTGATACCGGTGAGTTGCAGTCACTCTGGGAAGGGGAATAGAACCTGCCAGGCTTTTAAACATAAATTCCGATTCTTTGGTCTTTTGAGGGAAGGCTCTGATGTTCACTGTCAATATCAGATCAAATAAAACCTCTGCTTGGGCTTTCCCCATCAAGAGGCTCCTCACTGTCAGCCCCACCTCGGGGGCCCCAGGGCCCTTCCGCTGATCTAACGATCCTAACGAGGCGCGGGAGCGTGGGGAGAGCATCTGAGGAGGGGGCTGAGATGAGAGGATGCTCTGGTGCATGTTGGGCTAATTTTTCACCTGCCAACCAGCCCCAGCTGTGTCCACTAATCAGACCTGATATTAACAGTCCATGGACAGCAGCGGTGCAAGAAATGCAGAAATTCCGTGGGTTTTCTTTTCTTTTATAAGCACGTCATTACGGGCTGGTTGGATTTCTATTACTTTTGACAGCTGAGGAGTATCGCGTTCTGTGCAATAGGCTCTGACTTATCATTCAGTGCTCTGACTGAACTTGAGTTTTAAAATCCGGCTTCTATTTCAAATACAGTTTGTTGATCAATGCATGATACAGGTCTCCCCCGGGCTTTACGTGCATCAGTGGTCCTCCAGGATCTGCCCCCCGTGACAGCCCTGTGGCCCTTCGCTCCTGCCTGCTCAGTGATGGAGCATGCGGGGGTGGGTCAGGAAACATATTTTTGGAAGAGAATCAGCCAGAACCGCCTGCTTCCAATCCTTGAAAGAGAGAAGGTCAATCTCTTTGTCCAGTACTGCTGGTCTGGGAGCCCGTGCGGTACCCGCCTGCGGCTGCAGCTGCGCCCCACACTCCTATGGACGCCTATCGCAGCACGCGTGCGTCACCGTCTCAGCTCTCTTCATGCATGGCATTCTTCTTGGTGTCGCTTTTGAACACCAATGGGATTAGTACCGCCAGTTGTGTCAGTGGAATTCCAGGGCGATGGGACCTATGATTACAGAAAACCCCAGTGCAAACACAAATTTTTAACTCCAAAGCGCTCTCAGTGTCACCCGGCGGAGTCCAAAGTGGACAGCAGAGCTCGCTGCCAGCAAGGGGGGACGAGGACAGACCCCCTGCCCAGCCTGGCTGGTCCCCCAGCCCGAGGAGCCGCGGCGGTTGGGCTGGCAGGGCTCCTCGGTGTGCGTGTCCCCGTTACAGCCCCCCAGGGAAGGAGAGCTGTAATCACAAACACAGCAGCCAGCGAGGCGAGAATGGCGGCCACCCAGCCGTGTCCTTATCCTTCACCTTTCTGCCTTAAATAAAGTACGCAGATGTTCTGCGGGCAGTTGGGTTTGTTGCCTTTCTGCCTTTTTCTATGAGAGATGTTGTCCAAGATCTCCGTCAGAGTGAGGCGATAGGAGCAAAAATTCCGTCTGAAATGGTGCTGGTGCAGCGAAGGAGCTTTCTCAGGGCAGGGAACCCTGGCCGGAGCCCTTGGGCAGGTTGCCCAGGGAGGGGCCTTCCCTCGAGTCCCACCACATCCACAGCAGCACCGGGCAGGCACACAGCAAAGTTCAGGTTACACCTGCCCAGCCTCGATTGGGCTTGATTTGATGCTGAAGAAACTTTTTAAACTCTTCAGATTTATTCAAACTCTAGCAAGTAGTGCAGTTGTGTTATTTCCATATTGAACGAGTATTCTGGAATTTATAACATGAGAAAGAAAACTATATTCCCACAAACACGTACACATAAAACACATCAAAGGGAAACTTCCACTGTCCAGTCTGAGTGCGGTGTTGTCCCAGTTTAAGGTAAAACGGGACCAATTTTCTCTTCAGTAACTTTCCTTTTTAGCTAGGTCACTGGTGTCCTGCCACAGATAACTCGACCCTCTCTCATGAAATCTGTCTTGAGACGCTTAACAAAAATAATGTTGCAAGAGACGTATTAGTGCTCCCTGGCAGAAGCAGGACGCAGGGATGCTCGGGAAGGGGGGAAGAGGCAGCCGCGGGGAATGGTGAGGTGCGTAGGGAAAGATGTACATTGCTCCAGATGGATTTCACTTATCAAGTGAGTATGTCAGATCTTCAAGAAGTGCTCTTTGTGCGCCTAAGAGACTGTCAGCGGTACATTTTAGGATGTGTATTAAAAAGGCTGACACACCATTTGCCTTTTACATATATTCATATATATATATGTATATAGAAGACAACAGGAGAGCTTTAGGACTAGTATGCAAAATAGTAGGGCTAATTACCAACACCTTCCTCTCAAGGAGATCCGTTCTCAGCTTGAAATAGATAAAAACTACCCGTAATGAGATGTGAAGCTCACAGTTTTTCAGATGGAGGTGGCCATCACGACTTGTGCTATCAGTTTCAGAATAAATAATTATTAATTCTGCTGTGTATTTCAAGCTGTGCATGCTGTTGTATAACATTTGGTCTGAAATTGGTTTTTTCTTCTTTCTCTGCTTCCATTTTCTTCATAACTAACTGCAGAGCCAACCGAACCCACGCATACTCGGCTGATGTGGGCACATCTCGGATGTCTTCTGAGTGTCTGCCACAGCATCAAACAGCAGCACGAGACCTTGCATCGTGTCCCCGTTCCTACTGCTGTATCACAGAGGCAGAAACAGGTCAAATCATCACTCTCCTTATTCTTTTTGTGTTATTTTAGCCAGACTTTTTTTATCTCCATTTAAGACCTAAGTTGTTGATGGATTTTGATGGAAGAAGAATACTTGTGATATACTGAATAGATTTGTTGCCTATTTAGAGTTTAGATAAACTGTTATTTATATTTTAGATTAAAAACTTTAATCTCTCAGTGCCAGTGTTAAGAAAGGTCTTCATGAGTTTTCCTGTGGAAGTTTATTTTTCTGCCTGTATGTCTCAATAGGATTTGTAGAAGTTGCGACATGTTCTTCACGCCATGTGTCTGGGCGGATTGTATCGCTTGATGAACACAGTTTTGCCTCTGAAACATCAAAGATGTGCTTCCTTTTCCCCCAGAATGATTTTATATAGGTCTTCAGTCTTTGAGTTGAAAGAGCAAGACACTTCCATTGGAGGGTCTTGGGCTTGATCTTGCCCAGAGAAGACTCAGACTTTGCCCCTCACTCCCGACTCCTGATGGAGCTGTGATGTTGATGTTGACTGAACGTCAGTCTCAGAAGAAGGGCTCCCACACGCTCTGTAAGGAACTGTAAGTAAATTAAAAAGGATAGCTGACAGCTAAATTTGCCAATTCACTTTGCTCCTGTGTATTTTAGTAACCTCATTTGTAAAATGGGAATAATAAGTTTGTCATCATTTCACATCAATGGATTGAAATGGGTTTATGAGAGCTAAATATGAGGACTTACTCTCTCTTTGCAGAAAACGCACTGGTTTGGGGTAGGTCAAGTTTTTATTATTATTGAATTCTTATGTTTCAGAATGCTCAGCTCTGAGATTTTTTTATTAAACTCATCTGTCAGAACAGAAAGGCTTTCTGGAGAACACTGGATTGCAAAGGACATATTCGATGAATGTGTGCATATTATGTCCATAAATGTTTGTTAGAAAAATTATTCCCAACTGATATTACAAAGATATGAAAAATTAGATCACAAATCTCATTAACGATACAGACACTGAAAGAGAAATGAAGCCAATTAATGTTGATAGTACTTGTCAGAAGAACGTCATGGTTCTCCTCGTAATGCCAGTCACATACCCCGAGCCGAATGACTCCACAAACAATGACTTTCCTCTCAGCAGGAGCAAGCTTGGGTGGATAACGAAGGAAATTTCTGTTTTTCCTTATGTATATCAAATTACCTCAGTTTACCTGATAGATATTATGTTAAGGTTATGAAAGGCAGCGGAGGCAGCAGGGACGGGGCTCGTTGACCTCGCAGAGCCCCTCCACTCTTATCTTCTGCGGGTACTTAAGTAGAATTAAATATCAGGCTGCTCTGTTACCATGACAACTTTGCTTTTCATGAAAAAAAGTAGTATATGGTTTGTGATTTGAGCACTCTCTGAACGTGGCTATTAAGCATCCTCCACTTTGTCACTGGGAAAAGTGAAAAAGCAAAACATGTACTTTTAAACTTGGGTATAAAAAGGAACTTTTTCCACCTGAAATCAAAGTAGAAAAATGGTGGAAATAGTTAAAATTAGCAGACTTGAAATTTTATTTACGTATGCAGTTACATATGAGACCATATGCATATGCATACATGAGTTACGTAGACAAGTCTACAGGTACATAACTCTGCAGGACTACTCTTTAACTGCTGAGCGCATCCCTTTGTCAGGTGAATTACAGCTTGAACTGGATGTTCAAAGCAGAGGTATGAAAGGCATTAGTTGGTCTTCTAACTGCGACAAAAATCTTCCTTCGTACTTATGTATATATGCAAAATTACTCTTATCTTAATGCGCCTGTATAAAGTAGCACTAAGACAAGCTCATGGCTGATGGCTTTTTGAGTGCCACGGTGTGAGAGATGCTGGTAGTTGGCACAGGGATAAACACCCGTGTCCGAGGAGGTGCTTGACCCAACCCTCGTGTGCTCCACCACCCTGTGCCACAGTGGGCACGAGCAGCCTACCTGGGGCAAGCGCTTCTTTTTAACCAGCTTTGACACCAATTAGAGGAAATGTCATTTTCCAGCACAACTAACTGCAGGGACTAATTATGCAGAGCTGAAGATGCACAGATTTACCAGCTAACCCCCTGCAGATGTGGTTCCGGCAGACCCATCTCCCAGCCCGCCGACGGCGGCTGAAGGTGCCGTCCATCACACGGTGGGAACATCTGGGCCTTCCTCCCACACCAGCTGGGAAACCACAGGAGAAAAACGAGCAGCGTGACCTCAGCTGGGTCACCACGTGGTGCATTTTGACTTCCAGAAGTAGTACTTAAAGGGGACCTAAAGGAAGTATGGAAACAAACATTTTAGCAGGACTTGTTGCAATAGGACAAAGGGCAGTGGCTTTAAACTAAAAGAGGGGAGATTTAGACTAAATCCAAGGAAGAAATGTTTTACAATGAGGGCAGTGAGGCAGTGGCCCAGGTTGCCCAGAGAAGCTGTGGCTGCCCCATCCCTGGAGGTGTTCAAGGCCGGGTTGGACGGGGCTGGGAGCAACCTGGGCTGGTGGGAGGTGGATGGCCTTTAAAGGTCCCTTCCAACCCAAACTATTCTATGATTCTAAAAAGAAGGTGGGTCATTGTAGACCAAGGGCTTTTTGGAGAGAGCACAGTGGCTCCAGCGAGCACAGGCATATGGCTGACCAAACCTCGGGAGATCTCATGGACACCCGGTGAATTTGGGCAGCATCCGGAATACCATTTTTTCCCCTCTTTCTACCTCAGTTGTGCTTTGGCCCTATGACTCTGTGCAGCTGTGCTGCCCAAAGCCGTGGGGACCCGGCGGTCGATGGGATGCGGGAGGCCGGGAGGCCACGAGGAAAGGGCCACAAGGGAAGTGGGTTCACAACAGCGCGTGGAGGAGATCGCAGAGACCTCCTGGAAAGAGGATGTGAGCATTTCAGTCACTGCTGAGAAGCCGTTTGCTCACTGCAAAGTAAAGGGCAAAGAGAATTTGAACTTCTGTGGTTCTGTCACCGGCTGTGCCAAGGGAAGACATCGTCGGGGCACCGCAGTCAGTATTGAAAGGGAATGTCTAAATCGTAAAGTGAAATAAATGTACTTAGTGTTGCTATTTCAGGCTGCTAATCCCAAGGTAATTCTTGTTTAATTAAGTGAATTTTTTCTGAACAACAAAAAAGTTGACAAAAAGGGGTGGGGGGCAAAGCGCAAGAGCAGGATGTGCCGAAAACGCTTCGGTGAGAACAGGCGAGAGTTGACCCCCGACAGCAGACAGCGGAGACAGTACCAGCTTCATGGGAGAAGGGCCGCATACAGCGTCCAGAGAAGGGCTGGAAGGAGCACTTTTCCATGGTATGTCATTAAATTGTCAACTTCTGACTACAGGATGCATATTAAAACTTCATTTGTTTGTAACTTTGATTTTATAACCTGGATCTTATAAATTATAAGGTTAAAAACATGCTCAGAGATTTATTCACATAATTGTAGAAGCTGTCTGCAAACAGATCATTATTTCCTAAAGTTTATTTATTATCCGATTTGACTTACCTGAGCAATTCACATTAAAAGGGAGAACTGCACGATTTTTGTTACTTGATATCAAAGGGAAATAAAGGTTTTTCTAATACTTGCTGCTCGTAGATTCAATAACTTGCTGAAGCAGTCAAGGTAAACATTTCACTTTAGTAAATACTATCTCATATTATTTCATTTTTCATCAAATTGCCTTTCTAGTAGTCTGATTTGCTGGAATAGCTAAAACTCTAATATTTATAAACGCATATGGAGCCCAAGGCATTGATGGCTATTAACCTGTTGGATGTTGTCTAATGAGGCTGTATGTGGTATTGTCATTGAAGAAAGTCCCCACTCCCCCGAGGTTCTTTATTTGCTGTGGCCAGCGGGGCGAGGGGCGATTGGGCCCCTCTGCTGCGCTCTGCGCTGGGGAGAGCCCCCCGCAGTGCCTCCTCCAGCTCGGGGGGTCCCCACAGCAGAAGGACACGGAGCTGTTGGAGCGGGGCCAGAGGAGGCCCTGGAGATGCTGGGAGGGCTGGAGCCCCTCTGCTGGGAGGACAGGCTGGGAGAGGTGGGGGGGTCAGCCCGGAGAAGAGAAGGCTCTGGGGAGACCTCAGAGCCCCTTCCAGTATCTGTAGGGCACCTACAGGAGAGCTGGAGAGGGACTTTTTACAAGGGCATGGAGTGAGAGGACGAGGGGTGATGGCTTCAAACCTGAAGAGGGGAGACTTAGATGAGATCTGAGGAATAAACTCTTGGCTGTGGGGGCGGTGAGCCCCTGGCGCAGGGTGCCCCGAGGAGCTGTGGCTGCCCCATCCCTGGAGGGGTTCAAGGCCGGGTTGGACGGGGCTGGGAGCACCCTGGGCTGGGGGGGGTGGCCCTGCCCAGGGCAGGGGGGTGGGAACTCGGTGATCTTTTAAGGTCCCTTCCAACCCAAACCATTCTGTGATTCTATGACACAAGGGGTGACATGGAAATGCTAACGCATGTATTTGCCATTTAATGCAGATACAGCATAACTGCTCATTCTAAACAGTAAAATCAAGTCTTCAATGCCTGCAAAAATGAATCTGATTGTATAGAAGATATTTTTCAAAAGTACAATAAAATTTAGCATTTTTATATATATATTAAAATACAGGTGATTCTGTAAACAGCTCTAAATACGATTCTAAATATCTAAGAACTAAAAATAACATTTATCTAAAGACTACTCTATCAAGTTAATTTGCTTAGGACTTACTCGTGTTGTTCCAGCCAGTGGAGCCGCACGTCCCATGGCGCAGTGGTGGTGTGCGCCCGTCCTCGCCAGCGCTGCCGGGGGCCGGTTTGCCCCCTCCCTGCGGGGTGGGAATGAAGTGACCCCCTGATGGTGTGACCCCCCTGTACATGCCATAGAGGACCAAGCCCCATGTGCGCCGCTGGCCGCCCCGTGCTGTGCTGCAGAACGGTATTTTTTGGGGGGGCTGCGCTGTGCCACAGGCGATGCAGAGCGGGAGTGGGGCTGCGGTCACAGGGGCTGAAAAGAGGGTGGTGGGGAACGGCTCTCTCGCGTCGGGGTCGCCCAAGGGCATCCCGCACCGGGACGTCATCTTAACAATACCTCTTTTATCATCATTTTGATTCTCTACAGATGAATTAGAAAAAAATATTTGCATGCGTACATTTAGTCACTTACAAGTTTCATTTTTTAAAATAACATTGGTTTGTTAAAAACATTTTTTTAAATTTTTGTCTTTTTACTTTCACGAGAGCTTACAAAAAATTTGCAACTATCTGTTGACACAAGATTAAGCCATTCCTGCCATACCCACTCAACTCAGTTCCTTCATTCACCGGGAAAAAACACAGGACATCTCACAGGATCCCTGGGCTTTGAAATGGAAACGCACATTTCTCTGACTTCAGTACCGAAATAGGTATTACTGCAGGTGTTCTACCTCCAATATTTTTATAATGGCTTTTAGTTGGTTGCTTTCCCTACTCATTTTACAAGAGGCTGGATGAAAATAGGGAAGGAAATGAATGATAATCTCATAGAGCAGCTGCGGAGTAGGTGGGGTACCAGTTCAGGGACACCATTCAGTTTAAGTCCTTCATGTGGAATTCGGGTCATTACTGTGATTTAGTAAGAAACATATGTGCAAGTATACACAGAAACTACACAAAATATAATTTTCAGAGCTTATTCAGCAGTAGACTGCAGAATACAGTTCTTGGATAAAATATACTTGCACTAAATTGGATTGTGGTGAATAAAGGAGCTGATCTTAAATTCAGCAGTGGAGTCCCGCTCTGTGTTCAACTGGAAATACGCAGACGTTTTGTTTTGCTTTTGCAACTTATTCAATAAATATTTTGGCATGCCTGTCTGTCATGCTGCCTCAGTCTTCTCATCTATGGAACAGAAATTAGCATTTGTAATTTATTCACCAGGGGAAACAAAAAAAAGGCTCTGCACCGATTTGAAATTTAATGCCTAACAGGTAACCAGAACGATGAGTCAGCACAAAGCATATTTGATAAAAAAACTCACTGCCTGCATATAATTTAATAGAAGATATGGCAATGTGGGGGAAAAGAAAAAAAAAAAAAAAAAAAGCTTTTATCTGTCCTGTATTAAAAAAGCTGTAAGACTTTGATGGACCTTCAGATACTCGTCTGGGTAAGACGATGCAGTCCCTAAACCCGGCGCTGTCTGGGGGCAGCAGCACCTGCAGGGGCTGTCCTGGGGGCAGCAGCAGAACCACCAGTGCGAGTGGGAAATGCTGCGGGTTCCCGCTGGCTCCCAGAGCGGTTTGCTGTTTGCTGGGGTCCTAACTGGGGCAGGGAAGGGCCTGTTATATGCTCGAATAATGCTCAAGCTGACAAAATTTACTTTGCCACAATTCCCTCTTCAGGTACGAATTCCCTCATCTCCTAACTTCTGCAAATTTAGCCCTGGATTTAATGTGGTTTTGCTCTCATTCTCTAATGGAATCCATGGTGAGTGCTTCCATACTGACATAGGGCTACGGAGATGAGGAGGGCACTGGAGCATCTCTGTGCTGAGGAGAGGCTGAGGGCCGTGGGGCTGTTCAGTCTGGAGAGGAGAAGGCTGAGGGGGGGTCTCATCAACGCTTATCAATACTGACAGGGCGGGTGCCGGGGGGGGAACAGTCTGTGTGCAGTGGTGCCCCGTGACAGGACAAGAGGGAACGGGCACAAACGTGACCGTGGGCAGTTCCATCTCAACCCGAGGAGGGACTTCTCTCCTGTGGGGGCGGCAGAGCACTGGCACAGCTGCCCAGAGAGGGGGGGAGTCTCCCCCTCTGGAGCCATTCCAAACCCGCCTGGAGGTGTCCTGTGCCACTGCTGGAGGTGCCCCTGCTCTGGCGGGGGGTGGCACTGGGGGAGCTCCAGAGGGCCCTTCCAGCCCTCACCAGTCTGGGGTTCTGTGACTCAGGTGCCAGCCAGGCTGACCTCAGAAGATCATTTGCTTCCCCTGACCCACTTCTTCTGCGTTTATCTTTGGGATTTTTATTTAGCCATCATCTCTGTGGTGTTTCAGACCAGTGCCTTGTGCCCCAGGCACGGCCAGCGCCCGCTGACCCCCCAGGCATTACCTGGGGGCTGAGCACAGGCACATGGGCACCTCTCAGGGGGTCAAATGAGTAGGAAAACTTTGGGTATATTTTCCTCTGACTGAGATAACTAAAGCATATTAGAGAGAAAGAGATGATTTGCCTCTGACATTGCCAGAGCTCATCCAGACTAGAGCAACCCTCTGTGAAATAGCTGTAAAGTTTCCGGGTTTTCCCCACCTTCATTATAAAAATAAGAATAACAATTTTTGCTGAAGTTAAAAAAAAATTAATCACAGAATCATAGAATGGTTTAGGTTGGAAAGGACCCTGAAGATCATCGAGTTCCAACCCCCCTGCCATAGGCAGGGACACCTCCCCCCGCCCAGGTTGCCCAAGGCCACCTCCAGCCTGGCCTTGAACACCTCCAGGGATGGGGTCTCAACAGCCTCTCTGGGCAACCCGTCCCAGTGCCGCACCACCCTCACAGGGAAAAACTTCTTCCTCATGTTCAATCTGAGCCTGCCCTCTTCCAGTTTGAAGCCATTCCCCCTCGTCCTATCACTCCATGCCCTTGTAAAAAGTCCCTCCCCAGCTCTCCTGGAGCCCCTTTAGGCACTGGAAGGCTGCAATAAGATCTCCTCGGAGCCTTCTCTTCCTCGGGCTGAACCCCCCCAACTCTCTCAGCCTCTCCTCATAGGAGAGGTGCTCCAGCCCTCGGATCATCCTTGTGGCTCTCCTCTGGCCCTGCTCCAACAGGTCCATGTCCTTCTTATGTTGGGGATTCCAGAGCTGGATGCAGTACTCAAGGTGGGGTCTCATGAGAGTGGAGTAGAGGGGCAGAATCCCCTCCTTTGACCTGCTGGCCACACTTCTGATGCAGCCCAGGGTACGGTTGGCCTTCTGGGCTGCGATCGCACACTGCTGGCTCTTGTTGAGCTTCTCGTCAATCAGCACCCCCAGGGCCTTCTCCTCAGGGCTGCTCTCCAGCCATTCCCCACAGAGCCTGGATTTGTGCTTGGGATTGCACCGACCCAGATGTAGGACCCTGCACTTGGCCTCATTGAACTTCATGAGGTTCACATGGGCCCACCTCTCCAGCCTGTCCAGGTCCCTCTGGATGCCATCCCTCCCCTCCAGCGTGTCTACCTCGCCAAACAGCTTGGTATCATCGGCAAACTTGCTGTGGGTGCACTCGACCCCACCGCCCATGTCACTGACAAAGATGTTGAACAGTACAGGCCCCAGTACTGACCCCTGGGGAACACCACTTGTCACTGCTCTCCACTTGGACATTGAGCCGTTGACCACAACTCTTTGAGTGTGACCGTCCAGCCAGTTCTTTATCCACTGAGTGGTCCATTTGCCGAATCCATGTCTCTTCAATTTAGAGACCAGGATATCGTGTGGGACAATATGTCAAACGCTTTGCACAAGTCCAAGTAGATGACATCAGGTGGTCTTCCCTTGTCCACTGCTGCTGTAACCCCTTCGTAGAAGGCCACCAGATTTGTCAAGCATGACTTGCCCTTGGTGAAGCCATGCTGGCTGTTTTCCATGTGCCTCAGCATAGTCTCCAGGAGGATCTGCTCCATGATCCTGCCAGGCACAGAGGTGAGACTGACTGGCCTGTAGTTCCCTGGGTCTTCCTTGTTTCCATTTTGAAAACAGGGGTTATGTTTCCCCTTTTCCAGTCAGCAGGGACCTCGCCAGACCACCATGACTTAAATTTGAAAATTAAAGGGGAAAAAAATAGTAAGTTGGTAAATGCTTAAGAACAGCAAAGTTGCAACAGAAGAAAGTGGTGTGTTCTAATTGGAGCCATCAGACCAGCTTAAGCGTAAGTGAAATTATCACGTCTGCCCAAAGCGGCCAACAACTACAGGGGTTATAGAAGCAGCATACCCCGCAGTGGCTCGGGGCACGTGCCAGGCAGGGCTACTGGGAGGAAGACCAGGGAGTGGCGGGGGCAGCCAGGCTGGGGGACCGCTCTCTCGCCCTCCCTGCCCAGGCAGCCCCCAGCGCCCGGCACTGCTGCGGGGGAGCGGAGCAGCACCTTTCCAACAGAGCACCAACACCGAAAGGTTTGCAGTCCAAGAAGACTGGACGCCATGCAAGTGGCAGGTCCCTACTAGGGTAAAAGTAGCCTTACCCCAAGCACAGTGATTGTCATGGTGAATCGGCAGCAATTTCCCCAATCCTGTATGAGTTTTAATAGCAGAACAATTTTATCCTGTTGCATGAGCACCTCTGCTAGGGCTATTACTGGCATAGCTACCTTGGAGGGGGGTGATCATGTCCTGACTGGCGACGTCACTGAATTCAAACCCCTTTATTTTTTCATTAAAAAAAAAAAAAAAGATGCCTATTTTGTTTTCTAAATGGCAAATAGATGAGTTTCTCAAACAGTTATAATACTGAGAAACATAATGACGGTCTCTAATTAAATTATTTTTTCCCAACCCAACCCCATGTAGGTTGAAATGAATTGCCTCTATAAAAAACCAACCAAAATACCCACTCAACAGATTTAAATGATTAAACCGCAGTTTCACTTGCTTGCTCTTCATTTCTCACTCTTGGGAAGAGTTATATATCTTTTTATTAGCTTGAGATCTAAAGCTGCTTTACTGCATCTTAGCCTCGCCAGTTACAACAAAATTGCCTAATGCCATCCATAAAGAGTGCACTGGTCCGAAAAGAGGTGCGGGGTACACATCTGGCAGGGCCAGATGCTGGGGTACACTGGGGGACCTGGTTCCCAGCCACGGCCACGCTGCTCCCAGCTCATCCCGTCTCCCTCTGCGCCGCCTCTAAATGATGGCACACTGATGAATACAGCACTAATATTGATCACCAACCATCGTCGGCACGAATTTTTCTTTCCAGGGAAAGTTTGAGAAGCTGTGTGCCCATCAGCCCTCAGGGAGCCTGAGCGCCTCTTGAGATTGAGAATATTCGTCATTAAAAAATCTCACTTTCCAAACAATGACTTTTTGAAAATGCGTTGCTGTTTGGGGGATATTTGCACCCATTTCTGCTTTTTAGTCTCTATTAATCATATTTGTTTTCTCATGATGCAGCCCATGAGACAGACACAGAATGACAATTAAGGCTCTTCTGAGAAGCAGTCACACTGGCTGTGGTTTGTGAGTGGTTTGTATGATCGATTTTTACTTTTCAACTGAGATAATGGGCACTTTGCATAGAGAATTTATAACAAGAAACATCCTTCCATATTGGCACATGAAATGGGCATGACTTTTATTGCAGCAGTATTTCATTGATTTTGCAATACACCATGCAGTTCCAGCAGCGATGGGTCTAATTTTGCCTTACCTGGAAGAAGAAGTTTTCCCACGACTATATATTCATGATTTAACTTCCCAGAACCATTTTGCAGGCTTGATTGCGTGTGACTTTTGGAGCAGTTTTATGCCCATCTGACTTTGTTAACAGAGCATAAAAAATACAAAAGAAGTGCAGAACATGACATCAAGGGCTTTAAGTGTATATTTATCTGCATGCTGGCTCAAGGAAGCAGGAAGGATGCTCAGAGGTTGACACTACTCACCGTTTCATTTCAGATAAGGCACGTGAAGGATTTGCTCCCTTTTGAGGGAGTATTGCAGCATGGTCACATACAAGTAAATATTTGGTTAAAAAGTGGGGAAAAAAGCTCCAAAATATGCAACTATGTTTCTGCATAAGAAAACTGAGGAAGGAGAGGTTGCCATAGATTAACTGTCTGCTGGGGTGGGGCAAATGAGTGGTTACTCTTTCCAGTATGAATTACTTCATTTTTTTTCTTTCTTTTCAGTTTATTACAACCGTAACTTTATTTAAATGTAGCTTTTCTTTCCAGTGTGACTGTAATAATTTCTTAGAGAACATATTTTAATAGCTTGACTATATGCTCAGGATTTCTGTTTGCTTCTATAATTGCTTCTTAATTATTTTCCAATTGCTGAAACAACAGTTTTCACAGTTTATTAAAAAGCATTTTTGAAAGCATTACCCTAAGGCATTGTCAACATTTTATTACTATCACTAACAGCCAGCACAAATGAATAACCATCAGCACGGGTAGCTTGTGTCAGAGATGAAAACTGTTTGAGGTTTATGTAGAAATTATAACAAAGTTTAATGTCAGACTGGAGCTGTTTTCACGCAGGAACACGGGAAACTTTCTGCTACCAAATGTCTGGACCAGCTCCATCCCCTCAGCGCCGCACTGGAACATCTCTGAGAGGAACGCTGGGGGCCCCTGGGTCTGCAATCTCACGAGGACCTCACACGTGCAGCGGCCAGGCTGCTCCCAAAGGCTGCTCTTCTCTTAGCATTAGCATTGATTTAAATTCTCTTTGTCTCCAGAATCATCCCTTTTGCCCGGATCCTCCTCCTGCTGGGCTGGCTGGCCCATTGCCTTCCTCTGGCTACAGCGGCTGGATCCCAAATCCCATATGTGAAAAAAAAGTGGTGTTGGGATGCTCAGAAATATATTCTGTAGTTCCCCGGTCTGACCAGGAGAAGTGCACGTCTAAAGGCACATCCCTGTGTCCCGTCCCTCCAGTGCTGTCAGACTGGTGGTTAACACAGCAAAGCCGTGAGCTTGTGTGGCTCTATCACAACCAAACACTGTGTCTTCATTGCCTGTTGTATCTTCATCGTCTTGCGCTTCCCTCCATGCCAGGCAGCGGTGCCAGCCCTGCTGGTATGTCTCTGCTGCTGCGGCACAGCTGAAAGGGACAGGAACTGGTTCCCCCGAGGAGCTGTGGCTGCCCCATCCCTGGAGGTGTTCGAGCCCAGGTTGGACGGGGCTGGGAGCAACCTGGGCTGGGGGGAGGTGGCCCTGCCCAGTCTTCAAGGTCCCTTCCAACCTAAACCATTCTGTGATTCCGTGACAGACACAAAGGAGGTGATGTTCCCAGTGAAGCAGTTTCTGGGTGGGGATGTTGCGGCTGTGGTTGAAGAGGCTGTTTTGTGACTGATGGGAGAGTAGCAATGGACCTCCCATAGTTTTTTTTTTTATTAAGGATTGTATGTTAATGAATCCTCAGGGACGTTACGGATGTGGCATCTGATGCTTCAGCAGAGACACCCATCGTCATCCATGAACGGTCCCAGTGCTGGAGGGGCAACGCAGGGGGGAGGACATGGCCCTACGCACTCCCACACCTACAGGGACAGCATGGCAAGCTCAGAGCGCGCTGCCTGCTCGTTGGCTGCCGTCAGGCTGGGTGCCTGCACCAACGATGGTGCTTTTGTGAAATTACACTGCTCAGAAATGCTCTTTTGAGCACTGCTTGTTTTCAGAGTAATTGTAGTGTTGTGCACATTTGAAAAGGCAAAGTAATAATGCCTTACACTTGTTCTGCCCTTTCGTCCTCAGATCTTTCCACAGGAAAAATCAACAGCGCATCATTAATTTACAAACAAAACTGCCCGAGATGCGGGGAAGCACACAGGATCTCTGGAACGGTCAGGGAGAGGGTGCCTAAGCGCCCTCCCAGCCACCGGCATCTCCTCATTTCCCCTCCCTTTGGCCACAAGGTAGCTTGATGCATACCGAATCTGACTGGCAAGGGGGAGGGGGGGGAAAAAATACCATCTGTTGGATATTATGCTTAGGCTGTATCTTTCCCTAGGGCGGAGAGGGAGCTATGTTTTTTTAATACGATTACCTTTAAACCAGTAAGCATTTCTATTCCCAGTATAATATTACTAGCGGAGTTGGCATCATTGTTACTGGAAAGCAAAATTATATTTCCAAAACTTTAAAGAAAACTTAAGGCAACTATTTTTCCCACTCTTATTTACTTCAGGGATAACTTGGCTATAGCAAGCTGGAACACTCTTAAGCCTGCCTCATTAAAACCCAAGAATATTTAGTGTAAGGAAGGTGTCAGTTTAAACTGTTTCTATGCTTAGTCCTGATTACACTTCCCTTTAAAGTGGTAGTTTAAGAGACATCAGCAGAGCTTGCACAACCTTATTCTTACCTATATAATGTTTCAAATCAAGCCCTGTGTAATTAAGACTTCACAATCAGCACTTCAACTGCAGCCTTTCCTCCAAGCTATTCGCTGGTGCCATTCCAGCGGATGATGTTTGCAAAAATATCGTACCTATAAAGTTGCTAAAAATGCTGAAGTACCACTGGGTTCTGTCCCATTGGTGCTTCAGCCCCCCGGGTCCCTGCCAGCCCCCACGCGTGGCCGCTGGGCAGAGGATGGGACAGGTCCCTCAGCTCTGCCCCATCGGCTGCTGCCTTTTCTTTGCCCATGTTAAACAACACGCGGCCACCATCCCCTTAACTGACTGACATGCCACCATCTTTCTTGAGAGAGGAATTCCCTGGAAATTTATATATATATATATATAAAACCCTTTCATTTCTCCCTGGCATTGCCACTGCTTCACAAGTACTTTACCCTGGTCTGGGACCCGTGCCACACTGAGCCACAACTGTTGCACATCACAGTCGCTCCTTTGCCCATTGGAATATATAGATCCTGTGAAACGCAATAAATAAAGGACATTCCTCACGACAGCTCTTGGTCACGGTTAGATCTTCCTTTGCAATTCCAGCAAGGATTGCTGCTAGACACTTCACTTGCTTTTTCAACAAGAAGCAAACCGGCGGGGTGGTTCTCCCCAGCATCGTCCGAGCCAGCAGCGGGCAGCAAGTTCCCCGCGCTCAAGTACGATAAATGTTTAAACAGCTCCATCCTCACCCGCGGGTCATTTGAACCAACAGGAGTGACCTTCTGCAAAGCCCGGGTGACAGGGCTCCACCGTTTCTTCAGGGGACTCCCAGGGATCAATTCCCTTTTTCATCATTCACACCCTTCGGGGGGGGGGGGGGGAGGGGGGAGGACGTTATCTTTTCAAGCAAGCCGTCGCACTCAATGACAGTCTGATTTATAGATAGGCAAATCAATACCCCTCTCTGTGCCTGTACTAACCATGAATTTCCAAACTACAGCTCACTCTAAACAATTTTAAAGAGAACAGAAAAATTGTTCTCGTCCAGGGATCCCTGAATTTCTACCCTACAAATAATCAATACACTTTTTTCCATGTATTTCCTTGGAGGTTAAAAATCCAGACAACACTTTGGTTCTGACTTCTCCTTCTAAAACCTAAATATTAAAAATAATTACTTACAAATTATTTGGGAATTTTGTGAGAAATTATTTGTGCTATATGTCAGACCTGAAACTACAGGAAAAGGCGAATTTTGCCAAACTTCCCCGTGTAAAAAAAATAGAAAAGTTGAAAATTTCAGAATTTGTTTCCAGAACAAACTATTTCTTTCAAAAAGGGTAAGGAAAATAAAGACTAAAACAAACAAAAAAGTTATGGATTATCACTTCGTTAGTGTTTCCAAGCACCTGCTTTTTTTGTCACCACTTAATACAGATAATATTCTACTTTTGAAAATGCCCCCCCACACACCTGAATGCTGCTGGGGAATATGTCCCACCTTACCCCCACCTTTGCGCCACCCCCCAGCTCTTACTTAAGAACATCCTTCACAGTCCCATCAGCACCGGGAGATTTCTGCCTTTAGAAGAGGAGAACGTCGGCTGAGATGAACTGGGGGCTGAAGCACCATATAGACAAAAGCCTTATCGCCCTCTCCCTCTTCTCACATAACACCGCCATTTTTAAAGTAAGATATATTAAAAGCAGCAGCTGCATATTTATACAGGTGGGAAATAAATGTTTTACTTATATTCTCTTCCTATGCTCTTCTCATAAACTAAATCATATAAATGATTCCTGCTTTACCTTCAACAGCTCTGAGCAGCGTTTTGCCTGGATATAAAACTCAAGTTTTAATACTTTGATTGTAAAGTGGTAAGAGAAGAATCGATGCCTTGAAGGCATTATCAGCTTTAGCGAACTAGAAGTTTTCCTCCTTAATGCGGGGGCAGGAAGGTATCCCTGCCTCCGGAGCTTTGTTATTAGGTACCAGGGAGACAAACCCGGGGCCGTGGCTGCCGGGAGCCCCGCGTGCCCAAACCCTCGTGGGAGGAAAGCAGCTCGGGTACGGGGTTTTCGGGAGCAAGCTGCCTTACTCTAACACGCGTCATAAGCATTCAGACCGTAACGTTCACAGTTTCACTGCTACATGAAGGTAGGTGGAACAAATAGAATGTAGCCCCATGAATTTACAATGGCGCGACAAGGATCACATATGATTTACTAATGAATATGCCAATTAGCTGGCCTGGAGATACAAGGAAGGATTCACTAATGGTTCATCAGGTCTGTGCCCCAAAATGGTGCTTTGCTGCCTGCTCTTCGCCTTCTTTATGCCACAGTGGTGAGAAAGAGAATGTGTTTGAATGCTCCATCCTCATAAGAACTCTATTTAGCAACAGAGCTAACGAAGATATAATGATATTTTTGTTTGTTTCTCTCATGGAATTTTAAACAACCTGTCGCTACTTAAAACAATGAAGCTAAAAGAAATACAACATTCTCCAGAAATAGCTGCAAACGAAAACTTTGCATGTGCCAAAGCCAAGCCCTGGCTGTGATGAACAGCCCCGGGCTGGCACGGAAGGGGAAGAGTCTTCCAGGCGCGTTGTGTTAAATGAAACCACAATTATTGATGGGAGACCATTTAAACACTTAAGACAGTTTCCAAAAAGTGATCATAAAAATCTGCTTTTAGAACTTGTGTCTTGAAATTGTATATGAAAAGACTCATCAACACTACTGGCCAGAGCCATTTTTGATGTTCAAGTACTCAAAGTGTCAACGTTCTTCATCCAGGTCAGATTGAAATGTTTGGCGTGATGCACGCTCTCAGTAGTGAAAAGATCTTTCTTTTTGTAGAATTTATTAATAAGGTTGCATGCAAATTACATAATTACATTATATGTAACTATACAGTAATAATTCAGAATCATAGAATCGTCTAGGTTGGAAGGGACCTTTAAGATCATCAAGTCCATACCATTTACATGGTATAATGTTATTTTATATACTATTTGGGTGCAGAATTTCAGTTTCAGACACGTTTCTGTGCACACAAAGTGCGTGGAACTCACAGTTCCGAATTTCAGCCTGAGACACTTTTTATTCTGAACTTTTCTTTGTATGGCTGTACTTACCAACTAAGAAGGCAAATCTTGACAGCATTATTTACGTGAACAGTCTCACCAAACCGCCCTGCAGAATTGTAATTCATTATTGATTTAGGTGAAGTATGGGGATAATTACAGCACTCTTTTCTGAGGTCAGCTGAAAGTACAAAAACTACTCGTAGAGGCCAGGATTCTCAGAACGGCCCAATATTTCTGAAATTGGGAAAAAAAAAAAAGGAAAAAAAAAAAAAAAAAAAGAGATGAGGGAGGCGGAGGGTGTAGTGCTCACAGATTCATATGAAATTCCCGAGGGTACAATTCCAAGTCACATCCATTAACGATCTCACTGCAGTCAGAGGCACAACACGGCACCGCGGGCAGAACAGCACAGGCCAATACCCCGTAGGAAATTCGGGGCTGGGAATTTTCACATGGTGGTGTGCCGGCCATTGGGTACTTTTGTACCAATGTTTTCATGAATGTATTGTTTGAGCCTATAACATAATTATCAATATGCTGAAAGGTTTTCGTTTGGGATAGCAGAGAATACCTGTGCCTGCTCTGAACACCACGAACAGCTCCAGTCATATGGGCCCACCTGGAAGAAATAAATGCTTTTTGGCTTTGCTTATTCAAAGAGGTGTGCAGAAGCTGTTGGAAACAGATGGACTATGCTTATTAGAGAAACCCACGCTATTTACTAAGACTAAATGGAATCGTGTTATTATTTGATATCACTGGCTATCCATTCCTCCTGTGACAGAAGGAACGTACAAAGTCAGTGGGCAGCAATCGCGCTTTCAAGACGTACTTGAGGATCCAGGCTGCCTTTCCACCTTCTTGACAAACAGCAAATAATTCCACAGACAGACATTTGAGAATAGAGGTGGGGATTTAAGACAATGGGAAATGTCAGAAGAAGAAAGGCTCAAGAACTCCTCCAAAGACTCAAACAGTACCTACGGCAGTGCAGAGGGAGATGGGCTGCAAAGGTGACTGCAGAGAAATCTGGGAGCAACAAGTGATGGTACCGAAATTGTACCAAGGACCTCCTCTGTTGTCCCCGCCAGCCACCGCGCTGCTGCCAGCGGCACAGTCATAGTTACAGACTGAACTTCCTACGTTCAACGCTTCGCTATTCCCTCAGTTGTAACTTTACATGCAATGGTATAGGTTTGTTTTTGTTTGGGGTTTTTTTTGTTTGTTTTGTTGTGGTTTTTTTGTTTGTTTGTTTGTTTTTTGCTTTTTCCCCTTTCTTTGTAATAGGATAACTACAGCCATTTCTCCTGCAGCCCCAGGAAACAGTTCTCTGCCAGCCAAGCTGTTGACTTATTTATGTATCAGCTGTATCTGCAAACGATATTATAAGTGGAAGTATTCTCAATGTATCACGATCCTTGTCAAAGCAACAACTGCCTTATTTACCCAAGAAGCGCTCTATGGAAGAGCGGGGATTTCACATACGAATTCACTTCTGACATTGATGTTAGTTAAAGCTTATCACACGAAACATTGAATTATCGGCTACGGCTGCAGAACTGCAGCAAGATAACAGAATTCTGAATAATAATTGATAACTCCATGCTGAAATCAATGCTATTAGGCTATAGTGATGTAGATATTTCTTTTATCTACAAAACACAATTAAAAATTGAACCGAGTGTGGACCTTAAATGTCAGTATCATTACCAGGTTCGAGGTTGTCAACGCCTGAACTGAAAATTGTGACTATGCAAGCAAAAGCACCCCCTGCAAAAACGCTCAGGAACTCATTTGCAAAGTCTATTTTCTATTAGACAAAACAGCACGCGGTGTATTAGATCTCACACCTCCACCTCCAGGAAGGCTTTTGTCAAACCAAGGCACGCTCAGGGTGGGCAGACGCCCCTGTGGGGCACAGATGAAGGAGCGATGCTTGTTCCTTACAATCCATTCCAACAGAACAAGTCAGCCCCTGGCCGGTATCCTATCACTTTGCAAGAATCCCCCCTTTCCCCAGCATCACGAATCTCGGTCACTCTGTCTCTGCGCTACGCTAAACCAGAGCTGAGCAGATGGGTATTTTGGGCAGGACAGAGGATGGTGAAAGGGCAAAGTTGTGCTGGTATCTATTTCAATTCGCAGCACAGAAGCTTCAGTGTCACCCGAGGCACGGGGTGTCAGTGCCTTTGTTAAACTTATCCACCCGTTATAAGCGTATGACTGTTTAAGAGTATTTTGAAATGGTATTTCATAGCCCACTTTTGGGACTGAATAACAACATAAAGCCTCGTGTTAGTCTAAAAGCACTATTCACACATTAAAAGAAGTCATATATAACAATGACATGGTTTGGGGTTTTTTTGCTATTCCACCCCCCCCCCCCCCCCCCCGAAAAATGGTGGATCAAAGCAACTATGCAATTTCAGCACATCCCAGCGAGGGGCAGCATATTCTCCAGGAGAAATCCTCTGGAAGAATATAATACAAAATATTATCATTGGGTTGGGGGTTGTTTTGTTATGACATACTATTTTCCTTCAATCCAACACAGGCTTCTAGCAGTTACCTGGGAAGCCACCACTCTTCTTTTGGGTATGTTTTATGATCTGCTCTGGCTTCGCAGTGTGCCAGGACTGAGAGCAGAAGGTGGTGTTAAAGCCGGAGGAGAGGGGACGCCGTGGCGGTGGGGTGCGCCACATGCCTCGGGAGCAGGAGGATGCTCACAGCCTCCTCCAGCTAAACCAGCTCATCACCGGTCCACGGCAGCTTTGTGCATGCTCTTCTCGTTCCCACCTTCGAATGAAGAGGGCTCTCGAACGAGTCTGGTTACAGCGCTTATTCTCAAAGCCTTTAAGCACACGACTCAAATGGATCTGTAAACTCTCAGACTGTTCACAAATTCAGTATAACATTTAAGCCCAAGTACCTTGTTCAACCGCAGTTTATGTTCTTCTGTTGGTAATAACTCATCTTTTAAACACAATGGAAGCTGTTTGATAAAAAGTAATTAAAGTATTGAAGTGTTATTTTTTTAAATATTGTTATACTGAAGCTCTTATTGTCACCTCAGCAAGAGTGGAATAGGGTGGCAGACCTGAAGGGTGGCAGCTGAAATCCTCCTGGAGAAAGTGTGGACACCACTCAAAAAACTCGCTTCCATATGATATTTGAACTCCAGATGAGGCAGAAGTGGCACCCCTCTGCTAGAATGAGGAAACAGAGAAGAAAGAGCAAAAAATAAAGAAATATTTTCCCAAACCAACTGAGGAAGGTAATTCCCATCAATTTAAGTTACATCTCAGTCCTCATTTCTTAATTCACAACACTTACCTTGCTATTATTTCTCACGTTGAGAAGCACAGAAGTCCGCAACATCTACATCAAGTTTCTGACAGAAGGATATTATTTATGGCAGGTATGATGCTCAGAATACCCTATTTCAAGGACAGTAGTACAGTCACAGAATACTGATATGAACGTCTCGGGACACGATAACCTTTGCCCGATGGCTGGAGACAGGACTTGGGAAACACCTACACCCACATCACCCGGCTGGGCTGGGTATGCACCAACTCATACCCATCAGACATGCCATGGCAGCGTGTGCTATCAACATGGGTGACAAATGTTGCTTCCCAATTAGCAGCCTCAAAAACTGATGACCTTCCGTCCCGTCAAACTGCTGGGAAGGTCAGCGTTAACTAAATAATGATGGAACAAATGGCAGAGCCTGGTTGTCAAAACTGCAACTCCAGGAAGACGACTTCAGCTTTGATGAATTCAGAGAGTTTTCCTCGCCAGCAGATCAATGTACAGCTGTCTCCAAGCATTTCCCAAGACTTGGAATTAAATTTCAGGTTTTGAACTGAAGGCAATGAATTGACTTCAGACTCCAATACAAAATACAGCCATCAGAAATGTGACTTATGCACAAATTTGGATCTAATGAAGAATAAATACTCATTACTTGAATGGATACCAGTTACTTAAAAGAGCATTATTTGGTCTGTGTAAGTGTGACAGAAACGAAGGGTGATAGGACACGTCAAAGTGCTGTGAGCTGTGTGATAGATTGTAACCCTACAGTGGTTTTATTTGAACAAATGTTACAACAACTCCCAGTAATTTGATTGTATCTCTGTATTTTTTGTGTCTTCTGCAACACAATATTACTTCCCGTCATCCTAGAGATGGGCAATCATTTATCGTAGTAAATAAAATAATTTCCTATTACTCTACGTTATGAAAATACATTTCTTTATTTTGATGAAGTGACTACCGTTTAGCATCTTCACAAAGCAGAAAGGCTGATTTTGCTCTGCGCTTTCTTACTTTTTCCATGCTCAGCTGTATCTATTAAATGTACCCATACATATTTTTTTCAGAATATTACTGTTTTGAGGATAGTGGGACACCGTACTGAAATACACCAGCCGATTAATTCTCACAACAGTTCTGCAAAGGGATGAGAACGTATCTCTCTGCATAACTATTTCTTTGAATGATTTGTCTAAGAGAGTGTACGTGTGGGTACACCACCATGCACATGGCTAAAATAAATTCAAAGAAAAATGTCTTTATTTTTCAGTGCTTTACAACAAACGCTAAGTAGAACTCCATAGACAAAAATTCCAAAGATTTCCATGGCAAAGTTCTTGTATTATCATGTCCACTCTGTTCTCAACTTACCTGTAGGAAAGCAGAAAGATGTCCCGCAGCATTGCAGCCTTTCCAGACAGCACTGGGGGAATGTTTCGGGCCTTCGGGAAGACTTCTGGGAGGGGTGATGGGGTTCCTGCACACAGCGAGAGGGCGCGAGGAAGGAGGATCGCACCAAATTGCTGCTGCAGGATCGCACGGTGGAGTAGATGAGAACCAGAGGAAACACAGATGCACGGCACTACGTCTAGCAGCCATGTGCAGTATAAGCTGGCTCATTAAAAGGGATAATTAAAAGGGATAATTAAAGGCAGCTGCCTACATAGTTAATTACTGTCAACAATTAAACCTAGAGGTACATTGCAATAGATACCCGAAGAAAACTGAACTGAGAAATGGCCCCATCCGGGCAACGTCTCTTCTCTGGCCACCCCAGACCCCGAGGAGTTCTGCTCTGTGACTTTTGAAAGGCTGCGTTGCTTTCCTAGGACATTATTTTCATCTTCTTGTGTAGGAAAGTTGTTGGCTACAAGCCCAGGAGGGTATTTTCTGCCAGGATACTAATCTGCTTGCCATCAAAGGGCCAGGATAACCCTTTCCTGTTGGGGAGGGGATGGGATGGGATGGGGTGGGGTGGGGTGGGATGGGGTGCCTCACTCTCCCTGCGGATCATGCCAACCCTCCCCTTCCGAGCAGGGACTGCAGTTGCCAGCACCCACAGCAGGAAGAAACCATAGGGCTGCAAAGAAATCTTTGTGCAGACGGTGACAGGGCAGAAGATCACACAGCTGTCAGATGAAATACATCCATCACACAGGTTGAAAATATTTCCTTTTGGTTTTTTTTTTTTGTATGGGAGGAAAAAAAGAAACATGTTCTCTCTCACTCAGGAGAGAGAGGAAGTAAAATAAATATAATCATTTCAATATTAATTTTAATGTTATTTGTTGCCCATAATAGCTTGCAAAATACAAAGAAACCTCAGCCAGGCTTAAATGAACTGGCTTATGAATCTGCATCCAGGGTACAGCTTATGAAAAATTAAAATTACAGCACTAAAATTTTCTGATTAAAACCCCTTGAAGTCTCATAAGAGCCAGTGGCTGAAGAGTCAACTGAGAACATTTGTCATCTTTAAAATGTCTTAGACTGTATTTTTTCCAAGTCACCTCACCAGCCCGGAGACTCCCTCGAGAGCGGCAGAGCCGTGACAGCTTGCAGAGGAGAAGAGCTCCAGCTTACATCCCCGTCCCAAATCAGTGCCCGGCTCCGCTTCTCATAAGGATTCTTCCACCAAAACCAACACATCAGACCCCACGTGCCGTCTGGAAAGGATGTATTCAAATTGATGGGGATATTTGCAATCATTTACTGGTTGTAAACATTTTTAAAAAAATAAATAATAAATCAGTAGAATGTTTGTTTGCAAACATCAGAGTACGGTGGTGCAGGGGAGCACCCTTGCTTTGGTGCATCCCCGTGCAGAGACCAGTGCCCCCAGCGCTCACTCACGCGTGCCATAGAGCACCGGCACAGGCACCAAACGCTCCTCTCTGCGCAGCTGCTGCTGCAGCGGCAAAGAATTGCTTTTTCAGGACTTCCAGAAGCTGCTTAAAAAAAAAAAAAAATTATCGTTGTCACCTAGGATACAAAAAAAAAAAAAAATACCTCTCTGTTTTTGCAAAACTTCTGCCGCTGTGTGTTGGCACCTACTGATGGCTCTTGACAGCACAGGATAAGAGATTTTTGAATTTTTTCCAGAACTCTTAATGCACACAAAAATTCCTACCCATTTGCTACCACCGGCTCCAAATGGTGCCTGTTTGCTGGTCGTTACTCATCGCTGAAGCGTTCCATATGGAAGCTTTTTTGCTTCCTTGCAGGATAAACCTGACCGTAGCTGCAAACACTACGTCTCCCAAGAATAAAAAGTTTTAGTACTAGAAATCCTTAATTTCCCAATAGAAAATGAAGGATGTAAATGGAAGGAATCTTAATAAGTTTATTATGAATTACTATTTTATATGCATGTTCTGATAACATTTTATGATCCCTGAACTATTCCTACAGTCACAATCACCGGAACAGACCCCGTTGCTCGTGCAGAAACCCACCGAGACCCCAGAAACCCAACTGGGTATGTAGGACACTGCAGCCCATACACTTGCTTTTGAACGCAGCTTTAAATCAGACTTTACCTTTTGCGGAGGGGCTTTGCATCTTTTTATTTTGCATTTTTGTACCTGTTTTCATTTTGGGTTTTGAATTCATGAAATCAGACATGTATCACCAAAAAAATAAAAAAAAAGAGGAAAAACTTAAAAAAGGAGGACAAGATGCCATAGTCCAAAGTTTCAGCCATGTAAACTTCCAAGTGGACGTAAGGAGAAAACACTCTCCACAATCAGCAATTAAATACTGGAAGAGGTTACTGGGCAAACTCAGCATTTCTGGAGATTTTCAAAGGGTCCTGAAAAACCTCATCTACCTTCGAAGTTTGCTTTCTGTTGAGCAGAGGATTACAGTAGATTGGCAGCTTCCTTCCAAAGTTTCCCCTCCCCATAATTTTATAAATTTTTTCTAAGACAAAACCCAAAACAAAACAAAAAACCCCACAACAAAACAACAAAAAAAAACAAATTAAAAAAAATTAAAAGCCCCAAATAATAATAAAAAGTAAAATAAAACAAAAATTAAAAAAAAAAAACAACCCCAGACAAAAGAGGCAGGGGTTGCCCAAGGCGTGCTGGGCTGCCAAGGACGGGGCTGGATGAGCCAGCTGGAAACACACAGGTTCCCTTGAGACCCCTGGTTTATTTTAGGGGGAACTTGGCCAAAATTGAAGCATCTCCCCAAAGCACTTTGGTTTTGTCAAACTGTCAGGATTTGATAAAATGCTGCTCCAGAACACCTTTTTTTTTCCCCCCCGCTTAACAGTTATAACCATATTTTGTTCACATGGTGGCGAGATGAGTTTCCAGGTTATTTAGGGACTTGGATATGGGAGTAAAAAATTATTTCCCTTGTTTAGAGATTGCACAAGACAGACTTATAGGAAGAGGTGATATATAGCTGTGCTGCCGAGAAACCCCACGGAGGAAGAATTTGCAGCTACTGGAGCCCCAAATCCCCCACCACTTCCATCGCTTTGGAAACGTGACTTTGCCCAGCACACGGCTCTCACCGGTAGTCAGCTGAAGCCTTAATTTTTAAAATAGCAAAATTTGACACTAAACTATTATTTATCTAGACTTTTTTCTTGTTCACCTTTTTATGTTATATCTAGACCTAACACACTAGTTACCGGTGCAGTGGGGATATTAAATATTATTTAACACTTGCAGTTCTTTAGTTTCTTGGACTTTTAACGGAAGTGATTATCCCCAATATAAAGTTTGAACAGGGTTACTTGTTTGATCATATATTTTTGGCTCCTCCAAGAAATTTTTTCATCCCGACTTCCTAGAGATTGATTTTGTATACAATGAAATATAAAACGTTTCCTATCAGTATCTTGTCATTACCCTTAAAAAACAATAACATAACATTTTTAAACAAACAAAAAAAAAATTGGTCTTTCCTTCCCTAAGATTTTTCTTTTATATTTCACAGGCTACTTTCTAATCCTTTCAAAAATATGGAGATATACCATGATATGCATTTGACATCAGTGATGGTTTTTAAGGCAACTCCAAGAGAGATTTGAGACTTGAGCAAGAAACCCACCGAAACGAAAGTCCAAACCTACATCTTCACGACACAAATCTTTTAAACTAACTCACCTTTGGAGACAACTCATGCAGCAACCTAAACATTTCTGGTAGACATGTCACAGCTGAGATTCTGTGACGGTATTGTACTCCTCACAGGAGAAAGCCACAATAAAGTAGATATTTATCATCTCAGAGGACACCCTGCAGGAAGGAGAAACTTGCATTTTAATGCACCATTCAGCTTCTCAAGTGAAAGCAATCCTCATCTGGGCGGCTTAAAGTCCCCAAGCTGTGGCTGGGCTGTCCTGTCGCCCAGCCCAGGAAACCTCCGTCATCATCTGACAGAGGGAATGCACGGGTGGCTGGCGAGGGCGACCACTGATCGCCTCTTGGCATGATCCATCCTAGAGGTAAGATGAAGATTTAGAGGACAGAAACCGGAAATAAAGTCAAATTGAGATCGTTTATGAGATGATATGCAGAAAGGGAACGTATTTGTAAAATATATACATGTATATATATATAAAATACATATACGATTTCTATGCTTCTATTCTCCACATTGTTTCTCCTGAACAGCAAAATAATTTTTTTTTTTATCCAGACGAGAGACCATTTCTGTGCCTTCAAAATCAGCCCACGTGTGCAACCCCGCAAGCTGCGAGAGACGTGCAGTGAGATATGCCACAAACCGGCAAACTCTCCCCTTCGCGCCGGGCTGGAATTCACACTTGATCAGCGCTGAGACACAAAGTGTTTCTTTGCTTACTTTCCGAACCTTTTCCGCAATGCAAAAATAACGGGAATTGTAGGACATTAGTGCCACGAACACCTAATGAAACGAGGGACGTGATCAATGAGCACAATTTGGTGTCAGGTTTTTACTTCTCCCGGTGTAAATGTAAGCTGTTTTTTTTACAAAGAGAGACAGAGAAACCCCATGACAACTCTCCATTAAGGTCTGGCACCGCTACTCTGTGAAGGAAGAAAAATGGCACTGTTTTCTGTAGCCAGCACGCTTAAACCGCTTATTAGTAGTCTGGGTAAAACTGAAATATGGTCCTTCAAGCAGGTAGAATAGGAGCCATCGGGAATAACGGCAGAAGCTGCGGTGGGGCTGGGCAGGTGCTCGGGAACACCAGGACCTCCTCACCGCCCGTGTGCCTACGAGGCACCAATCCTGCTGTCCGCCTCGTGGCACCAGGGAAGGAGAGAACAATGGAGAAGATGGCTCGGGATGCTCCCTGCCAGCGGGCTGGACCGTCGCAGCCTGAGGCGCCCATGGGGTAGGTGCTCAGTGCTGGGTCTCGGAGGCACTACTGGAGGGAAAAAAAGAGGAAAAACCAGCTATTCCCCTGTTTGGGTTTTTCCTGTGTCACCGGTGAAGCTGCAGTGGTGGAAAGTTTTAGAGGAAGAGCTCCAAGTACATGAGGAATGAATGCTTACCTGCAGACTCCATTGTTCTCTCCTGGTAATAAACAGAGGTTATAGCAGCTCCCGGTTTGTCTTTTCAACACACATTTTCACCAGGCTGCTCTCTTCAAATATATATCTCTATATACACATACATATGTATATAGGAGAAATCTTGCCCCACTTCGCATTTACTCCGATGACTGATGCCAGGTTTTATTCCCTTTAATGCTTCAAGCCATCAGCCAAGGAGGTACTCATGTGCACACATAAAATAAAAACGCCAGGCCAAAAAAAAAAATTATCGTACTCATCACATCTGCGATACCACTTTCCTTTATGCATTGCTTTATCTGCTCAAAAAAAAAAATTGCTTTAAACATATGACACCAATACCAAGTGGGTTTTGGTTTATTTCAAACTGCATTATCGATAATTACATGGTTTATTTTCCAGCTTGATCTTTTCTGACCGAGGATGAATTTGTTATGAAAGCAGCTATAACTTCCCCTTGCACTGTGCTGGCAGAACCGCGCAGAAAACCACCACCGTTTGGGTGGAATGTGTTTAGAATGACAACATAAAGCAGTGAGTCATAGCAGCACGGTGGAAGGAGTAGCTGCAGTTACAATGAATTATCCTTGGCCATCGAAGATGCAGATTGACAGATAAAAACATGAGCTCGGCTGAAGTTGCAGTTATAATAAATGAAAATGAAAAGAATGTATTTTACCAAGGGGAGAATCAAACGGAGAATAGGCGAGTGCTGCAGTCTTTCACGTCCTGTCTGCAGGCATCTCAGTTACACCTTCCAAGCTTCATTTCCCACACACTCTTTACGCCAAACCAAGCAACACTATCACCACCTTAAGAAAACCGAAGGCTGAAAATATCGAAGGTTTCCGCGGCGGCGAGCTTGCCTGCTTTCTCCCATCAGCACGCGTTATTCTAACAGACGTACCTCCAGCACGCCTTCGCCTCCTTACACCATTGCAGCTCTAAACATCACTGCTAAAAAACACTAAATGATACAAGTCCTGGGGAAAAAAAGTTAATTTACTCAACTCTTCCAAAATACAGGTTAGCTGCAGGTTGTGAAGAGTACCTTCCAAAGCCAGGGCATGGCACAGCGTGGGGAGAAAAACATGCAAGTCAGACCCAGAAAAACAGCTTCATTGCTATCCCATAGTTGCGGTGATCAGGCAGAGGATTAAAAAGATCTGCAGATACATCAGAGAGCACTGCAGAGAGGGGGGAAGACAACCCCCTCTCCATGTCCCCAGTGTCTCGCACCAGAAATAATGGCCCAAAACCACAGCGAGGAAGGAAAACTTCTTTACGGTTCAGGTGACAGAGCACTGGCACAGGCTGCCCAGGGAGGGGGGGGGAGTCCCCTTCTCTGGAGGTTTTCAAGACCCACCTGGATGCAGTCCTGAGGGATGTGCTCCGGGCAATCCTGCTTTGGCAGGGGAGTGAGGCTGGATGGTCTCTAGAGGTCCCTTCCAACTCTGAAACTCCGTGATTCCGTGAAGGTAGAGCTGGGCACTAGAAGCACAGGTACGTCGCCTGGGGCGTGGGTAGGATTGCCTGTCTGGTGGCCTCCAGGTGCAGACTAGATGGCAACAGCTCTCGTTTGCACAAGCAGATCAACCCGACACTCTGCTTGTGCTTGGCATCAAGCTGCAGAAGTGCAGCTAAATGGACAAAGGCTGATTAACACCCCCCCCCTTCCCCTCCCCCCATGGGCTCATCAGGTGATGAGAACAAAGCTGAGAGCAAGGCGGCTAAATAAGACCATCTTGATTTTCTCCTAAAAAACACATACCCAAGCGAGGTAACCCACCTGCAGTTGCTGAGCTCAGACCACCCAGCGCTCGATCGGGGTTATAAACCCTTTTGCTGTCGTACGAGAGGCGGTTGGTTGCTGGAGAAGCGGTTGGGACAGGCGCGTGCAGAAGGCGCGGGAGGCAGAGCCGGGGCCCCAGCCCACCCCCCGCCCGCCCCTTCTTCTCGGGGGACACGGGAGTCCCCTTCGGTGCCGCTCGTTTACAGACCCCACAATGTCACCCGGCAATTAAAACTCAAAGAGAAAGGCAGCAACAGCGAGAAAGCTGTGAAGACTCATTTTACATGCCAAAAAAAAATATTGCCCAAGAGAAATGAAATATATGTGTAATAAGTGTAATAAAAATAGACAGTGTAATAAAAATAGACATACTGAGGCCGAGAAGGTATATGGCCATTGCATTTTATTGTGTCCTTGAATATTAAACTCACTTTGATATTATACAGTTGCTAGAAGGTATGTCAGCCAGGAAGGGGATCGTGTGTATTTATAATAAATTTTAAGTTTATTGGGGATAACTAAGCAGGGAGCAGAACTTTTCACAGATACACATTGACACTGAGGAACAGTCTACCACAGCCTAAGCAATTCCAGTCCTGAGAAATCGTATGATCCCAGTATGCCCAGGGACAGCAGCGCATACCTGAGAAATTACGCGTTTTACTAGTTTATGACTTCACAGTGGTTGTAAGGGCCAAAACTGTTTGATGATGTTTCAGGTTTTCCTTCCTCTGTTTCTTTTTAAAAGTTTCTACTACGTTTGCCTTAAAAGCAGGTTCTGGGAAATTAAGTGCAGAGGCACCCAACAGCCACACAAGTTATGCAACGTATCAGAAAAGTGATTTTAAACTATTGCAACTTCACCATCATCTGAAATGAACCACCCGCTTCGGCTTTTAGCGACTCCTCTCTGGAGGACTTGAGAAAATACACATCCAACCCGTTAAGAATTCAGCTTGAACTTTTACAGACACCGAATCAAACCAACGCTGCACAGGCCTGAAATAACATTTCACTGGTCCTCTCACAGGATAACACCACCTCTCAAGTGCCTTTGCTTTCCTGGAGAGAAGCGCGGGCTCCCGCGGGAAGCCCAGCACCCCCAGACCCCCTCCTCTCCTCCTGCACCCCCCGGCACGTCCCTTCCCTGACCAGGCTGTCTGCCGGCGACCCCCTACGGCAGGGATTGCGCAGCCCCCCCGGGAGAAAAACACTTTCCCCAAAGGGCAGTTTGAGAGCATTTTGGTTTTAATCCCCTCAGCCACTCCTCACACATGTGGGAAGCGCACGTCCCCCTTTCGTACCCCCCAAAGTTACAGAATCCGCCGTCGGTCATTGATCCATTCCCTAGCTGCACCCCGTTGTCTGGGCATTCAGTTTGCTTCCAAAACACCCACCCACCCCCCCCAGCTTTGCGCACCCGAACCCCAGAGGGAGACCCCCCCTCCCCCGGGGCCTGTTCCCATTGCGGCTGGTGGTGGCACCTCCCATCCCATCTCTCCCTGACCAACAAAGTAGCTGCAAGCGGAGGTCACCAGAAGCGGTGGTTTTACCTCGCCGCGAGCAGGCTGTAGCTCCCCCGCTGCACCCAGAGGTCTGGCAAAGAGGCGAGCGAGCCTGGCAGAGACCACCCAAAGCACACGCAGACGTTACTGGACTACCACTGATTCCCACAATGCTGCAGCCACCTCTCCCTGCTGTCAGTTTATTAAAAAAAAACAAAAAAAGTAAACAATAAAGATGAAGCTACTTAAGGAGCAACGTTTTTTTCCTCCCTAACTAATACGCTCTGCCTTCAAAGCAAACACATTTTTTACAGCACCTCTAAATATCAACAAATTTTTAATCTGCTGCATGCTGAGCACAGCCAAAAGAGACACACTGAAGAACAAATAAATAATTTCTTTTTGCCTTTTTTCTTAAGCGGAGATTTCTTCCCTCTGCCCCACCAGACGCACCGAGAGCGTGTTTCCCTGTCAAACCTCACGCAAATCTACCTGCGGCACTCCTCAGGCACAAACTCACCCCTCAGTTGGTGCAAAGTGGCTGCTGGAACCAGCGCTTCCCACCCACCTTCAGTACCCGCAGCACCGCTTGGGTCCCTCGGCACTACTGCCCGGTCTGTTTATATAAACAAGGTTAATTAAAACACCATCAACTATTAGGAAGCCCCAGCCCCGCCTGATGCCCAGCGTTAGCCCCCGTAGCACGCAGGACCTATTTAGCTCATACGAGACTGAAGGTTTGGTTGATGGGAAACTGCTGGTGCCATTAACAGAGTTAATTGGATGATGAAGGGGTGGGGTGGGGGAGAACCTCAAACACTCGCTGTTCTCCTTCCCCGCACCCATCCACCCGACACAAACCGACAGCAAAAGGAAAATGAGCGTTGAGCAACGGGGAACAGACCTGCAAGGTTCAGCAGCATGAAAGTGGGACGGGACAACGCGCCTGGAGAGCTGTTCCAGGCGCTGCCAAACATGACTCCAACCCCATCCCGACCGGCAGCCCCCGCTCGGCTCCGGCAAAGCGCGGGTAGACAGGGACTGGTGTGAGATGAATCAATAAAGATACTACATTTATTGCAAATAAATGGCATTCATTAGGCTAAAAGGCGTGATTCGTGCCAGGTAATTTATATTGCACTGGCAATTTAGGTAATTACCTAAACAACTAGGTAATTTATATTACACAGCAAACTTACTAAACTCCCGCCCTTATGGATTTACTATTGTTATCCTTTGTTAAATGACAGTGAACCTTCTCATAAAATCTGGTATAGAGCGGTTTATGTGCTTTATGAATTTTCACACGGGAGGCAGCTCCCGGGCAGAAATTGTAAGTGATGCACTGGTATTCTACTGGGTCATATTATTTTCAGGATAGGATTTATGGGACTGGTTGTAGCATGTTAAAGCTACTACATGCAAACATTTTCTGCACCATACGCAGCTTTGTGATTAGAGATCTCACGTCCTTTCTCCTAAGGTCAACCGCTCAAAAGTTTGGAGCTCAGTCAGAGGTAACTGGCCAGGGACAGCCACCTCCTCCCACCCCCCAAACCACTTCTCCTCCTGCATGACTCATTTCAACAAGACGTGCTGCTTTGGAGGGCTCATGGTTCTCTGGGGACTGACCCTGACTGCCAGCCCACCCACCGCTGCTGTCCCTCAGCCCTGAAATTCATCCCACATCAGTAGGATCCCATCAGCAGAGCCATGGGGCTTCACGGACATCATGCACGGTGTCCGGCCAACACCCATCATGGCCAACGTTCAGGGATTTAACTGCTGTAATAAACGTGTAGTGCCACCACTGTGAGGGTGCAATGGTATAGCAGACCGTCAAAATGCCGTTACTCGGCTGAAAACAACAAATACATGTAGTTTTGGCACCCCAGCAAGGCCCCCGCCGACAGCAAGGAGACCATGCCCAGAGCCCTCTGCCTGACCCACGCCATGCCCCTCTGCGGGTGTGGGTTGAGGGAAATAAGCAGAGGCTCTTTGAGCACCACGGCTACCGAATGTGGTTAAAAATTAACACTGATGGTATATTTATTAGCACCTATGGGTTTTTACTGAAAGTCATCTGTCATCACAAGAACTTTCCCATTAACACTTCTGAATTTTGCTGCAGCTGAAGTGTTTTGGTCTCTCTCAAACCTTCCCTGCCTGACAAAACAAAGCCAAAAAATCCTCCCAGGCCTGCTTAACGGGTTCAAAAGATTAGCAAAAGAGACGGGGAAAAGCTAAAGCCAAGATATAAATAGATTTCGCTCATTCTGAAGCAAGTCCTTCCAAGCCACGCGGATGGGTTTTGGCCGGTGTCTACGACGTGCCACCAGAAAGCTCCAGGGCGAGTGGCACCGCGGCTGCCTTTGACCCCACTGTCACGTCTGTTCACTGAACCCCATGGATCAGGGCCAAACCAGAGCTCGAGATGTGCTCGCTTTGGGTTTCGATTAAACTCTTCCCCTGAATACAAACCCCAAGCAAGAGGGGAGTCGTGTCTGTGCACAGATCAAAATGAAGACATCTGTCCGGACCCATGATTGCACTCAGGTGCCATTTGGGCAGTGGCGACTGCAACTTTGCGACCAAAACAATTTAGTTAAAAAGAAATCTGTAACTTCTGACGAGTTGCCAGCTTGCGTGTATGATGAACGCTGAAGAATTGAGCCATACTCTCTGACAGCTTCCAAATTAAACTTTGGGCTGTTTAGGAAGTTGTCAGTCAATAAATTCAAGTATTTCAAAGGTCCAAGGCTGTTTCTTCTGCCTGTTAGACAGGATATATGACCTGGACTGTGTGAATCTGGAAGCAACAACGCTTCTCTTCCACTGTCTCTGGATCACATTTGCACGGCTATTAAGGGAGATTTTGTCTTTTAAAAAGAAGTCAAAAAATACTATCTCCAGTTCTGTTTTCTCCCCACATCCATTGACTAGAACCGTGCCTGAATTCCTAGGCAAGCTACCCACTCACAGGCACGGGAGCAACGCTACAAAGACTTTGAAACAGAACGAATTCAGAAACACCCGAGCAACCGCAGTGACCGTCTCGTACAGAGGGACTGGCTTAATGTCTATTAGAGAAAATCACACTAGTAATTTTAAAGATGTTTTATTTTTAACCTAACGGTCTATTGAAAAATCTCTCCCTCCCCCAAATTTTACCTTGCATTTTATCCCAAACCACCTTCGAATCCCACTGGGTTTCGGCAGCTTTCAACAACACACCTGAGTTTTCCGAGTCCAGATCCCTGGAGACTTGAACTCCTCCTCCCAACCACCCTGTCCTTAAAGGCACCCTGTAGTCGCCCCAGGGGGCGCGGGGCAGTTCCCTCCACAGGTCCTGCTGGTGGGGCTGCAGCCGGGGCACCGTCCCACCAACCCACACGCTCACCAGCTCCTGTCCTGCCTCTCCAAGGGACCCCACTTTATGTCTGCCTTGAAGAAACTGCGTTCCACCCTGGCTGTCCTGCATGGGAACGCTGGGAACTAAGCAGAGTTACACGTAGCATCAGATGAGGAAAAACCTAATTGCAGCTATGAAAAGAATAGTACCAGACCCATCAGTCTGTTTCTGAGAGTCGGTGGGTCCGGGACGCCCTGGCAATGTGGGAGATGGTCTAATCAGCCAAAACACAGACCTGAGCCTTTGGGCGGTGCTCCTGTGAAGGAGCTCATCCCAACCCTCTGGGTGCACACGGGGAGCGTCCTTCATCCTTGGGAATTGCCATGAAATTCAGCACATTTCTGGCACAGAGCTTCAGTCTCAACAGAAAACACTCCGGACCAAAAAAAAAACCCACAATATGTTTTGCACAGAGCCGTTTCTGGACAGCTCTATTACACGTCTCAGGTAGGAGCACAGAGCAGATGATGTAGCTGTGCGAGGCAGCTCCTCGGTTGGCACACGTTGGCACAGCTCCATGCTCATCTGTCTCATGCATATTTATGCGCAAGAGACGGCGTCCTAAAACTAAAACTGTCTCAGCAGATGCTAAACTCAAACGCGGAACTTGGCTTCTGCAGTTAGTAGGTGTGAATAGCCCCAGAATTAATCAGTGTCCCAAGTTATCTTTGAAAACGAGATGTACACTCCTAAGTCACCAGCGACTTAATCTGAGCTGAGATTTAGACAAAACTTCAGCACATCAGAAAACTACTGCCCAGGAGTCTTTGGGGATTTAGTACTGAAGTGCTTTTGAAAATGTTGTGGTTTTTATTTCCAGACAATTTAAAAGCATGGCATTATTTTTTAATTCCCCATTGCACTTGTATTTCAAGTACAGATGGGGGTTTATATCACACTGTGACAGACCTAAACTTCGTCTATCCTCCTCGTGAGCCGGCATACGGCACTGAGCTGAAGATACCCAGCGCATGTGCAGTGTTAGATCAGCCCCATAAATGGTTATTTTGTACTATTTGGAAGACAGGGAAAATCTGCAAAACATCCTGTATTCAAAATCAGACTTCAGCCACTTATAAATTCATACATTTTGGATGAGAAAGACTTTCCGCATTAAGAACTGGTCATCTCCTGGTCCTCTCCCCGGGGGTCTGACTGGCGTAGTTTTGGCTGGATGGGCTGCAACAATATTTTCCTGTATGTTGATAAAAAAACAGCTAATCTGCCTCATGGATGGAAATCCATGGCTGGTATTTTTCATGATGGCTGAAAATCATAATCCTCTATCCCATTAGTGGATACGTACGATTTAGTGGATTTATTCAATCCAAAGCCATGGTTCATTATCTGGAAAGGGAGATCATCTTTCAGCAATGGTCTTTCGCGATGTACAAACAAATCTTACTGCGACAGATTAGTAAAGACATTATATAAAACAGTCTTGAGGCAAATGACACAGAAAAGTCCAAAAATTAGAGTAATAAAAAAGTCTGAGCCATAACAAGTACGTTGGGGGATTATGTGTGCCAATTTCATAGCTGTTTCCAAAAGATTTTTCTATCAGCCACTTACATCTAGGTATCTAAAGCTCATTCTCACGCAAGTTAAGACACTCTTGATTGGAAATGACCTGCGGTTACAATTTGAATAAGGCAATTTAATAAAGAAATTTTAGCACGGCCTCAATGAGAGATGGAGTAATAAATCTGAGATTTTTTTTTATCAGCACAAAATGGCAACAGAGTGCCATATGAAGGAAAAATCCAAGTTCCCGTACAAAATAATAAATGTCTGGCAAAGAGCTCTAACACATTCTTGACAGTTCTGATGACATTACAGTTCCCCCCTTCCCAAAATAGCTATAACTGTGTAGACATTCATACCTCAGTTCCGCAACCTAGTTCTGAAACTCTGAAATAGAATGATGATGACATATTTTTCTAGAAGTTAGAGGAAAATTCAAGCTATGATAAAATGATGTCATATTTGATATGTCTAATTGAAGTTTGAGATGGAACTTATTAATACTGAAGTCAATGCTTTAGGAAATGTTAAAAGGTAACTTAAGAAAAAAAAAAAGAGTGATATTCAAAAAGCTTCATAGCAAACTGTGGTGTTTCAAGCTGTTATTTTACACAACGCGTATACAAAACCTGTGGAATGCTATTTTGGAAAATGATTTACCTGTTTTCTTGCGGTCTCTTGTGCGTCAGAATAATTTTTTTCTTACTGTAACGCTACGTCCAGAAACTAGGTGGGACGTGCTCCTTTAACGACAGACGAAGAGGCTTGGAGGGCAGGCGAAAAATACTTATTGCTTTATCCCTACATTATTCTTAGGAAATTGCCAGATCTTTGCCTAATCTCCCAAATCCTGGAGGCAAAGCCTGAGCCCCAAGCAACAGCTTTGGCTCTGTGACCGTGGCAGGCTGCCGATCGCCCGGCAGACACCTCCACGCCGGGGTTTGCTCCAGCCCTTCCCGACACAGCGTGTGCGCTTTCTGCAGGTGTCACGCTGCCTTTCCTCCCTTTTGTAGTCGTTTAAAGTGCCTTTAAAAGTCTTTAGTGAAAAGAGCACTGAATGTGTGGAGGAAAGCTTGGGAAAGAATTGCTGAAAATATTGGCTGTCATCTCAGACAAAAAAAAAAAAAGGGTTCGTGACGGTGCCACGCCGCCTCCGCAGACGCCAAGCCTGCTATTTAACAGATATGCAGTATCGCAAATAATAAGCAAGAATAATAACTGTTTTTCTTATAAACAATGGATTTTATATTGTAGTGTTTCTTTTTTTCCCTCTACACTTCAGTCTCTCAAGCTTCACCCCAGTGGGTGGCCCCATCTCATCACCCATGTCCTGATCCAAAGCCTGTTGAAATCCTTAGAAAGTTTTCGCGGGCATCAATGGATTAATTGTGAGGTCTACAAAGACAGAGTTTACCTTCATATATATATTGTATCATATCTTCCTGATTATAATATGTGTCAGACGTTTCTACACCACAGAAGATTGGCTTAATGAGTTGGGAAAAGAGCAAACACAAAGCAAATGAATGGCCCTAGACGTTCTTTTTCATCTGTAGATAAATAGTACTTTTTAGAGTCTTCAAGAGATGAAGCAGTCACTTGAGGTTTTCAATACTTCAGCAACAGTGCCTTTTGCAAACAGAGCGTATCTTTCAGAAAGCAAAATTTCTTTCTCTTTCAAGAACCTGACATCTATAGAAGGCTTCTGGAGCACCACATCAAAAGAAAACCTAGAGAGCTGGGGATGAGACGTGAAAAAACACAGCTGAGCAGGAACAAAGTCATCAAGTAACATGAAAAAAAGAAGGGAAGGTCTGGAAAAAGAAATAAGTTTATTAACATTTTATTCCAGGACCGGAGGCATGTAACATTTCATCCATTTCTTGTGATGCCAACTGATGTTTTTTCAACTACCAAAAAGCACATCAGATAAATAGGGATCATTTCTTTTCCTTTTGCTGTGTTCAGACCTCCTTATAGCTTTACAGTTTCACGATTTTTGCATCAAGGATTTTAAATAAATACGCAGACAAACCATATTCTTCTTCGTATACCAAGACTCTATCTGAGGTACCTTTATTTCTTGCAGGGTGATAAAATTTGTTTCCAAGCTGGAGGGGAAACTGCCTTTCACGGTCTGATTTCGAAACCATGACTTATGCTTAGATGAAATCAATGCTAATAAGGAAATGAGTTAATAGTTGAAAAGTACAAGACTAGCTCCAGAAAAGTGGGGATCATCCCAAAGGGCTAATCCTGCGGTACAATATATGTCTCTCCTCTCCTCTCCAGGTGTGTGTATTTCCTGTTCTGCCAGAGATATACAAGCAAAGTGGTGGCTTTCTTTCCTCATCACCGCATTATTTCTCAGTTTTTAGCAAATAAAGCCTTTTGATTTTGTATTCCAACACCAAAGCAAGTCTGTTGTGCGCTGCGTTTTTATTTCTGAAGATTAAAATGAGACTCTGTACGAAGAAGGTTCATCTTTCTGAGTTTCCAGATCCAGTTAGCGTTCGTCTGCTCTGATCTGTGGCACCCTCCTGAGGAATATATGCATTATTATGCAAATCCCGTATGTGGCAGTACAACTGTCAGGTGCGAGATATTCTTAGAAAAGTATTAATGTACACAGCCGCAAGCCTGCACCCCACCACAGATTTCAGTGTAAAGTTCAGATAAAGTACGGTCAAAGGAAAAGTGCCTTCAAAATTATTACATTATAATAAAGAAATAATTGTAAATGCATGTTATCGAGCCGATTTTCAAGTTGCCGTCAAGATAAGTAACACACGTTCAGTCTTGTTTGGCGCAACTGCTGTTTTCACGGCGGGGAGCGGAGCGGGTGTGCTGCCGGGGGACGGACAGCCCTCCGGCCCCTCCTGCTGCCGCACGCGCCCCAGAGGAGAGAACTGAAGGGGACTGAGAAGGGCCCTCTCCTTTCTGGTTTTCCTCTAGATAACAAAGAACTGACTTCCTCTAAAACCTCCCACAGCCTATAGAAAACTCTCACTGATGTCAAAGGTTTTGCGTGGTTTTAATCCTGCCAAACGCTAAGCAGGCAGTTGGGGAAAAAAAAAGTTTCCCGAACCCCAAGGAGTTCTTCATCTCCTTAAGGACGTGTACGGGATCACACCGAGGTACCAAGTGGCGGGGGAAAAAGGCTGACCTGTGGAAGGTGACAGTCAGAATAGAAACATCCAGTTTAAAAACCACATGAAGAGAATGTGGTTCATTGTAATTTAATCCCAGGATCAGAGGTGCCGTGTTTCCCACGGGTTTGGTCTCACAGGCTCTCCTGTGACCGATCCCTTGGGAAGCGGCGTGGGGGCAGGGGTCTGCCCGCACGGGTACCGCTCTGAGATCGTGACTTCTGCACAGCATTCATGCTCCACAAAGCCCCTCCTTGTACGCCGAAGCCTCCACTTAATAGCATCTCTGGAAGTGACAAAGGTTGTTATTTAGCCGCTGAGCTCACCCAAAGGGCTATGGCTGCCCTGCGGGCGCGCTGCGCACCTCATACCCTGAGGAGCTGAAACCATCCCAAGTCTGCTTCGGTGAACCTGCGTTACCTTTAAGTGAAGCCGTCTGCAGACGGAGCATCGTGACTCTTCACATGAGCCACCAAATATCATGTATTTCAGTGTCACAGTGAACAGTGCCGTAAGAAATAAAGCTTTGACTCTTGTACTAAGTACTTCACTCCCTTTGCCAGTACTTCACCTCTACTGCTTGTTGTCACTGTTGCTGTATACGCTTGTAGCTGTTTTATAGAAAAAAAAAGACGCACATTATGGTGTTACTCCACTATGACGACCACCACTTCTCTTTCGTAGCAGAGAGTTTCTGTTTCTCCTCCAAAAACACCCCAGGAAGGAATAACTGTGCTATGGGGATGTGTCAAATGTAGGAACGGTGGGTTATGAATGTGATATGAGGATAATGAATTTGTTAATTTGTGTCAGCTGAAGAACATAACGCTGTTCTAATAATGCCCGACATAATGCAAATTGCACACGGAACTGATGTATAAAAGCCAGCTTTCCAGTGAAACCGCGTGTTTCACCATACAGCGCAGGGACAGGACCCACTGCCTGTACCAGCGCAGCTGTCCTGCCGCCAGCTAAGCGTCTGGCGCGCTCCGCCTTGGAGTTCATCTTCTAAAGCAAAACTAAAGGCGGTTTCGAACCTGCTAAAGAACACGGTGCCATGATCCGCTCCCACGTTTCAGGCCAGGCCACGCATAGCACATCACTCCTCCACTGCCAGCCCCTGCCCGCGCCTGCTGCCCGGCGTCTCCCAGGTGTCCAGTGCCACCAGTAGGTGTGCCTCCACCTGAAAACCTCTGCTCAGAGGGGGTCACGGCACAAACTCCAAGCAGAGGGACCGAAGAACTGACCCAAGTCACGCGCTCAGCATCGCTCATTGGTGCCTCCTGCACTGGTGGAGCAGAGTCCCCCCCTTGCCCCAGAACCTGCCCCGGGGTCACGCACCCACGGTGGCACGGGAAGGCTGCAAGGTATGGATGGAGTCGACTGATGATCTCGACTGTGGAGGCCCAGGTTTAGGCGGTTCCTAGCTTACTTCCTAACCAAGACACAAAAATAAGCGAGCTCTTCAGCAAGAAGAGACCACAGCTCTACTCTTCAAGCTCTGCCTTCCAAGGAGCTCCACACACCAACACTTGTGTGCCCCGGTGATGCTTCCCACCAAACATGTATCTGTGTTCTCCCCGCCCCCCACCTCTTTTTTTCAGTAAGAGTTCTATATTCAAGACGTTTGAATGTTTTGAATGAGCTCCGGAGAACATTGGAAGCTTTTATCTCTGCACACAGACACGTTATTGTTTACCTGTATTAAACAAAACATGAGCAGACAATTTAGAAATGGTAATAAAGTTCTGTTGGGAAAGGTTTAGTGTTATGGACATCTCCATTAAAGATGACTGTGGTTGTTTTCCTGCTGTTCCTCATTCTGCAGTCTGTTATACCAGAACATTCCCCATACTGAATTTGCTGCAGTCGGGTATGGGAAATAGCCCTTACGGAATGTGATTGCAGCACACCTCCATTTTTAGTTGCCCACAGAGACTTTTTAAAACAGATTGCCAAAATGTCTTGGTCATCTTGCATCAATTGTGAGCTTTAAAAGTTTGTTTTCTGCAGACCTCAGGCTCACGCCTGCTTGCTCTGCCTCCCCTGGGCAGCATCCCTGGAAGGGGAACAGGCAGGGAACTCCGGCCAGCGAGGATGGGTTGGGATCACGGCTCATGCGGAGCGGGCAGGGCTCCGGATGCGGACAACCCCCAGGAGCGGGATGCAGGCAGTGACATCCTTGTAAGCAAAACCACAGGGTTGTTCATCTTTTGTGAGGACGTGCCAATTAGCTTTTGGAGACAATTTGGAGATAACTTAAATTCACAACACAGTATACTGTAAAACTGATTATTTACTACTAAGGCAGTTTGTACTAATTCTAATTGGAGGTGATTCTTCCCCTCTACTCTGCTCTGGGGAGACCCCACCTGGAGTGCTGCCTCCAGTTCTGCAGCCCCCAACATAGGAGAGACATGGACCTGTTGGAGCGGGGCCAGAGGAGGCCCCGGAGCTGCTGGGAGGGCTGGAGCCCCTCTGCTGGGAGGACAGGCTGGGAGAGGTGGGGGGGTCAGCCTGGAGAAGAGAAGGCTCCGGGGAGACCTCAGAGCCCCTTCCAGTGCCTAAAGGGGCTCCAGGAGAGCTGGGGGGGGACTCTGGGTCGGGGAGGGGAGCCATGGGATGAGGGGGAATGGCTTCAAACTGAAACAGGGAAGATTTAGATGAGATATGAGGAAGAAATTCTTGCCTGTGCGGGTGGTGAGCCCCTGGCACAGGGTGCCCCGAGGAGCTGTGGCTGCCCCATCCCTGGAGGTGTTCAAGGCAGGGTTGGACGGGGCTTGGAGCACCCTGGGCTGGGGGGAGGTGGCCCTGCCCAGGGGGGTAGAACAAGATGATCTTCAAGGTCCCTTCCAACCTCAACCATTCTATGATTCTATAATTTCAAAGGCAGCATATAAAAAGTCAGTATCTTTTTTTCGCAATACGCTTTGCACGCCCTCTAGAAAGCCATCAGGACTGAGCCTTGATACGCGATAAAGCAGAGCTGTATATGGCTTGTGTGGGAAACAAATGGAATAATGGGAGTAATTCCCACCAAGGGACAAGAATGATGTTAATTGGAAGTCAAACAGTGTTATTTCAGGCTTACAACAGACAACGTACACTTTGGTCTAGCCTCTGTTTTTTAAGGTAATCAAAGAAACAGTATACGAGAGCTGCGGGCAATTCCCTGTTGGGAGGTTGCAGGGGATGCGATAGCACTGTCTGCACCTTAACTGAATGCACAAGTGTGGCACCATGGTGTTAGTGCTACCAAAAAGACCTGTCCCATGCAAACTGCTGCACAGAAAGAGTGTTACACAAGGGCAGTAGAAAAAAAAAAAAAAAAAACAAACCTAACTATTTCACATCTTTTCAGCAGATTCTGAGATAACACGGCCTCTGGAGAGCCGCGTCCATGAGTGGCCTCTTCCGCAGCGACAGCACTCTGTAGAAACACTCTCCGGTACAATTTGGTTATTCCGGAAAATGTGATGAGTCAGTGAATCCTGTAACTGCGTCTCCTCATGGCTGTAAATCCCTGACTGGTGGCACGGTGAGGTTTCCTGAGCTCCCAGGTTGTTTCTGAGCCAGCACTCATGGCTGCCCGGATGGCACATCCGCTGATGCCACGATCAGTAATTACTCTCCTTCGTTTGGGAGATTAACCAGAAATCGTGGCACTACTTACACAGCAAAACAGAGACCACGCAGGAGCACTGCCGAGGAGGGATGTAGTGTCGTTCCCTGTATGTGCCATCAAACTCCACCCCGTGAGCATTTTGTGCCAGGACGCGCTCTCCGGGAAGAGCTGAGCTGAGGGCGATGCTGGGGGCCCGATTTCTGGTGCCTACGGTGTCTAGAAAAGGTACTCGCATGCAAGAGAAAAAAGAATAAAACCTGCCAGGTGTCCACGCTACGTCCATCCCCGAGCTTTCGCCTGCTCAGAGCCACCGAAACCCTCAGCCGGGACTGAGCAAAACTGGGCTTATTTACAATTTCTGTCCATCAGGAGACCTGCTATTTCCTCCAGTGGTACAAATGCGCTGAGTAGCAGATATCCTTCCCGCCCGCCCCTCCACGCGCACCGCACCGTGGGAAGTGTCTGTAATATATTCAGTTATTAAGGCACAATTTAGCAGGGGGTTTTGCTTTCTAAGGCTAACAAAACAGTATCAGAGAGCTATTTTATGATGAATATAAACATGAATTGAAAGTGCTCTTGTAAAGTTTGAATCGAGTTCTCCTGAATAAAAGGGAAAAGGCAAATTGTCCCCAGTTGCTTAGTAACCAGCCAGAGCTCATTTCTCTTCGAGGGAAACCAATTAGGCCTTTTAACCTATTTTAATTGGGGGGGGTGATGATTTATAAAAATTAAATTCCCTGGCTGTGTTTCTGGTCTTGAGGGTACCCTTTTCCAGGGGAACCTCTACAGTCAATGTCAGGCGCATGCTCCAAAGAAGGTGTTCCCAGACTCCTCTCAGGTTGACTTCTCCAAGGTCCATCCACCTTCCCCTTCAGGACTTGAGACCACTCTCTTGAAATACCGCTCCATAAAATACTGTAACACTACAGACAACCACTCTACATAAAAAGCAAGTGTTATCGGGTACACGTACATCAGGAATCAATTAAATCTTTGCAAATATGTCTCTGAAGTACCTGGGAGCTACAGCTATGGGTATGGCAAGATAGACAACCACGTTTGTGAGGTTTTGCAGATGTTCCTTTTGGTTTGTGTGTATGGGTGTGTTTCTACTTGTCTGACACATCCTGATTTCCTGAAAACTAAGAAAGATCAGCGTACATTTGTGGGTTAAATTTCTGAACTAAACTTTTTAGGTCAGGCTTGTGATATATCAGGTGATATTAGATGATTTATTTCGTCCTGTCCTGTTCTAGTTCAATACAGTGAGAAATCTGCAATTCAACTTAATTCTCCGCAAAGTAACTATGCACAATGGTAGCAGGAGACATTGCTTTAACTGCGTCCTAATAGATGAGAATTAATATTTACCAGGCTGTCAAAAGCTAGTACCTAACCCTGCGAGGTTTTCTTGCTGTCTTAATCAAATCCAACTGATCTGAGCTTGAGCAGTTTATTTATATAGAACATTTATAGATTTTGATTTCTATTTGTTTTCTTGGAGAACAGTGGCTAGTAATCGGATAACTGGTTCTCAGGGTATTTTTTACGTGCTGATGGCACCCGCAGCCGTGAGCAGCTCCCAGCTCCGGGGCCCGACTGCATCCTTATCGACAACCCTCGGCAGGGAGAACGGCGGAAAAGCAAATTCTTTGACACCAAATCGCAACGCCAGGAACTCTCAGAAGTTTTCCGCACAACACTGAACTATCTTAAAACACAGATTGGGCAACTTCGCTGGGAAAGGATTTCTGCTTATAAATCTCCAGAATTTGTGTAATTAAATGTATCGCTATTAATACATGTTTCCAAGATGCAGAAGTACATTATTTCGTGCTCTGTTTGCTGGTCCTGCAGCAGAAGATAAGAGAGAAGCTCTCTGCCGCCCGCCCTGACGATGACATTAATCACCCGTGTCGGTGTACCCACACACCTCACTGTCCCCTTCCCTGCGCAGGGAGCACCAGCAGCGGCGCGTGGAAAGGAAATGACGACTGACGTAATTAATTGCGTTCATGAGCAGACTCATACATGCCGCTCTCTTTGTTAGAAGACAAAGCCACGGGCTTGCGATGATTAGTGGCTCTTATTATTCATCCCATTGTCACAGATTTGATCAGTATTGCTGAACAGCGGCTGCAATATGAATATTTATGATTAACAATTCTGAAAATTCTTATTTTGGCTGTGCTTTAAAATCAGCTTCAAGATGACAACAAGTGGTAGCACAGCCAGCTAAAACCCACATCTGCTGCAGGAATTATTTCAAATCACGTCTTTAATGAACACTGGCCATGGTCTTGAACAGAAATCCTGATCTTGGAAGCTTTCTCAAACACACAGAAGATGCCCAGGAAGAAGAGATGATGCGTGTGGGCACGAAGAAGAAGAAGCTGGAGAAACATCCTTCCCCACAGGTTGCCACATACGTCCCCAGACTTCTGCCACGGGGACTACTTAACCTCTCGCAGAAGCAAAATTAATAGTGAGAGTCAAAACCCACTGATCACTGCCAAAGGACGCAGAAGAGTATTTTTCATGAACAAACCCTAAATTGAGAGTGAATAGCTTCCTTACAGATAACTAAACATAAATATAAAATGCATTAATCGGAAATCATGAACACAATGCAAGAATAGGGCATGACATTATGCTGTTTCTCTGTAAGCCGCTAGCCTGGGTAACTGTAAGGGCCCATTCTTACCTTAAATATCTATTAACAAACCGGACCTAGGCAAGAATTTTTCTAAATTATTTTTAATCCGGTCTCCCTCCTCTGCCATGTACAGAATCCATTTTCACATTCATCTCTAAATACTTACATTCTCTATACTGCTATTTTAAATCAGTTTCACTCATCTGAATTTCATGCTACGCTCTGAACACATCCTATGACATTTATCTTTCAGTTCCTGGTCTGTACTGATGCTCTTTTTTATTTATTCTATCTGATATTCTCAAATAAAGCAGTGGATCTTCAAAAGAAATCTTCAAAGTGCAGTTCAAACTAAATCATGGTTCCGGCCAGGTTAAACACGTGACTCACCATCTCTAATGGAAAGATGACGGTGGAATATTTCTCTGTTGGCCTCTAAAGGAAATTCTGTCGATCGGTAGTTTTCTATTTCATTTCTATTCCCTCTCATCTTCTCGGGCTAAAATGTAACATTCTTCTTTTTAATAGAGCATACTTTGATGTTGCTCGGAGCTTTGGGTTCAGCTAATTCTAAAAGATTTAATGTTTATTTTTCCTGTTATTATCATTGGCTTGGAGATACCTATTTCTTCAGCTCTGAAATAATTAGGTGCTAATTCTGTTCCAGGAAAGCAACAAATGAGACATTTTGTGGGGCTGGAAGGAAGTGGAAAACAGTCCTTCTAGCTTCAAAAGGTGATGAGACGGGGCAACATGGCCATCTCTAGTACGTCTTTCTCATAAACCGTGGGAGAGCAGAGCGGAATTTGGGGGAATTTTAGGAATATCGGTAGCCACAGCCAGGGTTCATCGCCACACATTAAATTACACATTGTAATAAGGAAAAGCACCAGGAAGACCTCTACTCTGTCTCCTGGGATGGGAGTCGGTGGCTACAGTGCCTGGAGGGACCACAGAGAGTATTCCCGTGGATTTGGACCTCGGATCCGAGCCCAAGCACGCCTCCCTGGGTGCACAGCCAGCCAATACTCACAGACTGCAACTCTTTCAAAGCCTCACAGCAGTGGTTTTCTTTAAATGCTGGCTCTCTTTCACCACTAACTTCTTCCAAGAGTAACACTGTCCATCGCCGTACGTCTGCCATCCCAGTTTGGGTGAAAAGGTTGAGCCAATCTCCATTGAAAAGTCTGAGTTTGGTAAAAAACAGCCAGGCAGAGGCGGACGGTGGGCAGGTGAGGATCTGCTCTGTGGAGTGGGATTTAGCTGGAGTGACGGTGGCCTTTATGCGGGACTGGCAGATGAAACACTTGGCTCACCACTCACCACATGAACAACCTCTCCAGAAGTAAAACACCTCTCCTGGAGCAGTTCGGTTGTGAAAGTTCAGGCTCAAAAACATATGAAATAAGTACAGTTTTGGAGTCTGGAGAAATAATACGATAAAGCAACCATATGAGCTAGATGCAGATATCAAATACTTTCAGCCCTATGCGCTCCCTGACTAAAGCACAGTTTATATCAATTTAAGGAGTATAAGTACTTCCATGGTACAATTACCGATGAAGGCACAGAGTCCCTGTGTGACCCCAGGGCGCTCCACGGGTCCAGTCAGCTTTCTTTGTTGCCATACCCCAAAACCCAATTACTTATTTGTTCTCAGAGATATTATCACTTGGAGAGGCGTAACCTACCATCTTGCACTACTGGAGCATGTTTAACCCGATATAGGAAAAAATCAAAGCTGTCAGCTTTCTTCATCCTAAATGTCTCTCTGAGCTGGAAAACCACTCTGAGACAAATGAAGATGGGAGGAAAACGTCCCATCCACATTTTTCCAGCAGAGGATATAAAAAAATGGATGCAGCAGTCGGGTAGGAGACAGTGCTAAAAGAATCACTGGGTGATGGGCACTGCTTGAGAGGAGAAAGCTGGTCAGAGGAAGGTTGTGGAAAGGATCATCTCCATAGGGTGTTCCTACCTGCATTTTTTTCCTTCTCGCTTTAGCATGGATAAGACTGTCTGTATCTGCCACTGCCACCTGTGAGATGAGCATTACCGTTACTCCACTATCTCAAGAAGTGCTGATAAGATAATCCTGTTATATTTCTGAATTGCTAAAATATGAGTTTTCTAGTCAAACGGACATGAGTTTTCTAGTCAAAATAGCTGCTGATAACAAGAAGAAAATTGGAATAAGCCAATATATCTGGTTTTGCTACATAGACCTTCACTGAACTCTCCATATTTCTACCTCCTAAACATGAAGAATTTATTTCCTGAGTTTTTAGGGTACTGAGAATTTTTATTGACTTTTTTTTATTTTGAGTAATTTATATGGTACAATGATAGCCTAACAGAAATAGGTGTAAGTGGAATAATATCAACCATTCCTCCCCTGACATTCAAAAAGAGTCCAAAGACCTCACGAGGGCAGATTTTTAAAGGATCAAGTGTGAAGACAGTCAAATTACGGGGACATCACCACGTCCTGGTCTCCCCGTAACTGGGGTTGGTCAGGAATGTCACTGGGCACGCACAGACCATTCACGGAGAGACCACCCCACAAGGCTTGGGTCCGTCTCCAGTACATATCGAGTCAGAGCCTCACTAACCAGTTAAGAAGGAAGAAATCTTTTCATGTGTTTTTCTTGAAGGTCTCCTTTGAAGTGCTGATCCAGCCAACATCTGACCTCCCTGAGTTATGCAAGTACAAATTTACTTCCTTGACTTCAATGAAGTCAATTCACTCTTCCACTATTTATCAGATTTAATAAGACTTTTTAACTTAGCAGAGTCATTCAACCCGAATAAAAACTCTTCAAAGGATTGCTGCCAATTACCATTCCTTCCTCGCTGCAATTATCATGTTTGGGTGGGTTCAGGTTATACATCCTCCTCTGCACGTGCAGCTCTCGTGGAGCTGTTGCCCCTCTGTGCTTCCAACGCTGTCAATTGAAAAGGCAGGACAACTGCATCCAAATGAGAGAGCAATGCCAGAGTTTATAAGACTGAGAAACCTGTATTGGTTTAAGTCCGAAAAGGTTTTGCGCTCATTGCTGTTTCAGTCAAAGCTTGGACGGTGCCCCAACTCTGGAGCTCCAGTTGCTCCTCCTGCAGCATTGGGGTGCAGAGGCAGAGCGTGGTCCCTCCTGCGCTGCCCAGGGGTGAGTCTGACCCTGGAGAGATGAGAGGTGCTCACACTGATGCTCTGCAACTCTCCTCTCTCAATGAAAATTGTTTGTGAGGTATTTAATTTATAATTCAGATTGTTTGCAGAGATGCTGTGAGGCTGAAGGAAAGCCAACAGCTTAAATTTACATCCCGCTGTTTGTTTTGCCTCGCACCTCAGCACAGCTTTTGACCCTTCTTGTATAAACTCCGACTTCCATCGGCAGTTTTTAGTCATTCGAGGACTTTGGTGGAGCTACTGATGTGCACGAACACTCTCCAGCCTGAGGCCTCCGCTTGAAGTCTCTTTAGTGCAGTTTGGAAGGTCAAGACATTAAAATACTGCGATTGAAAAATGTTAATATTTTACGTACTCACATTAAAAGAGAAGACCTTTGCACTTGCCTGATTTTAAAAATTAATTTCAATAGTTATTTTGCCTATAGTGTTTTCCAAAGTGTAGACCCTCTGAGAATTACCCCACAAAATTTCCATGAGCCTTTCTTCTGGGTCCATTTTTATTGCCGTGTTTGCTGTTATAGATGGTGCTTCTTTTAACACGTTTTGATTAATTCATTGGTGATTCGGCAAAAGCATAAAATGGAAGATACAGGTTAATATCAGACCTAAAGAATGAAAGAGAAAGGTTCAAGTAACGCTTAGCATTACTCAGAGGACAGACCCATTGCTCTAAGGCGAGCTGAAAACACACACAGTACGTACCCCGTCACTTTACGGTTCGAGGACTTGCAGGGTTATAAAGTTGCCGTATCAAAAAGTGTGAAAATGCTGCTTTTTCCTGTTTATTTTTTAACAGAGCTTGTCTCCTTTCCACTTGTTTCACCTTGTTCCGCTTACAAGCATCCTGTGCAAAGGGTGCTCACGTGTGACGTTGAGAGAAAAGCCTCCTCAAAATACCATATTTTGATGGTTGATGATCGTAATACCTCGAAACACACTCTACCATGTGCATTCGCACAAAAATCATTAAAAAAGGGAGGGATAATTGGGACGCTATAAAAGAAGAACTGGAAACATTTTAGAAAAATGACTTATGCAGAGCCGCTAAAGCCTCTCTGTACTTTAAAGGTGAAGAATCACAATATTTTATCTGGACTTTGTCAACCTGAGGAAAAGTCATTTTGTAGATAACACACGTGAGGGAAAAATATGAAAATGGAAAGTGTATTTCAAAGGGCAGTATTCACTGGTTGGTTTAAAAGAAGGGCATCAGACAATTTAAAAAAATAAAAATAAAAATGAGGAGATAAATGTCTCTGGTTTATCCAGCACAGTTCCACAGATGTTGCCAGAGTCGCAAGAACAGAAAAAGGGTGAAATCCCACTTCATTCCTCTATTTCTGGTAGCGCAGGAATCCGAGACATTGAAGAAGCATCTGAGGTGGGAGGATGGGGATCCAAACGCCCAAGCCAGACCCAGAGCTTTGCGGATGACCACTGTATATGGCAGAGCGAGTCCTGAGCGCATCTCCCCTCTGAGCCGCATCACCGCCAGCCGCGGGAACAAGGTGTGCTCCGGACGGGGAAATATCTTCATTGGAATATTCCCGAGGAAAAGAGCAAAGGGGTTTGCAAAAACTACTGAAGTGGACGACCATATATACTTTGAAGCATATTCCAAAACCATGTTTGGCTTTCATCACGCACCTTGAACAATGGCTGGCAACACTGGCGACTAAAAACCGTATCAAAGTATAACAGCAGCTTATACAGAATTAGGACAAATTCTCCACATTTTTTGAAAGTGAGTTGCTGTGCTTTTGCAGCATTTTTCTATAGCATGTAGCTCACTTCCTTGGGAGCTGTCAGCAAGATTAATATAGGATTGTCTTTATTTTTTTTAAAGCGCATACATTGCTTTACTAGAAATTAGCTCGAGACCAGCGTGCATCGCCGGCACACTTCACATATACGTCTCTACACATCTTAAATTATCAGAACTGTTCTCATCATTAGGAATGTAAGACTTCAGCTATTTCAATTACAAAAAATATTCCGTTATCTACACTGAGCGCCCACGTCCCAACCTTTGGCCTTTTACAACGGGTGGGCAATGGACAGATGTCAGATCTGTTGATGATGATGGCAGTTTATCCACCCCTGGTTTTTTACACCTTATTTTTCAGCCCAGGACGTCAATGGGCTGGTTAGCAGGGATCCTTCTACATTTCTGATTTCATGGTATTATCCTGCTCATCTCAATACAGATTAAATACAAGATTAAACTCTGTGCTACTTGTTTTTGTCTGAGGCAGGATTTCTGCAAAGACAGACTGTGTTTGAACCCAGACATATGAAACACAACAATTTCAACAAGGAATAGAAGGATTTCTGCGAAATTCTCATCAAATAGACAGCTTCAGAGAGCTTTGAGGGGAAAAGAAACAGTATATATCGGAGGTATGTGTTGAGAGGCCTTAATTTAGCATTTGAAAACCAGCTGATGACTGTCACGGGCAGCCTGACTACGCACGGGCATTTGCAGAGAACGATCACAAGTTTTCCCTCAAACTATGTGAGATGAGATGATGACAGGTGATGGGAATTTCATGCATTATCCACAGAAAACAGAAGTATTTGCCATCTGAATTAAAAACAAAACAAACAAACAAAAAACACCAAAAAAACCCAAAACCCAAACACAACAAAAACCAAACAGCCCATGAAACCTTCGGGAGCTATTTCTCAGTAACCTTGTCTTCCAACACCCGCCCAGGAGCAACTCGCCAGCAAACACACAAGCCAATTAAACCTGGACACATCGCAAAAAAGAAATATCAGCCAACAACCTTTTTCTAGTGACAGATTTCTGCCATTTCGGTGGTATATAAAAAGGACAGCAATGCATATCTCAGTTTCTCCAAAGCAACAGAAGGGGCCAACTCATTATACATCTTCTCCATCTTCATCCAAAGAACAGCTGCTTGTCCTGCCCGCTCCGCGGTCGGCACTGGCTAGCCCATAAGCTGGAGCCTATTTGGACTAAACTCTGCTACGCAGTGCCCAAAGGCACACGTGAAACTTGGACTGCTCTTGCAACAAGAGGACCTGTTGCAACGGAAAGGACGGAGAGGAAAAAAGCAGCATTTATTACTTTTGTCTGCTGTACGGAGGGATTCTGAAAACTTATGAGCAACATGGATTAGTCTTAGGAACTTTAAAGTTCAAGTCATTACTCATGTTCTTTTATACATTTTGTTGAGGCTCATACATTTTTTTGCAAAGCAGATGAATCTCTGTTCAAGGTTTACCCAGAGGCACAATGATCTCTGCCAGCCAGATACAGATGAGCACTCCGAGCATCAATAACACTTACCACGTCGGTTATGACTACAGAAGACAAAGTACTTATTCTAATATGGATCACAATAAAAAAGCATAGATCATAAAACCTGGTCAAGAAATTTGATCACTGAATAAGGCAATAGCTTTGAAATATACCTGCTCCATACACAATCTTAAAATCACTCCCAAGACAGTTCAGGTTGCTAAATTGAAAGTCTCTGGTGGGTCCATAAAGATTAACGCGGTAAGCTATGTTAAATACCATTACACGCCACCGGCATTGAGTTAAGCAGCGCGGCTAAAATTTGGTTAGGATAGTGAAGGAAAACTAGACCGTGATATAGATATATGACAATTTTAATTTCAAGTCTTGAGGAATAAATTTAAACTAATTTGCTAAAGACCATTTAATGACACGGGAAATTAGTTTCCCTGAATTAACTTATTATTGAATCCTTTTGTTTATGAACACAGGAACCCAACAAAGCCCAAGAGCTCAATGCCTGAGCTTCTTGCTACCTTTTTACTGCAAATTATACATTGCTATACAAGCCAGAGAGAGTACAAAAGGCTGTGTATAAACTGGTCTGCAACAGCTGCTCCTTGGCCATCAAAACTGCCCAAAATAGTGGTGTGGGGGTCTGCGGGTTGGGGTGTGCTCCCCCAGGAGATCTTCCCTGGCACCAGGCAGGGACCTCCCAGTGAGGACAGGTCAAGGTCGGGGCTCGCGGGGAGCAGACGGGGCTCAGGCTGGGAACAAGCCCACCGGGGGGGATGCTGGCAGTAACTTCTTTGTAGGCAAAACCATGAGGTTGCCCATCTTTCGTTTAATATCTGCTTGAAAAGACCAGGATTTCCAGCCCGTCTGTTCACATTTCCAGTCCTTCCACCAGTTACACCGTAGCCAGAGCAGAGTTTAGCATCCTGCACTGCAGTGCTTTCTATCCTGCTAGAGCGCAAACTCTGTGAATGAGAATAAACTCGATGAGATGATGGAGATTGTGTGTCAGATACGTGACTGGGAAACCCACAGAGATCAGTGCAGAGTCCTCATTTCGACTGCAGCAGTGCTTTTGGTGAAGCTGGTAAGAGCCTGCATCGAACTGGGGGCCCAACACCACTCTGAAATGCCACTGAGGGAAGAGTCAGGGAGACTGCTGGTACGTCAAGTGCTCTCCTGACGCGGGGCAGCACGGGAGCCATCCTTCACTTACACATTAGTGAAAACCCAAACACAACAACAACAACGAGGCTGTTACATGGCAGAAAGGAGCTGAAGAGGCAGCGGCAACCAGTGCTCAGCATCTGCGCGCAGCGTGGCCCCGGCCGGGGATACACGCTCAGCACCTCGCGTGCGAAGGGTGGGCTCGGGGAGGGATGCCGAAAGAGTAGCCAAGCGGAGGGAGGAGCAGCAGGAGACGCCAGCCGAGCAAGGGGGGCCTTGGTAGCATCACGCGTGCACAGAAAGAGGAAAATAAAAAGGCAGAAAAAGATAGAAGCAAGTGGGGGATGAAAAGGGTTTTGAACTACGAGCAAAGGAACTCGGACCGCTTGAGCCCAGCGACGTGGAGGGAATCGGCGCCCCGGGCAGCCCCTATAAACAGACCTGCACCGCCAACTCTGACTCCATCTCCAAATTTCTCTTCCTCAGAAACCTAATTTCAGCTAAATGCTGGAGTGACAAGTGTAATAAAAATAACACTATAAGATGCATGAAGAATTTCCTTTCCTAAATATCAGATTTTAAAAGCAAAATAAACATTAATTCTCTGCTGTCCCGCCAGTGACACTGATGTGATTCATGGCCATTCCGCTGCACAAGGCTATGTTCTTTTCTTTGAGAAAAAGAATATAAATCTTCAGATGAGCTATCAAACGGCTTTATGATTAATTCTGTGTTATCCTTGAATTTAAAGCCAATGGGTGGGAGGAAAAGAGGAATATCCCACGGAAGAGGAATGGAGCAGCAGACACACTCAGCAGCTCCCAAGGTTAATCTGAAAGAGTTTCTTTCTCATCCCTCCTGCGGAATGCAGCGCTTCGGGGCTGACGCTGGCACGTCCTCCCCCCGGGAAACGAACCCCGCGGAGGGGCTGCCTCGAGGAAAAAGCAGGGCTGGTGAACGCTCCCTTTTTTTGCCTGCTGTGCCCAAATACGCTGAGCACAGGTCCCCTTTGGAAGCAGAGCCCACGCTGCCGCCAGGACCTGCAGGGACGAGCGCTTTGCAAAGGCTGTGCCTGGCTCCTGAGAACACCCACAGGTGTCTCACGAAAGGCTGGACAATTCCCTTTCATCCTCTGCGGAAATCTAGTAGGATTTTCCTAATTTCAATTTCAATAGGCGTGGGAAATTCCTTTTATTTGGTATGAGTTGAAAATTAAAGAAAAGAAATGAAGCCGTGCCTACGTATCTGATGTAAGTGTGGAATTTAACTGAGAGGGGTGAAAGATTTTATATCAGCTCTTACTTGCGCAGACCACAAATTAGCCACTGTCTGCTCCGGTCTCAGGAGGTTCACCTTGCTCTGATCACTAGGTTGTACCTGTTAAGAAGCAGCATGTCAAATAAAATGGATCGATAGCACTGATGGTATGTGACTCCCTGGTAAAATTCACTGATAATTTTATTTTTCTTGTTCTTGTAAAAAGGCGCCGGCCGGTGTGGAAAGTCATGTTCAGAGGAACAACAGGGCAGCCCTGTCCCCCATCCTGCGCCCAAGGGACCCCCCAGCCTCCAGCCATGCATGGGAGATGTCTCTGCGCTGAGTGGGCTGGGGTAGGTTCCAATTACCATGAGGATGGGGATTTTGTTTTTCATGTTGTCACCTGCGTGTTAGCAGCTGGATAGAAGCTGCCAACCCCTCCACCGAGCCAAGAAGCTGTCGGATCACGTTAAGGAGCATTGAATGGTACTGACAGATTGGGAATGAATATTCATGGCCATTATTCTGCAGTCTGCACCCCATATATGCGTTATCGGTAAAAAAAAAAAAAAAAAAGTAAAAAAAAAAGTCTGAACTGACCCCTCAAGCCTGAGTGTCACAAATTTTTGTCAAAATAAATGTGGTTAAAAATAAGCGAGGTGGTGGACTGCGTTGTCCTTGGCATGGCTTGCTGCTTCCTCAGGCGTCTCTGGTCCCCAGCAGTGTAGAACACCCAAATTCCCCAGGGAGAGGTTACACATGGGTGTCGCAGACAGAGCAGTTGTACAAAAAGAAATAGTTCCACATTTCTGGATATTTAGAGAAAAGAAGAGTAGTGCTTGGGGCCCCCTCTGCTCGGTTTCAGAGCAGGAGGAGTGGCCAACCCCCCGGGAGACTCCGCCACAGCTTTCAGCCTGTGACCCCGCAAGCTTTTGAGAAACTTCTGGGAATTTTCTCAGAAAGTTCAGGCTTTTTGTTTGTCATGACTCAGAAACCAACAGAAATCGAGGTCAAAGCATGAACGGCCAAGACTTTCTACAACTTAAATTGGCGTCTTTTGCTGTCTGGACTCTGGAAAAGGGACTGAGCAATAGAATGAGAAAATTGCTGATGCCACAAATTACTTGAAACCAGTCAAAGGTCAAAAAACTGAATAGACTGCGAAGACATTTAGTGGGTACCAAACAAGTCCAGGTCAATTGATAGGACGGTGTTGGAAGAACCCACATCTTGCCAAAGACACATTAGTTAGTATAAATTTTGGAAGATTTCTTGCAGTCTTGCAGGGATTAGGCCTGGGAAACATTTATAAACGCAAGCTCATTTGCTCACTGCATGCTATTGCTCCTTACAAGTAAAGTGCTAGGCAGCATAAAAACAGAATAGAAATAAAGCAATACAAAGGATACCTTAGTATCCCACCTTTTGTTGAAACTTTGTCCTAACCTAAATTTATCTTTTTGCAAACTAGAGTGGCTGTACTTGGAAAATGCACTCGGTATTTCTCCCTACCTCAAAAGATCTGGGCAGACGTAGAAAGTTATCCATGGCAATAAGCAGTCAACACATGAAAAATCAAAAAGATGGGATAGAAGAATTCAAGAGGAAATAAATGAGAGGGTATCCTGTAGAGATTTATGGAATTAGAAAAAAAAAGAGTAAAAGACGCTAAATCTGACACTTGATCTGTCTTGTTATATATAAACCACCAACAACTCCTAACACTAAATTATTTTTACTTTTGACTTATTTTGTTTTGCTCAAAAAAAAGCCTTTCATAGAATAAAGCATGCCATCCTACAATGAAAGCTTTTGAGAAACCCATGGAGAAGAACCTGACAGAAGTCATCCCTGCGAGCCCACGGGTGACAGTGCCAGTGCTCGCGCACCCCACCTCCAGCACTCCTCCTCTTTCCTGGGTATGTGCATGGCCTGGTCCCATGGTCAGACGCTTCGGAGCAGGGTACGACTGAGGTTACGGGCTCCACAGGATTAAAAAATAAATGAACAAATAAAAAATCAACACTCCTCCGAGCAATGAAAATATCTAAACACACTATGTTAGGTTAAAGCGAGTAAGGAAGGTAGACCTTCATTCACCATGGCAAAATTCAATGATTAACTATTTGTGTTTGTAAGAACTAATCCTAACTAAGAGGTTTTTTCTCCACAATACACGAGCTGGTGATCAGAAAAGATAGACAGAATAACATACAAATATGGGCCATCACCCAGAAAAGCAGTGCCTGTTCTCCGGGGGTGGCAGGAGGTGGAAACCAAGAGTGGGTTTGGCCCCTGGAGGCAGCTCAAGCAATGGCCGAGTCTTCATATTGATTAACTTGCTATCGTGCAAACTGTTAACGATATGCACACTTCTCTACAAGTCAGAAACACATCTTACAAGGTCAATGAACTGGAGCATGAGTATGTTGTGCATTCGTGTGACCAAATGAGCAGAAGACGGCTTTAAATGGGGCCAGAACTGAGCTGAAACAGTCAATGCAATTCTATGCAGCAGTCAAGAAATCCCACGTGCTCTTTGAATGCAAAAGGGAGAACAAACAAGAGAGCAAAACTCCTGTGTTTTCCGAAAAGAGCTTGTGTAGGCTGCTGTACAACCTAGAAGATTTAGAAACTCAATGTTTAGGAAAGTCCCAAGGGCATCCCAGGACAAGAAGAATACCCAAAATGTTCCACTGAAAATGTTCCACTGTCATCAGTTTTCAGCTAGGAAGTGTCATCTTCTCCATCCATCAAGGAGAGAGGAAACTTTAGCTCCATGTAAGACCTGGCTCTTAAAATTCTATTTGTGCTTTTGAAAGATCTCCACAAAAGTTTAAATAAAAAAGGACAGAAGATGTGGCTAGTATACTCAGGAGTGACCCACATGGAGAGCAAAAAGACTCTCACACAAATAACGGCTACAATTTACCATGGAGATGGTCAAACAGCGATGGTATCAGGACCACTTATTTTTATTTGGCAGTTTGAAGATCAAATATACCAGGAGGTGAAGGCTTGCTGGAGAAGGCACATGTTTGGGATAGCTGCGGGAAGGGGGCACGCTGTCCCTCAGGGTGCCAGGCAAAATCCTTCTACACGCTTCTTTATCCATCCCTTTGAAAATTATTCTCTTTCAGACAAAGGAATATGAAATAGAAATTAGTGACCACACTACAAACTGCTCACACATGAATTAGAATTACTTAAAAAATCATTAAATTATGTTGTAATGTTTATTCTATTTTGCTTATGATTTTTCTATCCATTACAGTCACAGAAATAAATGATTTAATTTCTCCGGCCTGCACTCCAGAGAAAGTATTGCTCTTAGAAGCTATGGAATATATATGTTAATCAGCTCCACTGCTGCCCATGCCATTACCACCCCTATTCATTTGTTTCCTGTTGTCATTCTTGATTACACATTTTTAGAACAGATTACTGTAATAACAGGGGGCGGGCAGGCAGTTCCCCTGCTACGAGTGTCCTTGGATCAATCTTCTGATCCCAGGTGAAATATATTTTTTCTAATAAATTGCCGGTCTGCTTTACGTTTCCTGTAACTTTTCAGTTTTGGAAATCAGTTAATATTAGTGATTCCAAGGAGAGGTAGGTAGAGCTTTGAAAACAGCATAAAGACACACTATTGGAAGCTTAGATGAAATACAGTACTGGTACTGCTTGAAACAGCAAACTGAGGAATCGAGTGATTTTTCCGTGCCTCCTAATTCAGCACCCCTTGAAAACAGGACTCTGCTCAGCCTCGGAGCCAGGTCTCGAGCGACGTGCTCCTACCACCAGCCTTTTCCTGCTGCTTTGTTCTGGGACCGGTTGTTTGGGTTGCCTGTTTAGTTTGCTATTGATTTCTTCGTGTTTTAAAACCATCCTGAGCAAATTGTCCTCCTGAGTGAGTCTCTTACCGCGGAACAAGGCTGTACTGTGCGTGCGGGTCCATACAGATGCACAGAGAAGCCAACGTTGCTGCTGAAGTGGCTGTTCCTTTCTGGGCTGCTTTTCAGCAAACCTAAAATGATGCTGTATATGGAATGCCATACTGATGGATTACAAAGAAATTCTTATGGACTACTCACAGCACAGCATATGTAGCTGCCTTCTTTGAAACAGAGTAATTGGGGGCTCTTGATCATGTACACCCTGTCAAAATCCCACAAAAGTCTGTGCTTCACAAGAAAAGCCAAATGGCAACCCTCCCCATCTGTCATTTAGGAGTGAGTAGGTACTCCCGTAAGTGTTAAGTTTATCAGAAAGCCATCAATTAATGACAAAGACCAACGCACCACTACCCAAAAAGCATCATTACACCCGGATTTCCCTGTTCCTCTTGACCAGCCTTCAAAGCCCCCCTCTTCACGTCTTGCCACTGAGCAAATAGCCAACTGCTCCCCATGCGAACAGGGACTTTAGGACCCAAAACTGCACAGGAAGGCTCCCCAGAGCCAAGGGAAGCCTGGGCGCAGCCACACACCACTCTGCACGGAGCTCGCCTTGGCTCCAGGGGCATCTCAGCCTGCTCGGGTGTTGAGGCTGGAGCAATGAGAGACTTAATAGACATAGGGATGACTCGATGCTTTCCATCAGCTCAAAGAAAATGGGACAGGAGCCATTCGGAGCTGATAATTACAGCATAAACTCAGACTCAATAACAAAGAACAGCAGCACAAAACCCCAGATAGATAACACTGGAATAAGAGAATAGGTTGTTTCTTCTTCTCATTTCTTTTATTCACATGGTAGAGAATTACTCTCTCTCACAACACTCCCTCAAACCTCTGTTTTTAGCGGTGTGGGTCATGGGGAGAACAGACCCCCTACATCCCTCCAAGGTTTAGCTACCACTGGACTAGGTCGAGACCTTCTCATCACAAACCATCACATGGACACGGGTGGCTGCTGCAGGTGGGACGGTGGTTACCCATCTGCCGTGGAGCCATGGTGCCTCTTGGTCACCACAGCATGGAGCAGCCTTGGCTGCCCCACCACCAGAGGGGTGTCCCAAAGCACTGTCCAGACCTGCGAGGGCTGAGCCAGGGCAAATGCTGGGACTCTGCACGCCAAAGTGAGATCTTGTCCTCCGGCCCGCTGGATTGGCACAGCTAAGTGAGCCCTAAGGCATGCTCTAGAGAGGTTTCCACTAATCATCAATCCAATAAAGACTGTGGTGGCAGATACGTACCACGCTTTTATGCAAAGGACTCCCCATATGAAGGTCTCCAGTTCCCCCAGCGTTACCATGGGCTCAGTGGCCAGCTCTCAGCCCCGCAGCCTCCCCGCGAGCCTGGCTAGCGCCGGGGAGCACCCCTGGACACACCACCTCCGCTCTCTGTTTCAACTTTTGAGGCCACAGGGGATCTTAAAGGTCTCTCCAAGCGAGCTCTGCAGTGAACACTAACAGCGGAATACTAAAGTACAAAATATTTTCTGCTCAAATCTAAGAAGCGCGTCGCAATTTCAGCTGTGCGCAGCAGAACACCCTGCTGGAAAAGCCCCATGCTGGGAGGAGGGCAGGGCAGGACGCAGCAGGAATCCCACCAAGCAGCGATGAGCAAGTGACACCTCCAGCAGCTCCTCCCGCGGATCCACACCAGCCCATCCCCCCAGGTCCACACACCTCATGGGGTGAGGACAGCACCGTCCCCATGGCTGACTCTTTCCAGCAACCTCACTTCATAAACACTGTGGCTTCCACATTTCAGACACAACGCAATAAACCCCCACGTGTCTGCAAGAGCGACTCAGTATTCATATTCAATAAAGTGCTTTACTTCAATTAATGACTTTCTTTCGATAATTACTTCACTTGTTTTGAATTAGGAACCGTGAATCCGCTGATAAATTGACCGATTTGAAAGATTTATTCCCACTGTAGCTTCTGCAATTTGCTTCTCATGCAGCACTGCATCGCAGTGATTCCCGCCCGGCAGCTCCGGAGCCAGCGGGGAGGAGAAGCATGGGAAGGAGGGGACACGGCAGGGCACGGGCTGCCAGCCCGCAGGGATGCCCACCCGCTGCACCCCGGCTTGTGCCCCCTTCGTCTTTCCCCCACTGCCCCCACGAGCACAGCACCGGGCACGGAGCAACACCGCGGCGCGGGGGCACTGCTGGTGCTGCGCCTGCACGAGCCCAAGGGCCAGGGGGTGAAACACGGTCATGCTCCAAAAAAAGTCTCTATACGCCTGAGGTCAAGGCCTCTCGCTTTTTCCAAAGACAAGGGCTAATTATTAATATATATTTAATTTAAATATTAATCTAGGTGAGGAGTCTGGAGCACATGTCTGATGAGGAGTGGCTGAGGGACCTGGGGGTGTTCAGCCTGGAGAAGAGGAGGCTGAGGGGAGACCTTCTTGCTCTCTACAGCGCCCTGACAGGAGGGGGTAGCGAGGGGCGGTCGGGCTCTGCTCCCAGGGAACAGGTGATGGGACAGGAGGAAATGTCTCAAGTTGTGCCAGAGGGAGTTAGATTGGAGGTTAGGAAAAATGTCTTCACCACAAGGGTTGTCCAGCACTGGCACAGGCTGCTCAGGGAAGGGGTGGAGTTGCCAGCCCTGGAGGGATTTAAAAGACGGGCAGACGTGGTGCTGAGGGACGTGGGTTAGTGTTGTTTTTTGGCAGTGCTGGGTTGATGGTTGGACTCAGTGATCTTAAAGATCCCTTCCAACCTCGATAATTCTACAATTCTATGCTTCTAAACCCTGGCTCAGGTTGCCCAGAGAGGTGGGAGATGACCCATCCCTGGAAACACTCCAGGCCAGGTTGGATGGGGCTCTGAGCAACATGGTCTAGTTGATATCCCTGCTTATGGCTCATGGCCTTTAAAGGTCCCTTCCAACCCAAACCATTCTGTGATTCTATAATCCTCTGAACTTCTCAGCCCATTTCACCCTTGTAGATCATTCTGCCGGATGATCCAGATTTGCCTCATCCCGTGCCAGCTGTTGGGATGGTTGGGAGTTGCCTACCAGTGCTTCCCATTGCAAGACTCCGCAATCATTATCTAATTCCCTTTTCAAGTGCAATTACTGGAAACAAACTTTTCTGCCATCCATATTTGCCTCTGCTGCTTCACTACATTTCAGTGTGCTTTTTTAAAAAAAAAAATATTCTTTTTTCTTGAAAATTGAAAGCCTCTTAGAGCAGTGGCAGAGCTGCAGGATCTCTGCGCTGTCGCAGGGACGTGAAAGCAGCGTGGGGCATCCTGGGGCTCCGGGAGAGCGGGCATCCCGCTGAGCCCATGCTGGGTTTGGGGTGGCTGGGGGGGTCCGGCCGGGGGGCGCAGGGCTCAGCACCCTCTGCAATAGCTATGGCTCGCAGGAGAACTGTGCATAGAAATAGTAAGTGTGGTTAAACACTCAATTTGTCAGTAAGAAGACCTACATTAACTAGATTTAGATTTACATCAATTTAATCATTAGCGCGCATTATTACTGAGTGTGTGTTAAGTGCGTGTCTGTAAAGGCATATTTAAGCATCTCAACGCATTTAACAACTGGAAATTTTTACAGACTGCTTTCCACGCGTTTCCAGGCGGTGTCCTGCCAAGCTGTGGTAAAGGCGCGGGGCTAACGGCTCAGTGCCCGAAAGCACTGTAAAGTGCTGCCGGTAGAGTGAAGGACACCGCCGCAGGTGTGACCCGCAGTGAATCCTCCTCCGACCGGTTTGGTACAGGCACACTGCATCAGAATAGGCCCATTTGAACTGTGCTGTGATGCAGATGTATAATGAACCGGGGTAAGTCTCTAAGTGTACTTAACACCTCCTGAGCAGCACTCCCAGCTGGCATCTATCTCCGCCGCTCCTGACAGCAGCAGCGCAAGCAGTGAGCATTTCGGTTCCCCACGGCTTAGCACGCTGCTTCATTGCCACTTCACGGTGCTCCACTGGGGTAATCCTCTGCTCCGCATCCCTGCGGGGACGTGCTTCACCTCCTCCCTGGCCGCAGCCGCTCTCTGCTGCGCCGTGTGTGTCATTTGGTGGGCACAGGGACCGGGACCCTCATTGCACGAAGGTTTCCCGCACCCTCCCAGATCACAGCATCCCAGACTGGCGAGGGCTGGAAGGGCCCTCTGGAGCCCCCCCAGTGCCAACCCCCGCCGGAGCAGGGGCACCTCCAGCAGTGGCACAGGACACCTCCAGGCGGGTTTGGAATGGCTCCAGAGGGGGAGACTCAGCAAGGCTGATCTCTAATGAAACTGCTTTACCCCTTAAGACATTTGCCGTTACATTAAAAATACGTTATGCCACATAAGTGGCATGTGTGCATGCAGAAGAGCGTTTTAAAAATCCCTTTTCAAACTTTTCCCAATTCTTAAGTCACCCCAACCCTTGTCTGATCTGCCTCTTTGCATTTCTCCCCCTCGCCCCCCCCCCCCCCCCCCATATTTGCAGGTGATGTTGTTATACGCCAGCTTCCTAGACTGGAGAAATAAAATCCTGACATAGAATATTTTCACGGAGCTTTTTTCAGGTTAAATGTAAGCAGATTTGGTGTGGAGAAGCTAATCCTTTCAAGGCATATTTAGCTGTCTCCCCAAGGAGCGGATCAAGTGGTGCGTATTTCAGAGCTCACCAATCACATTAAAAAACATTTCATTTCGCTGCGGATATCCCTAACACCTCCCTGCACGAAACGGGAGCCCACGCAGGAATTTCAGGCCCTTTCCCTGCTCCTCACGGGTGTCAGGGGCGAGCCGAGCCCACGGGAGCTGCTGGGACAGGGACAGAGCACAGGGTGTGCGTGCGGTGCCCGAAACCACCCTCTGCCCGCTGAGAACTGGGAAAAAAGGCACAATTCTGCCTCGTCCGTTTAGACCATTCGCGTCACCAGTTCAACAATCTGCTGAACTACTGAGAGGAAAGACCTTGCGGTCTTTCGGCTCCTCCCCAAAGCTACGCTGGTTTATTGCCAGACTGCTTCCTGGCTCTTCAGGGACACACGAAGGTTTGTCATCTCTGTTTGGCCCTTTTCTGCCCATTTTGCCAAAGACAAGGGATGAGCGGCTGCCTGCGAGCGTTGAGTCCCGGCAATGTGCTCCTCTGGGACAGACCCAGCTTTGACCCCGGGGGAGACAGCGCTCTGTCCCCTGGGAGTCCTTCATCACTGCACGGCCTTTCCATTGCGAGTGCACCGCAACTTGTGTGGGGAGCTTTCCCTTTGCGGGGAAGGGTCGTGCTTTAATTTTTCATTCCCCACGGGAACTGGAAGGTGGTTGAAGGCTTTTTCTTGAACGTTCGCTTTCATTGAACCAGAATGCCTCCCACCGCAATCAAAGAGGGGAACCTGGGCTTCTCAGCAGGGTACCGCTGCTGCCCGTGCCACCGCTGCACAGCATCGAGCACCGCTTCGGGAGGTGGAAGACAGGCTGGAGAGGGAGCTCTCCGCCCATCAGGAGCTGAAACGGGGTTTTTTTACATAATTACGTGTCCTGGAAAACTGATGGGGCTCTGTGGGTGGTAAGAAGAAACAGAGCAGAGTATGGAACTCATGCGCATCCTTCTGCGCTCAGACGATGCTCTAGAGGACTTTGCTGGCCAGTAAATGGAAAGGGCAACCAAATTACTCCCAAATACACTCCAGTATTCTGACACAAAAAAAAAAAAAAAAGCCTAGTCTTGTTCTCTTTTCTCATTGAGGCACATTAAAAGATTAATAAGGAAGATGTGATCCTCAGGAAAAGGGCGTACAGGATTTCTATTAAGAAGTCTATAAGTCTAACCAGATCAGCAACAGCAGCGGTAATAAAATATCTTTCTGTGATCCTCACAACTGAGATTAAAGCCTTCAAGCAGCCCACAAGATTAAGGAAATTACTTCCATAAAGCATAATCTGTTACCCTTTCTGGACTTGGCTCAGCCACACAGTCAATCAGGGAAAAATGTTTTCTCCTACTAAGAAAAAAAAATTTTTATAGTGACGCTTCTTTGCAAAAATGAGAATTTTTAGCGATAACAAAATCCAATTTTCTTTGACCTGGTTTCTGCAGGACAGTGACTACAGGCTGGATGTTGTAAACCATTTCTCCAACCTCTCAAGCCCAGGGTTAGCTCAGTCCCTGCCTTCTGGTTTCTCTCGCAGGGTAGAGGAGCGAGTCCCTCTCCCGGCATCGGGATAGTGATGAACTTCTCATTCCCCTCACACCGCGTTAGACTGCACAGCGCTGAGCGTGCACTAGGGCACAAACCTTTCGCTTTCCAACCAGCTACAGAGAAAAACTATTTTTCTGGCATGAAACAAACTCCATTTCATTTTGACAGAAAGAGCAAGAAATCTACCCAGAGAGGCTTTCTCTGAGCCACCACCTTTCACCAAGACCTGTCCCTGGGCATCGGCCACCGCCTGCGAGCCCAGTGGCCACCACCGCTGCTTCGGGTAGGGTACCCTCAGGTACCCTCAGCTTTCGCAGGGCAAGGGCCAGAACCGCAGCAGGAGGGGAAAAAAAAACAAACCAGAAGAACCCATTACAATCATAGCTTAAATATTTCTTCTGAAGGTTATTAGAATGATTAATGCCTGCGCGCAAACTTGTTGAATTAGTACCCAAGTTAATCGAGGACTGGATAATTGTACAATTTCTATATACATAGTAAAGTATATATATTATGTAAATGAATAATAATAGAGTAATATTTCTTCTGTTCCTAAACAGAAAACTCGCTGTTAATGCAGTTTTAATGTAAAATGCCATTTACAAAAGTGCCGTGAATCTGCCTGCTCGCCGGCAGCGGCGCCCACCAGGAGAGCGGGCTCTGCCGCTTCATCCCCACCATGGCCATGGCCACCAGATGCAAAGAGGCGGCAGGAGCGCTCGGGGACAAGGGGGGCTCAGGCATGCCACCGGCCAACATTTAGATTTTGAATGTACCTTTCACCCACACCTGGAAATGGTTGACTTTCTGCTCGGATTTGGCGGGGCTCCAAAGCCCTGCCATAAAATTTGGTGGCCTAAAGAGGGATTTTCAGCCGGGGAGAGCGGAGCACCACAGCCCCAGGTTTTGTGGAGCCACTCTTCTCGCAGCCTCCCGATTCAACCAGAATGGCACGGTATCAAACGTCTCTGCTACCAGGTTTTGAGGTTTTTATATTATTGCAGCAAATTTGACCAAAAAAACCCAGAGAGAGATCAGGCACCAAAGAAAAGCCGGAATCTGCAAAGCGGAATGGGAAGGAGCAGCGGTGCTGCCGGCCCCATCCAGCACAGGGCATTGCCGCCGGCAGAGACACTGCCACTGCTACAGGCAAATTAAAAGCACATTAAGAGGAATCTTGAGATTTTCGACAAAAGGTTATGGAGGAGTGATGCAGGGCAAACGGTTTCACTTAATATACACTTACAAGTGTTGCAGAGGGATGTCAGCATCAATTTGATAACACTATCGCAAGAGCAAAAGACTCCGGGGAGCCAGCTCCGCTGGGAAGGAGCACATCTGATAGGAGCAATGCAGATGGTAATGGACTTTTTGCTTCGCTAAGTGACACGATGTCAATAAAGTGAGCATTACAGGAGAGCGATGCAAATTTTAAGTGTTGGGAAACCCTTGCCTGGCCCATGGGGATGCTTCTCCTGCCTGGCGCTGCGAGAGCTCACATTACCAGCCTCCACGGGAAGATGGGGGAGGCCAAGAGATGAACCTGCACCAAGGAGACTTTCCGTTTGTGCTAGGATAGAAAAAAGAAAAGAATAATTCAAATAGATGAGGGAGGATAACAAGCAATGGCTGCGTGCACGGAGAGCAGGGTCTTGGCTCACTCCTTTGTTGCATCAGGAAAAAGGAAACTGAGATTCTGAACTGGAAACCGCAGTCCAACCACAAAGAGGAGTAGCATTTTAAAACCAGGGATTTTGTTTCCCGGGAAGCTGACACTTTCCCACCCTGAGCGAGCGTGGAGAACACAGGCAGCAGCTGCGGGAAGCGGCGCATCTCCATCGCTCCCCACTTTACCTCCCTGGTTAATTGGCCGTAACGGCGGCTATTTCTTGTCTGGAATAAATGAGGTGTCACTTTTCTGGGACAGCACTGTGGAAGCAGCTGTGTGCTCACCCTCCCACAGTCAGCCAGAAAAAAAAAAAAAAAAATCATAGAATCATTTAGGTTGGAAAGGACCTTTAAAATCATCAAGTCCAAAACATAGCTCTGAAAGTGCTACAGGAAAGGAGTCTAAACCCAAAGTCTAATTTGCCTTGTACCTCCAATGTCTTCCTAGAACAGCTGTAAACCTCCCCAAACGTCCTTTGGTTTGGCATTTAACCATTTCCAAGCCAGGCAGCCCAAAAGCCCACCAGTTGGTGACAGCCCAAAGGCACTGGAGACGTGCTGCTGGGGGACGTGGCAGGGCTGTGGGTGAGTGGACCCCCTCAAAGCACCCACATAAGCAAGGGCAACGGCGTATGCCCTGATGCCACGTTTCATCCACGCCTTCTGAACAAACAGTTCTCCCTTGCTCGCCAGACATGTGAAATCTGTGCCAGTTATGTTTGCAAACGTAATTAATTGTTCTCAGCGCGCCATTTCTGAAGCTCTTCAGGCACATGTTACCTGCAGCAATGTGAGGGACGCGCTCAGGCAGTAGCACGGGAGACATCCCTCCTCTACTCGGCAGGTTGCAGTAAAACGCCCCCAGCACCGCAGTGAAGGGGACGCTGCCCTCGGCGGCTCTCCCGGGGCACCGGCACATCGCCTGGGGAAACGGGATGGGGTTGGGTGGCCAAAACCTCCCGCCCCTGGGGAATTGCCCCGCGAGGGCACCCGGCGTGCACAGGGGGGACGCAGAATCCCCCCAGTTAACGCGGTGGGGAGCAGTTTTTTGGCGAGAGCTCGCTCGCCCTCACAAAGAACAAAAGTAGCTTAAATGGCAAGTCTGAAAAGACCTTGCTCGTTAAATGGGTTTATTATTTCCTGAGCTCTGTTTAATCACCCTTTTAAAGCCTCTGTTTGCTAATTGAATGCTTCCCCTTTTATCAGGAGATAAAAGGAACGAGGAGTTGTTGGAAATGGTTGATTATACATATGTATAAGTACACTGGGCTGCTTAATCAATCCGGTAGAGGCGAAATTTATATTTAACCTAAACCAATCAGCTGCTTTGTTATCCCCGTTTTCTGGGGACTTTTCACAGTTTCCTTTCCAAAAGACCGTGTGCGTGTACGCGTGGCTGGTGACCATCAGCCGCTCATGGTGGCTGCAGCTCGGGGACACCCGGCACCGTGCAACCATGGGGCAGGTCCCTGCTGCCTCCCAGCATGTCTGTGTCCACACAGGTGACAGACAGAGGGTTGGGGACAACTGCAGTGAGCCACAAACGTAGGGCAGCAGTGGGGTACCCCACACCGATGTGGCTGGGGCTTTTCCCTGTGTCCCAGGTTTGATGCTCACAGTCTCGTGGTGTATTTCCACCGATGCATTAGGGAGTCACTGGGGACTGAATGAAAAAATCTACAAACATTTGGCAAATACAGCCATAATGTTTACAGGTAATGTGCTCTGACCACATTCTTTCCCTCTTTTGTTTGCTCTGAGAATATTTGCGTGAATTCATCTATTCTTTCCCTCTTTTATTTGCTCTGAGAATATTTGCGTGAATTCATCTATACAACTGTTTGCAAAAAGCTAACACCTAAAGTTCCGTGTGTGTAATAGTTGCTGGAAAGGAGAATTTAAGGTCATTTACACCAGCACTGCCATCGAAACTGTGCTCTCCTCTCCACACAGCAGCTCCGTAACTCATGAGAACTACTCAGCTCCCCCTACAATAACCAAGGGAAGGAAACCAAACCCAAAGTCGGAGTGTCCACAGCTTTGAGAGCTACTGAAGACATTTGCAGGATGGTCATGAAACAATTGATGAGCTCGAAGCTGAGCTGGAGCCGCGTGTGTGCAGAGAGGGCAAGGTGGGCACGGTGGGTGGGCAGCGAGCCAGGGCGAACCCCCCAGCAGAAGGCACCCTGCCCTGCCCCAGCATCCTCCAGGAGAGCTTGCCTTACAGAATCAAGAATCATAGAATGTTTAGGTTGGAAGGGACCTTGAAGACCATCCAGTCCCCCCCCCCTACCCTGGGCAGGGCCACCTCCCCCCAGCCCAGGTTGCTCCCAGCCCCGTCCAACCCGGCCTTGAACCCCTCCAGGGATGGGGCAGCCACAGCTCCTCAGGACAACCTGCGCCAGGGGCTCACCACCCTCACAGGAAAGAATTTCTTCCTCAGATCTCATCTCAATCCCCCCTCTTTCAGTGTAAAACCATTCCCCCTCGTCCCATGGCTCCCCTCCCTGACCCAGAGCCCCTCCCCAGCTCTCCCAGAGCCCCTTTAGGCACTGGAAGGGGCTCTGAGGTCTCCCCAGAGCCTTCTCTTCTCCAGGCTGACCCCCCCCAACTCTCCCATCATGTCCATTCTTTGATTTGCTGCTGTCAGTAGAGTGCAGCAATGGAGACAGACCTGCAGGCTTGGGCATCCCTTTGCACCACTGTCACCTTGATATGGCTTCTAAATGAAGCCCAGATATAATTAAAAAATATTATTCCTTTTATAGGAAAGGATGCCCCATATCTGGGCTGCAGATACCAGCCCAGCCAAGGGACGTCTGTAGGATTTGCAAGAGATTTACCAGCGGTGGAGAGCGCTTTGAAAGGAGCCAGCTTTGCTAAATAGCTAGGCAGTTTTGAACAAAGTATCCCTTTTTTATCCCCCCAAGCATAAATTATCAGTTATAACACATAATTGCGGCGAGAGAGAGAGGAAAACAAAAGTTAAATGAGCTAAACTGTAAGCAGAGACACTTTTTGAAAAAGATAAGTGTGAAGTAAGTGAACCAAAACTGGCTTAAACACAGGGGAGAGTGGATAATCAAGTTCAGGAATTAAAGTGAAAAAATAGGAGATGGAGTTTAGAAGGATGTCTATCGAGCAGCATACCAAAAGATCAGGAAAGTCAAGTGAAGGATAATCCGATCCCAGCAGGATTTGTGCAAAGTGCTGTTCTCTGACTGCAAACACTCTGCTCGGACCTATTTATGACTCTTACTGTTATTTTGGCTGGCTGATAAGTGCTGTTGCACTCTCCTGCGTGGTGACGGGTTTCAGGTGAGCTGCGGAAGAGCAGGAACTCGTGATGGATTATGATGGACTGAACAGATGCTTTTGCACGGTGAGATCCTGCCCTGAGCACAAGCAGATACCCACCAGCTTCCAGCCGCCCGCCAACAGCTTGTCCAACACCAAGAAACGTTTCACCTCCCGTCTTTAAATTGCATTATACTTCTAACGGGGGTACTTCAGCTCTGCAGCGGTCAGGGCAGCATGGGCGATGGTGACTGAACGACACAGAATCATAGAATGGTTTAGGTTGGAAGGGACCTTGAGGATCATCTACTTCCAACCCCCCTGCCCCGGGCAGGGACACCTCCCACTAGGTGACCAAAAAGATGTCACTGCGCACCCCACTCCTGCAGTGGGGCACACGGTCTTGATTCCCTGTGTTGTTTCTGCTATTTTTAATGCAGTGCTGCAGTTCGCCTAGGAGCATTCCGAGGGGAGGCGGAAGTGGAGGAGATGGTGGAGGCAATATCCATTCTTCTGCTTGTCTCCAGAAAGCGGTATGATTTCCAATTTGTTAGCGCTCATTTCCAAGTGTATTGCTTTGACCAGGCTGTACCCACAAGCTAATGCATTGCAGGTGGGGCTGCTGCTGGATTGCAGAACGCTTTCACACCAGCCTGAGCTTAGCCGGGGACGAGGCCACCAGCTAAATGTTTTTCGTTTGCCATTTTGGAGGACAGGAGCTTTGGCTGTACGCGTTTCATGGCAGCAGCCGTGCCAACAAGCGCCCAGGGGAAGGTGCGGAGCCCAGCGTGGGCTTTCTCCAACAGCGGGCAGCACCGCCGCTATCTGCTAAGGGAAAATGAACCAATTTAGGGTCTGAGGGCCCATGGCTGGAGCCCTGCCCGCCGCAGCCCTGCCTGCCAGGCCTTCCAGCATCCCGTGTTAATCTGGGATACGCATTTCCACAGGTGGGGCTCAGCCAGCTCATCACCTGGGGCTGCACTGTGCGTTACGGGGTCCGCTGGTAACGCCGCTACCAAACGACATGCTGATTTGCGAAATAATTTGCTTAAAGACAAAAAATGTCAGCCCAGAGTAAAGCCTGGAAAATTCAGGTATGCCTGGGCAAAACACTGGTGTGCAGCCCAATGGCCGCATGGAAAAATGAGGAGTCTCTACTTCTGAGGGCTCAAGGGGCAGCACGTCCAACGGCCCCGGCCCTCCCGCAAACTGAACCACGGCCTCTGGTTCAAAGCTTTTCTGGGAAAAGCATCCTGAGGGAACCAGCAGATGAAGTTGCCAAGCCAATATCCATCATATTTGAGAAGCTGTGGCAGTCTGGTGAAGTTCCCACCTTTCCTCTTTTTCCCACCAGCTGGAAAAGGGGAAATATAACTCCCATTGGTAAAAAGGTAAAAAAGGAAGACCCGGGGAACTACAGGCCGGTCAGTCTCACCTCTGTGCCTGGCAAGATCATGGAGCAGATCCTCCTGGAAACTCTGCTGAGGCAATAAGGAGGTGATCAGTGACAGCCAACATGGCTTCACTAAGGGCAAATTGTGCCTGCCAAATTTGGTGGCCTTCTAAGATGAGATTTGGTGGATAAGGGAAGAGCAACTGACATCATTTACCTGGACTTGTGCAAAGCATTTGACCCTCTCTTGCATGACATCCTGGTCTGTAAATTGGAGAGGTATGGATTTGATGGGCAGATTGTTCATTGGATAAAGTACTGGCTGAAGGGTCACACTCAAAGAGTTGTGGTCGATGACTCAGTGCCCAAGTGTAGACCAGTGGTGTTCCTCAGGGGCTGGTACTGGGACCAGTGCTGTTTAACATCTGGGCTGCATCCCCCGCAGCGTGGCCAGCGGGGCGAGGGGGGATTGTGCCCCTCTATTGCGCTCTGCTCTGGGGAGACCCCCCGCAGTGCTGCCTCCAGCTCTGGAGCCCCCAACATAGGAGAGACATGGACCTGTTGGAGTGGGGCCAGAGGAGGCCCTGGAGATGCTGGGAGGGCTGGAGCCCCTCTGCTGGGAGGACAGGCTGGGAGAGGTGGGGGGGTCAGCCTGGAGAAGAGAAGGCTCCAGGGAGACCCCAGAGCCCCTTCCAGTGCCTAAAGGGGCTCCAGGAGAGCTGGGGGGGGACTCTGGATCAGGGAGGGGAGCCATGGGATGAGGGGGAATGGCTTCAAACTGAAACAGGGAAGATTTAGATGAGATATGAGGAAGAAATTCTTGCCTGTGCGGGCGGTGAGCCCCTGGCGCAGGGTGCCCCGAGGAGCTGTGGCTGCCCCATCCCTGGAGGTGTTCAAGGCCGGGTTGGACGGGGCTGGGAGCGACCTGGGCTGGGGGGAGGTGTCCCTGCCCGGGGCAGGGGGGTTGGAACTGGGTGAGCTTTAACGGCCTGTCTAACCCAAAGCATTCTGTGATTCATGATAAAAGCGGCAGTGTGGGGAAATGGGTTTCTTAAATATTTTGGAAATGCTTAACTGCCTCCAGCCACTTTCTGAGCAAAGAGGAGGCTGAGGTGGTGGATGGTCACTGATCTATCTTTTCATCTACTGCCTGCTGCGGGGAGCAGCAGAGCCAGGACCAAGCACGCTCGCTCTGGTTAACAACATAAGCTAAGGGGAGCCATCCCAGTTACTTGGGTTTTTTCTTATTTTTCAGGCCCCACTGGTGCAGTGCTTTGAAGCCATTCCGTCTGCAGTGCATTTGCCAGTCCTTCAGGCTTAACACGCATTCAGGTGCTTGGTCTCCTTCCCAATCACTGATTAGCTGATTTTCAGTGGCTAGATGGAAGAGAAGAGTATCTTGTTTAATTAAAACCTGGGAACATTTCCCTGAATTGCTGGGAAGATGCAGGGATGCAGTGTGAAGGTATACTGTATATTTTCTTATTAAGAGCATCATGTCAGAAATACAAGCAAGAACTAGAGCTACTGCATATTTCATATGAGACTACCTTTAGCAGCGTGCAAGACAGCCCTGAAGATTGCTTTAGAAATTATTCTGGCTGTGGAGCATCAACTAAAGGTGGCTCGATTTATTATTTTTTTTTTAAACTTCAGAGTGATGTCACTATATTCATACATATATATATATATATGATATATATATATCATATACTCATTTGCTGCAAAGTAGGTGCCAGACTCTCGCTATAAACCCAACACATGTGTTGGGTAATTACCGTTACTCACAGTAGCAGCTAAGACCATTTAATAAAGTATATATATTTAGCATAGCAGTCAGAATAAATGTTTGTTTATAGAAATAGAAATAAAACTCATGTGCAAAACCATCTGCTTCTGTCATTACTGTCAGAAGGATCTGAGTTACTACCAGCTACTGAACCATCAGCTTTACCATGGGTTTGCATCGGTGCGATTGAAATTATCAAGGTCATCGGCCGCAATAAGTTCTCCAGTTTGTTTTGCTTTGCTCGGCTCTTTTTTATTTGATTGGGAATCAGACTGGAGCTGGCTGGACTAAAAAACAATGTTTGTGATTCACTTGGACCAAAATCAGCTTTTTGCTGGGCTTGCTGCAGTGGGTTCCCACGGTAGAACTCGGGGATGCTCATAGGGGAGCAGGGACCTCGGTGCGCTGCTGTCTGCCTGCCCGCTCCAGGGCCAATCCCACAACATGGCCTGGTAGAGCAATACATTGATTTTTGCCTCTTCCTTAAAGTACAGATCCCATTGCTGGGAGACAGTCTGCTAAATACACATCAAAGAGCCACTGAGAGAAAATAAGTGAGATTCAAAATGTAATGTCTTGTCTTCCTGAGTATTACAGACTGACTGGCGGAATAAAACTTATAATCTTATCTGCTGTTTCAAAATAAATATATTAAAGAAAGCACCAGTAACTCCACCTCCTCCTTATTCTGTCCAACACTACCAAATACCAGTTGGAAAACACAATGGTTTTATCACCGTGAAGGTTTTATCACGGAAAGATAATCACAAGCTACTTCTATAGCCCAAGAAATAGCTGACAACTCCACCAAGGGAAATAAAATTCTTTCTTCTCATAGTTAACGACTAACAACCAAGATTAAAGACATCCAGAAACATGGCTAGATATCTAGAAACATGGTTTTCACGCAATGAGAATTCCGACCCAAAGCCCTGAGGGCCACACGCGAGACCGGCCTCGGGAGGAGCGGTGGGATCCTGCCTCGACAGAACACTCTGGACGTGAGAGGACTGGTAGTGGCAGCAGCCACAGGCGCTGGGATGAATAAATCAGCACTGGGATGTAAACCCGCCATTCCTTCTCCTGAACGCGTTTCAACTTACTTTTGGTATTCTGCGTAATTTGTATTATAATTCCCAGCATATGAAGTAAACAATCTTATGGCTTTTTTGTGTGTTGTTTTTCCTGAGTATCTCTCCTGTGGCAAAACTTTTCTCCTAACAGAGGACAAGTGCAGAATATTTAACAAGACCAGCAAAGCGGAGAGGAAAATGTTGCCTTTCCTCTTCCCAGTCTTCCCTTCAGAGTACAACAAACACCCACCACCACACTCACAGCACCGGTGACCCCCATGATGGGGACAGACCCTGCTGTAAAGAGCAACGCCTTCTTTTAATGGGAATATTCTGTCCCGGATATCCTGAGGGGCAGGCTCTGAAAGCTTTCTGCGCGATAGGTATTTTTGGAAAGAGCCGAGGCCGTGCTCCCGGATACCGCGGGTCCCCAGAAGAATTGCTCTTTCACCGCACGGCTCTGGTGTCACGCTGTGAAACCCGTGAAGTCTACCTGCTCAAGAGTGGCGTAAGTGCTCTCTTTTCCTTTTAACATTTTCCTACCCGCAATTAAATACATGTGTTATTGTAAACGAGACCTATGACCAACACCCAATGTCAGCACCGACTTCGAGATCCTCAGCAGTTAGAAATGTATTTCAACATTGATGCTGTGACAGATGCCAGCTTCACCCCAAGCCAAGTGTGTCCTTCCCTGCACGGCGTACATTGAGGGATGCGCGTGTGAACTGCTCCCACCTCCCATCACGGGGGCAGTCCCACCACCACTGTGCACGGGGCTGAGGGCTGTGAGTGGAGCAGTGCCTGCACCGTTCTCTCCAGCACTGCTGAACTGCTCCTTCGGTAGGACTCTCTCAGACCAAGCCCATGCAAGAGCCGCTTGCCCAAGTTTTATTTATCTATTTAGAATCATAGAATTGTCTAGGTTGGAAGAGACCCTTGGGATCGTAGAGTCCAACCATCTACCCTACGCTACAAAGTTCTCCCCTACACCACATCCCCCAACACCACATCCAAACGTCTCTTAAACACATCCAGGGATGGGGACTCAACCACCTCCCTGGGCAGTCTATTCCAATGCCCCACCACTCTTTCTGTGAAAAATTCTTTCCTAATGCTCAGTCTAAATCTACCCTGGTGGAGCCTGAAGCCATTCCCTCTTGTTCTGTCATTAAGTACCTGTGAGAAGAGACCAGCACCAACCTCTCTACGGTGTCCTTTCAAATAGTTGTAGAGAGTGATGAGGTTTCCCCTCAGCCTCCTCCTCCTCCTCAAACTAAACAGTCCCAGCTCTATTCGATAGGACGAGGGGGAATGGCTTCAAACTGGAAGAAAGGAGATTTAGATTGGATATGAGGAAGAAGTTCTTTGCTGTGCGGGCGGTGAGCCCCTGGCGCAGGTTGCCCCGAGAAGCTGTGGCTGCCCCATCCCTGGAGGTGTTCAAGGCCGGGTTGGACGGGGCTGGGAGCAACCTGGGCTGGGGGGAGATGTCCCTGCCCAGGGCAGAGGGTTGGAACCAGATGGTCTTCAAGATCCCTTCCAACCCAAACCATTCTGCGATTCGGTGACTCTATGCAAGGAGCCCCTACCTATCATTGACTGTTGGGTGGCATTGAAACCCAGCTGAAGTGCCTTGGAGCAGATCCCGAGGAAAATATGACACCACTGATCCTTTTTGAGAGACGGCTGTGCCAGCACCAGACCTCAGAGGGGTCTGGAACAGGCAGGAGCAGCCTGGGGAGCTCGGCTGGTCCCAGGCACCCAGCGGCTCAGCACAGCCAGCGGACCGCGCTCTGTCGGGGAGGAAGATGCCAGTTACCCAGGCGACTTGACAGGCAGAAAATAATAGAAACAGGGGATTCATTAAATTACCTGATGGCATCTCCAAAGTGAAATTTTAAAATCACAATGGAAAAGTGTAAGTTCCGATTTTTAATTTTTCTTTAATGACACAGAAATCCCCCGTGCAAGCCACCCTCGTTAGCCGGCGGGCTGGTATTGCCTCTCCTTCCTCCGTCATTTTACCCAAGCCCCACGCAGCCCCTCCTACATCAGCAACGACTCTCCAGCACAAGGAATGAGGAAGACCCTTTGGCAGGTTATAAATCAGTCAGTTTGTGTTTTATTTACTGCTCTGCATTTGGGGGTTTTTGCTTAAATTGAAAAAAAAAAAAAAGAGAAAAAAAGTCATTCATGCAGTTCATGGAAACAGCGAGCAGAATATTCATGCTTTTAATTTCAGTATTGAAATTAGTAGATTGCATTTTATTTTAAATTAAAAAGTCAAAAAAAGACTTTTTTTTTTTTTTAAATTGCCTAAAGCAAATCCTTTAATTTTAAAGCAGTACACTGATCTGCCTTTTCCAAAGCAACCTAGGGCAACAGGGATTTTGGTGTAACAATTTCAAAAGTTGACATGTTAGAAAATCCGCTTCATTCGTAGCAACTGCAGAGGCTTTAACAACATGAAGAGATGACAGAGATTTGAAAGATTTAATAATTTCTAATTAGCCAGCATTGGTGCAAATGGGCACTGACAAAGGTACTATCTGTAGAATGCATCTGCCACCCCTAATTGTCCCCTGTGAAAAGCCAAAGTGCCCATCAGCGCTTCATCTGTGCGTGTCTGCGCTAAATGTCAGGTGCGGAGATGATCAGTTCTGCTTTGCTGGGACCTCTCATTGCTCATCGACAACAGCAATTTATTACCCTCTGAACCAATACCCACCAAAGTGATTCCAATGCAAAGAAATTAACTTTACTTTTAGGTCCCCAGCGCTCAGCTGTGGTGGGGTGCGAGTGGGCGAAGCCCTGCGGTGGCATTGGGGCAGCTGCACGGATGGAAAGTTATCCGGGGGGGAAAAGTTACAGCATCCCTTATAAGCGACTGCTTTAAGACCAGAATAATACATGGAGATTGCCAGAATGGAGAACAACTTCTAATTAAAATCATAGAATCGTTTAGGTTGGAAGGGACTTTTAAGATCATCAAGTCCAACTGTTAACCCAGCACCGCCAAGTCACCACCAAACCGCGGCCCTCAGGACCGTGTCTACACATCTTTTAAATCCCCCCAGGAATGGCGACTCCACCCCTTCCCTGGGCAGCCTGTGCCAACGCTTGACAACCCTTTCCGTGAGGAAGTTTCTCCTGACATCCAATCTAAACCTCCCCCGTGGAAAGCAGCAGAGGGCGAAGGTTTGTTCTGTACTGTTTTTGCAGACACCGTGCAGACGCTCAGAGACCCAGAGAAGCGGAGGTGCCAGCCCCACCAGCGCCACAAGAAGTTATGTTTCCCAGATGTCAGATGAAGGCTCTTTTGGGGCCGTTCCCCCACCCAGCATGAAGGATACAGACTGCCCGGGGGCGTGCGTTCTCCAAAACCAATCTCCAGGATAAATACGGACTGACTACAGCATCTCTCTTATCTGTGCTGCGTTCAGCTGTGCTTGCTCGGAGTTACCAGGTGATTACATATTTGGTCTTGAAGAACGAGGACATTTCATTGCTGAAAATTATTTCACCTTTCCTGTAAGGAGGCCAAATACTCATGAAACCTGTGGCTTTTCCGATAGAGAAAGGAGAAGAATGTATAACTTGCAAGAATTAAACAGCATAAGGATCTCTCCTAAGACAGGATCCCACCTCAGGAGACTGGTGCTGCAGATGACGAGTAATAACTGTCCCCAGTACTTGCCGCAAGCCAATAAACATGGAGAAAACCACCTGGGGAATGTATGTGTTCAGGATTTTATCTTTCCCCCTCCCCTACTTCTCAGTGGGGGGTGAAGGGATGACCAGGTTCCAAACGTGCAGTAATACGCTCAAAAAGAAGAGTAAGATCCAACAGAAGCAGTTTCGGTAGCCAGACTGCCCTTTGGCTTCTTCCTGGCCCGAGGAGGGCAGGAGGGACCTCCCAGAGCAGCTCATGCTGCCCAGAGAGGCTCTTTGCTGTTGGTGGGGGGCAGGAGGGGTTCCGTCAGCTGCCGACAGGGCCTGGACGGCCACCAGCACCGACTGACCGACCCTCCCTTCACGCGGTAACACCAGCGTGATGCTGTTTCCCTCCAGCAAACGGTCACACGCAATTGAAGAAGAGAGACACCTTCCTCCCGCTCACCGCCCAGCATCGCTGCTCGCTGGTTCCCGCCGCGACGCGCGTGTCAGCATCACCTGCTGTGCGCTTCTGAGGGCCGAGCGGGGCCGGGGCGGAAATCAAACTGATACTCCCTCTAGAAGGTATTAAACGAGGAAACGGAAGAGAGAAGAGAGGTCTCCAGTGGTCTGTAAATAATAGATTTTAATTAAGGCATGAATTTCACCTTAGGCCACTTACAGAAACTTATGAATGAATTAAATGCCTTTAATCTCCTTCAGGATTATAAGTATTAAATGGCAACAGAGTGGAAAGAAGAAACATTGCACATGGTGCTGCCAAAACCAGCTCATTAGCATTGCTTGAATTCTTCTAAAGTTTCTATCCTTGCTATTTTATGGCCTTCCTGACAAAACATCCAAACCTATTTCTTTTAACCACGGACCATAAAGATGCTGGGAGGGCTGGAGCCCCTCTGCTGGGAGGACAGGCTGGGAGAGGTGGGGGGGGTCAGCCTGGAGAAGAGAAGGCTCTGGGGAGACCTCAGAGCCCCTTCCAGTGCCTAAAGGGGCTCCGGGAGAGCTGGGGAGGGACTCTGGGTCAGGGAGGGGAGCCATGGGATGAGGGGGAATGGTTTTGAACTGAAAGTAGGGAGATTTAGATGAGATATTAGGAGGAAATGTTTCCCTGTGAGGGCGGTGAGCCCCTGGCGCAGGGTGCCCCGAGGAGCTGTGGCTGCCCCATCCCTGGGGGTGGTCAAGGCCGGGTTGGACGGGGCTGGGAGCGACCTGGGCTGGGGGGAGGTGGCCCTGCCCGGGGCGGGGGGGTGGAATGAGATGAGCTTTAAGGTCCCTTCTAACCCAAACCATTCTGTGATTCTGTGGACAGGTTTCGGCACAGTCCCTGTGCCTCTCTGTGCCCGTCACCCCGCTCTGAGCGGAGTCTTCACTCTGAGCAGCGCTGTCGGGAGCTGCAGGGAGGAGAATTTCCCCACTTGGTAACATTACAGCTGCTTTGATCATTCTCAAGAAAACATTAGCAGCTTTTGTTGCAGCTTTTTGTTGCAATTGTAAGAAGATGTATGCAGGTTACACATATCAACCTCCAGTTGACTACGTTTGAATTATTAAATCAATATTTCATTTTTCTAGGAGGAAAAATATCACATCTTATGGAAAAATATTTTTAATACAAACAAAGCACAGCCCTTGAAAGTCTCAGCTTACCACTTTAATAAAGACCTTAGAAGGTCTTTATTAAAAATGCTCTTTAACGTTAAATATATTCTTGCTTTTCATGGAGTGGTTGTTCCAAGCAGGAACACTGCTTTCCTGTGATGCCAGGGAAAAGCTTTTCTCTACAAAGTACGAAAAGGAGGAATATATAAAAAAAGACATTTTGCCTCATCAGCTAAAGCCTGACCTAAGAGCACGGTGACACCAGGCTTGCAGCTTGCCTTCCAGACTGCCGCACCGTGGGCTGCCCGGGACCTCCCCGTGCTCCCCTCCCTTTCCCCCTTCCTCGTCAAGTCGTTCCGCCGCTCTTTGGGCAGTTCCGACTTGATTTAGTATCGGTAGGAATTTACGCTGCTCACAAAGTTGGGGGGAGGTGGCAAAGAACGTGGCCTCTAACGCGCACCCCTTGAAGTTGTCTTATTTTGTTGCATGTATTCGAGGAGGAGACACTGCAGAGGTTTGAGGGAAGGTCAGTGGAGGTTCTCAGATCAGTATGGACAATACTGGAATTCAAATGTCACCGCAATTGCGCTCTGCCATGAAAGCAACAACAGAGAGGGTTTCACAGGAGAGCTGCTATAGCTGAATATGTGATATAGATATCACTAACAGAAGATGATGCTGTGTTAAGAATAGGTTTGATAAACGCTGGGAATTCATAGAAGAGCTAGTTATATGCAAGGAAAAAATCCGAAAAATTTTGATTACTTAACCCCAAAGTGGTTTGGTTCAAAATCAGCGACGGCTGAAGAAAAATAGGTCCCAACAGGCAAATGTGGAAAAATTAATTTAGAAAGATATAGATTGGTCCTTACAGCAAAGCAACTCAGATGTAGAGTAGAACTGAAGACTCTTCAGTTGAAATGCGAATTTCAGACACCTTTTCAAGACAGAAAGAACTCACAAGGACAGGCTTGCTTTCTCTCTAGATAAATAACAAGCTCACAAAGATGGGGGAACGCTCAGAGCCTGCAAATAAGAAAAAGGCTGAATCAGCAAAGAAAAACTGTACCTTTTTTTTTTTTAATCAGACGCTATCTCAAAAGAAATCAACTATAGAAGACATTGTGATATGTATCTTGAAAATAATTTTCAGAGTTAAATACTGACAAGTTATTCAGTTTTTTAAAAAGAAAGAGAAGAAGAGGGGAATGTGTTGTGATCCTCAGTGAAGATGAGAGCACGGGAACAGCTGCCTAACTGGAGTTAAAAAACCAACCTTCGTTTTTTTCCCCACAAGGTAAATGCTGCCCAACACTGGGGTATGGAGATGCAACGGGTCAGAAATGAGGCGTAAGCAAACCCTGACACTTTTGATATGATCAGTGTGCAAACATCTTTAATGGGGAGAAACAGCAGGAAAGAGGTGGAGAACAGCCCAAGCAGAGCAGCTCATGGCCCCATGGCTGAGCAGGGCAGAACACGGATGTTTTTTAGGCAATATGTAGGCAAACACAGTCCACGTGATGCATCTGGGCTTCAGAAGAGCTTTTGAGGAGGATGCCAGAGCAGCTGCTGGATTAGATGGAGGTGTCGGGGCGCGTGAAAGGTGGGAGGGAATCGGAAGAAGCATCATGGGACAGAAACACCGGGATGTGCTGCTGGAGAAACTCTGGGGCTACGCGGCATCAGCGTCAAGGCTCTGCATGGTCTCCACCACGTCCTCACCCCTGATGTGCTCAGGAACCCGACTCAAGCTTAGGAGGCTTAAATGGCAGAGAGTGAGAACCTGGCAGGTAGGAGGAACAGCAATGGGAAATGCTTAACAATAAGAAATGTGAGATGAGGCACCTGGGGATTAATTTATGCTAAAACAAAGGGGACGCTCAAGCAGAAAAATTAAAGACTTAAATTTACCTTATACCTGTACGGTAACTGCATCTAATGATCATCTTTTGCTGTGATCACTGAAACCCCCTCCATAGATATGAACTGTGGCAGATACAAAGAGGAGCTAAGAGCAAATCGCAAAAACGAGTGTCTAACCTGGAAGAAATCTGCCATACCCTGGGTGAGTGATGACAGGGCTGGGGCACCTGGCAGGCGCCAGGCAAATAACCACTAAAAGAGGGAAAGAACAATTGTTACGTGTTTTCTACGGTTGCATTTGGACTGGAAATTAGATAAAAAATAATATTGTCAGCATGAAAGGACTACAGTCTGGGAAGGCATCAGGTGCTTCTGCAGGGATGTAGGAGAACAGGAAAGAGCTGAGAAGTGAAGACCAAAGTCCCTGCTGTCTTTGCTACTTTCCAAACGTACGCATTTATGACCCTTCAGGTGAAGCCTGACCCCGCTGATGTCAGAATGAACATCAACAAAACTCTTTATCAATGCATTAATTAATCAACGATTAGATGTGGATGCTCAGAAAAAAAACGCAACCTACTGTTCTCAATGTCACAAACATGCGGCGACTGCAGCGACCCACCTGCTGACACACAGAAGTCGGGTGCCCAACACATTTTCCATGCATCCACCTATTTCACTTACACAGCTCCATATTTTAACTTGCATCTTGAAAAAACAGGTTATCGCACACCAAAACTACAGACAGACATCTGCAGGGTTTCACGTTCGTGTCTCCTTCCCCCGCCCCCCGGTATAGGATGCTCGAGCAAAAAAAGTACAACTTTGATCAACTATAGAGCATTCAGTCAGGGGTGGACCGAGTATCCGGTTTACTCTCTCAAAGTAACTTTTCACAGACTCTTCGAAAGCCAAATATATCTCACCCTGCAGAAACTCGGTCCCGTTTGTGAGAGGAAGCGTTATTCTCCGTGTCTAGTTGCTGCCCCATTTTCCTTCCCAATGTGAAGACATTATTAAATATAACAACTTCAAGACAAGTAAATAGAGGAAAACCATGAAAAACTGTCTGGATACAAAACAGCTCCGCTACAAGCAAACTTGCCAGAAGAGTATTCATTATGAAAAGCATGTGGAGAGGCAACAATTCTGGATGTCACAGCCAGTGCTGAAGAAATACAATATATAGATATTTCATTGACGGTTGCAAGGATAAATCAAGTTAAATTGCTCACAGAAGCGAACGCAAAGCGTCTCGCTGTGAATCTAGAAAAGTAAATTCGTAGTCTCTTGGGAACGTTGCCATCATTTGTTTTCATTTCTTTGACTTCTCTTCATTTATGCTAGAGATTAGCTCTCCCAACAATGATCACAGCAATATAGAAACGTGTTCCCAGAGGAATGGGATGAAAGTAATATTTACCGAAGTAAACCCAAGTGAAGAAATCAAAATAGCAAGAACTAAGTTTTTAAAAAAAAAAAAAAAAAAAAAAAAAGCCACAACCTACTTAGGAAAGGGAAACAAAATTACTTTAACTGCTGCCGAACGACTAAATGTCTACGCAAAAACCTGTAGCCTTGTTAGGATGCCAAAAAGCAGAGAAAAACCCCAAGCCACAACCCATAGAAACCTGTCATCAACAGCCTTTTGCATATTTTCACATGGCCCACATTGTTCAGAATTTATTCACTAAGTATTTTTCATTTTTCCTAAAGAAAAGAACCCATAAGATTATCACCTTTGATTTTTTCCTTCTATTTATCTCATTTTTAGCCAAATATAACCCTTCTAAGGACATAAACAAACAAATTACTTTTGAAACACCATTATACAAGCAAAGTGATATTAGTATTTTATCAGCACGTGAAGCTAATAAGCAGCAACCTCCAGCCTTTGGCAGGTCATTTCACCTTAACTTAGTTTTAAATTACAACTTCCTTAATTTTCAGTGTTTTGTTTGTGGGGGAGGCAAAACCAGAACTCCCTCTGGATCTATGTACCCTGTGGTCGGCTCAAATTCATTCCTCTTCCTCGAGCCATTTCCCAACGACCCAACCAACTTACAAATTTATCTGCTATACATGTCCTCTTTGGGGTACATTTTTGAGGTTTCTGGGCTGTTCCCTCTATGCTGTTGGTTGAGCTGGGAACCATACATGCTTTGTAATTTTTTTTTTTTTTTTTCTTAAAACGAACTTGAAAATTGAGAAAGAGCAGATATCCGAAACCCCCAAGGCACTTACCTGAGCAAAAGAACACCAAGTCCATCGCAGATGTGAACTCATGGAGCAATGAAGCAGGACACGGAAGAAACGGGGACTCTGATGAGAAGCAACAAAACCAGTACCGGACAAGCATCGCCGTGGGAGCAGAGGGCAGGTACCGTGTGCGTCCGGCACACACGCCTGGACAGGGGCGAGACCCCGATTCCTTCTCCCATACCAAGGCTGGGTGTTGCTCTGACAAAAGAGCCAACCATTTCAAATATATCAAGTTTCCCGGCAAAATAAAAAGTATGTACGTTGCTTTCCACGCCCATATGGGTCAAGCCGTAACGGACTTCAACTGCAGCAAGAGAAGGTCACGTTGGAAGGGGAAACCCTTTCCTGCTAGGAGCAGTGGGGCAGGGAATGAGCTGCCTGGGGGTGGCTGAAATCTCTGCAGGGTTAGAGAGCCAAACCAGCCCTCGGCCCGTCAGGAGTGATTATACACAGCTGAGGCTCCTGGGCGCAGGGGGTGGCCTAGAGCAACAGGGGGGTGGGGGTGGGTTGTTTTTTTTTTTCCCCCCAAATATTCAAAGTTTCATTTCCGTAACTATTTCAACAAAGCAGACCAGGACCTGGTTTACAGAAATAGAGCGGTGTTGAACAAATGCTGTAGGATCAACATTTTTTTCATTTTGATAAAAAGATTCTCTGGTCCTAAGAAATCCAATACGCTGAAAGTTTAACCAACGTGAGCAGCTTCTTTCTGAAGGTGTTTTACCTCATTCTTGCTGCCCGCTTTCCCACATTAATTTTTAACTCTGTCCTCTGCTGCTACGGCAGTCTTGGACTCCGCTGCTGACTGCATTTTGGTTTCTCAGTACTTTAAAACATAGCAAAGGTTTTCTTCTTATTATGACAAAGAAAGTCTGTATTTATTAAAAATCTTGTTGAAGATTCAGTTTTTGTTATTTTTCCCTTTGCTTCCCCTGTAGAAATAGCAAGTTCCAGGCCGTTATGCAATTTTTATTGGCTCCTTTAGGACCACTTAGGATCTTTCCAGATTTTTTTTCTAACTTTACCAACACCAGAAAAGGCAAGCCTCCCTCACACACACCTTTTTCTTCCTTCTCATTTTCAGAAATCCACTATAAGTTGACCTTATTCAGCAGCCAGACCATCACTGCCCATCACAGGCTGAGGAGCATCGGCCCCCACACGCCCCACCAGAAGCCCCGAGTCGTCTCCTCTCGCCCAGCCCTGGCGCAGGCGGTTCCGGGGGAAGGGGGGACCAGGACAGGGCAGGTGGGACTCATCACGGGATCAGGCTCAGCACTTACCTCCAGATTGAGAGATGCTGTGAGCTGTGAAGGGCTGGCGATTAGTTTGAGTGTTTCTGGTCAAATGTCCCCCAGGTGGGAGTTGGAGACCCCCGGGTGGAGGGGCTCGGGGGTGGTCGCTGCTGCAGAGACCAGGGTTAGAAAACCTGTGTTGGGTCAGGGGAAGACAAGAGGGGGGGTGACCCCCGGCAGCCTCCACCCCCGCGTTGGGGCAGTGACCTGGGACAAACCAATCCCCCTCCAGTGATCCCGGTGAGCCCAGGACCCAAAAGGTGGACTGCACTTGTTTTAATGTGACAGGTATTAGGAAACACGGGGAGTCCCGGAGAGCTGAACAAAATTTCTAGCAAAATAAGTTGAACAATCCAGTCACAATCCACCCGGAGCACTACTCTCTTGAAACCAATCGAGAAAAAAAATTCAACGGGTTACTTAAGTCAGGAATAATTAGATTTTCCTCTTGGTTACCCAGATAAAAGGAAGAGTGCCCTCATTTTAGAAGGTAAAAAGAGAGTCCTGGAAATTAACGCCTAACTCATGAAAATCAGTTTAGTCTGATTTGCTCTCGTGGAGTTGTTCAGGTCTAGTAAACATCATCTCCCGCTACGCTTACCCCCTCCTCGCGTGATCGTGCAGAATAATCATCTCCCTTTCTACACTTAACTGCACCGGGCAAAGTCTGAGGCTTTTACGGTGGGGTTTTTTTCAGTCTTCTCTTACATTGGCTTCTCCTCGGGGTCCCGTAGCGATGGGGGCTGACTCCCCCAGTCCGGCGGCTGCCACACCACCTCACAGAGGTGAGCTCCATCCCAAACTATTTTTTGGCGAGGTCTTGCGGCCGCCGCGATGGGAGGCAGGTCGGTTTGGCTGTCCCTGCCGTAGCTTGGGTAAGGCGCTTTGAGGTGTGAATCCCAGCGTAGGCAGATTTAGATATATTGCAGAAAAGAAATAACTAATTCTGGAAAAAATTGTATTTCCTGAGAAAAACCACCAACTCCGACCACTTAACGGAGCCCGGCGCTTATCAAAGTTTCCCGCAGGAGCTCAAAGCTGTGTGTGCGCTCTGTGAGTGACCTGCGCAGAGCGATGCTCCCTCCAAAGCTGCACCCAAGGCACAGGCGGAGCTCGGCAGTGCTGCGGGGGTATGAGCTGTAACTCCCTACCTCATCTCCCCTGGACTTACAGTTTCCTGGCACCCACCGCGTGCTGGTTAATGTATGATGGTCACACGTTCGTGGCCATTGTCCTTGTGCAACTTCCAAATCAGCCGTGAAGTTATCCCCAGCGACAGACTGAACCTCCTGCACCTCCCTGGTCTCACCACGCAGGTCTTCCCCGGGGCAACACAACCAAACCAAGCACCAGGCCTCCTTTTTCTCTAAGGGTTTCTGGCGTTGGCATCAGAAATGGCCTCATTTTTCAGTGCCTGGAGGCCACGCCAACCTCACCTCTAACCTCCCCCCAAAACAGCCTCCCCTGACCATCGGCAGGAGAAAAGGACAGACCTGGAGCTGAGCTTCTGGACACACCAAAGGCACCTGGAACCTCCAAGGCCTTCCTGACCGTAGTTATCTTTTATTAAAGTAATATATAAACAATAATAATTAGAACATTAAGGGATATTGTGTGCTATACGCTATACCCCTTGAAAGGATAACACGGGAAAGCAAAAAGCACCTCTACTCATCTCGGACTGTACTAAAAAGTTGTGATAGGTTTTTCTCTGACATATTAGACATCGAATCACAGAATCACAGAAGGGTTTGGGTTGGAAGGGACCTTTAAAGGCCATCTAGTCCAACCCCCCTGCAACGAGCAGGGACATCGTCAACGAGGTCAGGATGCTCAGAGCCCACGAACGCCAATTCATTTATATCCACAATGCTAACGCGTGTATTCTGATAATTTTTATACATGGTGAAAATGGGATATAAATAAACATGTGATGGTGGCCCTCAGCTCCTCGGGAGTTTTCTGCATTATGCACGGGATACACAAAAGCTGTTTCCAAGCCCCGGCTCCGAGAAGAGGTGCTCCTGCTTTTGGCGGTGGCGCATCCCCGTGATCACGGGGGCGTCTCGCTCGCTCCCGCCCCGGCACCGGCCACGCTGCGTCCCCCTCCGGGTGCGCCAGGCGCGCGAGGAACCCAGAACGGACCAGGAGCCGCGTCTCTGCTACCACCGACAGCCGAAAGGAATAAATCCGGCATCCCTGAAAAGGTGCTCTGTGATTTAAGCTAAAGCCTAAAATGGTTTTGTTGTTTCTCATCGTTATCCGGGTTCCCCTTTCAGCTCAACAAAGCGATTTCCTATAAGAACAGGAGAAGGTAACGCGGAGGACGGGCTCTGCCGTCGTCTGAGGAGACTTCTGATGAACAATGAAACGCGGTCGCTCCCGACAACGTCATTTTTCTCAGGTATTAATAACAAGAGAGGAACACGTTTTAATTTGAGGCACCTGAAGTGAGATTAGGATTTATTAAGGGCACTGTGAAATGAATAGGCCACACAGATATGATTTGGGATGAGATCACACACTTCCACAAACTTGAAGAGCTTCTCTGAAGGTGTTTTACCTTGGCCACTATCAGTATTTTATGATAATGTGCCTTAATATACACATTTCCTTCTGTTGTGTCATGGGACTAGCTGTGTTTCTTTTAATATTCCTCCATTTTAAATATAAGAAGACAGAGCCAAACTTGGAGGCTTTCTGACAAACGCAGGTCACCACCGGCACAGACCACTTCTTGTGTTTCACAGAATTTCACAGGAAAATCAAAGCGCTTATCCATTCCCCACCATACTTACACTGTGACGAGGACTTCTGACACCATCAGGAAACGCTAAAATCACGGAGAATCCCCAAAATATTAATACCCCATTTTATTCATATTTGAAATCAGGGATGGCAGTGTAGGGTCGAGATACGCACATACATTTAAAACAGCACAAGGGGTACAAGCCACTGAAACAGAAGAGCTTTCAGTCATAAAAGCAAGAGCTCATGGGTTTTCTCCACCTTACTTTTCTTTTTTTTTTTTTTTTTTTAAATAGGAAAATTTGCACAACCTTATGAAAACCCCCATGAAGTCCATCTTCAGCTCTACGGACAGACCTGCGTCATTCTTCTGGGTCACCGCTGCCTCCTCCGACCACACGTACCGGTGAAGAGCACTGGTCTCTACGGAATTCATGCAGCTCTCCTGAGCCACACCGGGCTCTTCCAGAGAGGTAAAAATAATTGTTAAATGAAGTTGTAAGCCAGTGGCGATCACAAGTCTTGCAAGCCATGGGAAATCAAATCGCATCTACCAGCTTGCGCTCCAGCTCGCGCGTTCCTGCAGTCCAGCCCTCCCTTGCGGGGACGAGAAAAACGGGCAGCGCGTGTTTCAGCTGCTCATTCCAACACTGCAACACGTCCCCTCCCTCGCGCCGACAGCAACCTCGGGGCAGGTCTTGCTCTCATAGGAATAAAGGAGGATTTTTTTTCGTGTGGAGGTTTGAAACTCTACGTACTTTCTAAAACACGTCTTATGTTAAATACCCCTATTCTGAGTTCATTTTTCCAAAGCATTATAAAATACCCTTGATTTCCTTGATTATAAAAAATATCCAGCAGAAATCTAAAGAAAAATTACCATTAGTTGGAGAAAATATCAAAACCACTCCTACCAAATAGAAATCTATAAAACTCATGACTAATAACTTAAAAATTAGGTCAACGGAGAAATGATTACGATCACGGAGTGTGTCTTCCCTGTGGCATAAAGGAAGGGACATCATGATGTTCAGCGGAGCTGTGCTGAATTATTCCAGCCACGATACCCTGCCTTCGTGGGCAGAGAGACTGTTTTGCTCTCCGTATGCTCAGAACTCCAATTGATATTGGTGGAATTTGCATCCAGTCCATGAGCGGTAGAACTCTCTCTGGGTTTCTACCTCTCATGTAGAAACCATGAGACCTGCGCTATTTTACCCAATATTTCATGAAGTTTAGAAACTTACCCCCCCCCGCCCCCGAAAATTGGCTTAAAATATTTATTAATTAAAAAAGTTAAATATTTATTTATACAAATATGATGAGAAAAATCTCATGCAGACTTTTCACATACAGTAACACGACTGAAATCATAGCAGGATGATGGTTTTACAAAATAACTTCTTTCTCGGAACAGTGACGGAGAAGTGTCGCCACGGCCTGTGTGCCCGAGAACACCGTTCACGGTAAGTAGGAAGGAATTTCTGAAACTTAGAGTTTTCCTATGGAACATATGCCAAGATTTTCACACTCTTCACTAAGATTAACAATTAATATCTTATTACTACTACTCAGAGAACTGGACAGAGACGCGTGAACACCGGGTAATGAATTCCTGCGTACCACCGTACCTCTAAACACTTTATGGTAATGCATAAAGTTGCCAAAAGATTGCTTTAGATAATTCCCCTAAATGATGAAAATACCTTGAGATCGTTATGGATGGCATCTGCGTCTGCTTAATTACAAATCTGCATTGGATTCATAATTTGTGTATATTACAAGTAATTTGCATAATTAAAACAATTAAGGGATTGACATATCATGGCAATTAGAAATGCATCAAACTCTGGATGTTGTACAAAAAAGAGAGCTTCAATATGAAACATTAATTCTTTGAGAACAAAATATCCTTCAGTTTCCTGCAGAACAGCCTTCACAAATTCAATATATGTTCAATAAACTCTGTTCAGAGAAAGTTTTTCTCAGGGATATCCGCTTCCTCGCCAGGGCAAGTTGAACCCCGAACGCTTTAGCCTTCATTTGAATTTCTTACTGCAGTCCCAGCACGGACGTGTGTATTTATTGCCAGTTTCAGGAGTTTTTATCTCATTTTCCGTAGCCGTATCCTGTTTTCTTTGTCCCTCTTTTTAAGAAGAAGTATGAACTGATTGAAAAAATGCTCTTGGTCCTTCTTCTTCTGAACAAGGCGAAACCGCTGATCTCTTCCATATTTCTCTGCAAATTCTTTAAACGTCGTTCTGCAGAAAAGAGAGACATTTTAAAGCCGCGACTTTGTCGATCCCCTCTCAGTCTCTTCGACCTGGGCCTCACTTTCCACACGGACACTAAAATTGGGGGTTCTGGGGAATACGGGACGGTAACGCCCCGGGACGAGGCAGGCGAGACCATGCCAGACCTGCCCGGGCTCCGGGCTCACGGATCGGTCGGCCATAGTTAACTTCCATTTCTCGGTTGAGACAAAACCGGGTGATAGCCGACGGGACGGTTTTGAGTCATTAACACCGTATTTGCTGCAGCCCAGGTTACTGCGGCTTTAATCTATGCCTTATGGCCAGTATTGCAATAATTAGCCTAAAACAGAGCGGAGGACCACCCCCCTACCTGACTGCAAACACACGCTCTTCGACTGTCAGTAGTACACGACACCTGATGAAAACCCAGGCTAGTCTGATCTTTTCTAAAAACAGCAAAAAATTCACTGTAACTTTAAGCGATGGGCACAACGCAACTGAAATGCAGAGGCAGCTCTGCCCCAGGATTTCGTCGTCAGGTCAGCGCTTTCCCAGGCAAAGGCGGCACTTGATTGCGTGTCAAAATCCGGCCGGAGACCACTGCTGGTGCCTGCGTTTCTCGGAGGCTGTGGTCTCACAGTCAGCTCGACGAAAACGTTAACCGGTAAAACGTTCTCTGTCCTGGAGGCCAGCACGATTTTGCCCTCGCAGACCGACAACGTCATAGCTGGAGCCAGCGTGTAGCTGCTCCATAAGCCCAGAATATTCTCAGTTTTGGTGTAAAAAAACTTCTTATAATTATCGCTTCCATTGAGCCTGGCGGCTTGTTTGCATCTGTGTGTCTAGGCAGGTAGTGCGGTACGATTACCTGCATATTTTAGTAGAGAAAACTGTAATTTTTTAGTTCCAATAATTTAACCAGACTTATACTCTATAAATCTCTTTATACCCATATAATATACAAATGCTGTAGTGCTATCCTAAGCGCTGCATTCACCATTGTGCAGTTTCGGATCCACCACTTAAAAATCAATGTAGAAAAAAAAAAATCGTTGCCTTGAGTACTTTATTTTAATTTAGTGCTGTGGCATTAATACTAACTTTGTTAAATTATGTTCCCTTTCCATCAAAAAAGAAACCTAAATACAGTATTTCACTAGTTACACCTATATGCCTAATATGAATACGACTTAACATTCAGGTACTGATTTTCAATAGCTAATACATGCGTGTGTGTTCTATAATTATACCATATATATGCACATAAAATAAATGTCTTATGCAAAATATCACACGTTCTTAATGATAAAGAGAGAGAAAAAGGAACCGAGAGAGAAACGGTTCGTTCCCTTTCCCAGTAATACGACAAAATATTGTAAAATATGAGGGAGGAAATGTTAACGCAGCATTGTAACAATGGATGTAGAAGCTCTATGAAGAGTACGTTCAGCGTTAGGGCGTTCCGGGGCTGATAAGCACAGGCTAAATGAGAAAGCTTATCTTAACAAATCTTCATAAGGCAATGCCATACCTTGGCGATAACTTGGATTCTTCAAGGAGCTTTTTAAATTCTTCTTTGGCTAACAACAATTTATTTTTCTTTTCTTTGTATTCTTCTCTGATCCTGGTCTTGACAAACTGTTCAAATATCTTTCCAAGAAAAGGAAACAAGATACAGCATTTATTAACAAAGCCTTTATGGAATTTATGCTTGATCAAAGGGCCGTCACTCTCACGACCCACAGCTCTTATCTGCCCTCGGTACAGGCTGACTCGCACGCAGCTTCATGCAGCACTGACCATGTTCTCACAAAGTAAGTAGCTGGAAAAAGGCATGATTTGGACAGATAAGGTCTTCATTCAAACTCCAAGTGCAGCCTGCATCGAGATTTCCTGACTTCAGTGTCTTGCTCGCATTTTCATGCCTATAGCGTTGGTTTTGGACATCCGTACATCTGACTGCATTTATTTAGTTTGGATCTCGCATCTTTCCCAACTTGATGGAATTCCTGAAAACGTCTATAACGCTAAACATCAATATTCTGTAAGTCACCCCCCAAAAAAGCCTGAAGACCTTTCAAATCAGTTGTCAAAAGCCACGCGCCTACACGTGATCCTCTGTACACATACACCCGAAAGCTTTAATGTGTTTGGAAGGGTCGACAGCCTCCCTCTAGCAGTATCTGGCAGCTAAATATGCAGCAGGACGCTCAGCATCAGGATTTTTGGTGTCATGAAAAGGAGTTAAGGAGTTCGCTACACCACAAAATTCTGCCAACTGCTTTAACCACATTTTTAATACCAAAAATCCAGTCCTGCCGGTTTCACGCTCTAAAAAGTGTGGCACACTAAGTCATGGAATAAAAGGAGCTGCTCCTCAAAATGCTATTAGCATTCCCTATTCACCATCCTTTCCACCACAAATGACGTACATTAAATATGATTGCTACGGTTACTGCCGCGGTTGCTTTCTCATCAGCCATGAGGATGCACAGGTGCTAATCTACATGTCGTGAAAGCTGAAGCAACCAAATTACAACTGGTAGTTAGTACGGTATGTGGAAAAGGGAAGAAATAGCACTGGAAAAGTAAACATCAACAAACGGCCACGACAGAAGTACTACGAAAACCCCAGGAAATCCGAATATATCATACCGTAGGCAATTGCTTAAGTTGAGTGTAAGAGGAGACGGAAAAAATGGAACAACTAAAGCAGGTGACACCGTTATTGTTCACCTTTCTTGTATCAGTGAAGCTATTATGAAGGTAATAAATCAAAATTAATAGATAGCTCATCGTTTTAATACAGTTGCTCCTTTACCCTTCACTGTTCCTCACTTAAACGTAGCAGCATCTTTAAACTGTTAATAACTCCTTGGAAAATATTGGTAAGTAAGCTGAGCAAACCACAGATGTTCAATACAGATCGTTACGCTCCTCGGGCAGCGTAAGGGCACCCACCATCAGCAGGGCTTGCGCTCCTGGAAGCCAAACCCACCTTAACACGAGCTCATGTCAAGAGGCCGTTCCCTCAGAAGTCTGCGGATCAGTCAGAACGCTCTCCCTGCCCTTTCCACCCACCTGACCATGGGGAGAAGACAACTGCAGTACAGCCAGCCGTGCTCCAGCACTCCCTCCTCCCTCCTTCCCTCCCTCCCTTCCTTCCTCCCTCCCTCTCTTCCTTCTTTCCTCCCTCCCTCCCTCCCTCCTTATCTCCCTTCCTTCCTCCCTCCCTCCCTTCCTCCCTTTCTTTCCTTCCTCCCTTTCCTTCCTTCCTTCCTTCCTCCCTCCCTTCTTTCCTTTTCTTCCTTCCCCCCTCCCTCCCTTCCTTTTCTTCCTTCCCCCCTCCCTCCCTTCCTTTTCTTCCTTCCTCCCTCCCTTTTCTTCCTTCATTCTTTCCTTCCTTCTTCCCTTCCTTTCCTTCCTCCTTCCTTTTCGTTCCTTCCTCCCTTCATTTCTCTCCTTTCCATTCTTTCATTATGAGCCACTTTTCACCTCTGACCCCCTCCGCCATAAATTCATTTGCCTAATTTAGGCAGCCCCCAGAAGCTCGCTATCCGGGTGGCACAGGCAGCCTCCGTGAAGGCAAATGCTTCCATAAACCCACATAATGTCTTCTACTAATCTAAGTTGCGCTTCAAGAAGTACTTTCATTAAATCGGGCAGCTACTCTTGTCCGAGCCTCACTTTCTTCTTAAACTACTTCTTGGAGCACAATGGAGTCCAATTAAATGGAACTCCTCATAATGACTGTCTAGAAGTCTTAACTTAAGCGTAGTATCTAAAATGTGTTACAGACCTGGCACGTGCTCCCAAGCTTACTGGTCTTTTCACCATTTTGCAGAAGAGCACCCGGCGATCGCCCTCTTCCCCCTCTGCTCTGAGCCTGAATTGGTCACCCGCAGAGCCCACCTCCACCTGCCGGAGGGCTTCTACCTACGGGACTGCCAACCACCCGCCTCCCGTAACGCCTTCCCGGAGTATTAAATAGAGCCCCTAAACGAGGTCCCCCTCAGCAGTGCTTCAAGCACGTTATATTATGTGTATTCATGATGTGGTTTTATTGTATCATCTCCAAGGCTGATAAAATGAAAGAAAGAATACATCTTGATTGACTCATCAAGGTCTAGGTTCTGTCCTGGCTGAGTCCCTGAAATAAACACAAACCTCCCTGCTCAGTCTCCTTTAGCAGTATTTTCCATTCTAGCACTTTCTCTTACATTTTCATTCCCGTATTTCCTTATTGTTTTCTTTTGCTTTTTTTTTTTTTTTCCTTAGGACAGAAAATATTGGGAAGGCAGTAAATGAAGATGTATGTGCCCCGTCCCTCAGTAAATAACCAGAGGGAGCTCTCTGGAGAATCACAAGACAATATGGGCCCCGGTGCAATGGAATAGGAATAAGTCCATTTGTCATCGTGTTTATTTAAAAAATGGACAATTCCATATTCAAAATTCTTCCTTCTCCAGGATGACAAAAGACTGGTAAGGAAGAGAAATCACTACAGGATAGAAGCGTTCGCCTTCTCCGCAACATCCTTGCCTCTCGCCTACATTTTTCAGACTGGTCTGCAGCCCTCGGGTCCTTTTAGATCCCCCACTGCCCAAATATTAATAATAATTATTAATAATAATTACTGCCCAAATAAACAAGGCAGGAAAAAGCCCGCTTCCCTCTGCAGCTTGCCAGAAGGAGGAAACCCACCGGGCGGGCACCCGCCCCACTGCTCCACCCAGTTACGTCTGGCAAGTTTGGTTATTGCAAAATACAGCGGTAAACACTGCCCGACTCCTCGAAAATATTCTAAGTAATAAAAATGAAGTAGTCTCTCTACAATACTTAACTCATTCAGAGGGGAGACATTGCCCGGTGGCCGTTTCCCCTTCCGGAGCGCGGTTTCCCAGCGGGGGCAGCGGTTCCCCCACGGCGCCCGAGCCCACCGCTCGCCTCGGCGGGCAAACCCGCGCGCCGCCCCGCTCGCCTTTCAGCGCAGAGAGCGCCTCCGCAGGGGCAGGGCCCACGCCGCCACTCCTACCGAGAAACTCCAAAAGGGCGTTTTAATCTTAGGCGATTCTTTTCATCCCACCAAGATCACGACCCCGTTGCCGCGGTTCACCCGGGCGCTGTTCGCTGCCGCCCCGCCGCTGCGCCGGGGGGAACGCTCACCTGTTTACGCTCTTCTGAATTGAGCAGAAGGTAGCGCGGATCGAATACGATTTTGTGCAACTCTTTTTCCCAGGTAGAAAATGCCGAAACCTGTGAAGAAGTACACAAACGCGGTCGCGTTAAGGAATTTTAATAAGGATGCGCAAGAAGGAAATGTTCCGAGGTGAAGCCAGGGAGCAGCGCAGAAAGCTAATGAACCCTCCCAAGGATGCCTCAGAGCGCTCGGAAGTGGAATTTTAATCTGTTTCTGGCAATGCTCCGGTCGCCCCCACACCATTAGTATTGATTTGCTCTAGGACATCTCAGTGAGTATCTGGGAGACGCTCATTCCACGTTTTTGATGGAAATACTCCGTAGCAGAAAGGAAAATTCCCATTTTATCATCCCCTCTGTACAACAGAAGCATCAATTTCCATTTAAGCGATTATCTCAGCTTTAACTCCCCTCCTCTCCAGAACTTAAATTATAACCCAAATGAGGCCGTCAGCGCATGCAGACACTGAAAATCACCAAAGCCCCACGTTTTTGCAGTAAATGCGCTGCTTCCCTGTGACAGCACGGCTGCCACATCCCCGTTCCGTTGCTGCCCCGTTCCCGCTGCAGCCAGCTGGGGGACACTGGCCACCCGCCCACGCACGGGGACGTGTCACCTCCTGCGGAGGGTCTCCCGTCTTCTCCAAAACCCCCTCATGGCCAGCGAGCTGGAAGGACCACCAGGAACCGGCATGGGTCCCTCACGTGCCCAGACCCCTCTGCCCGGGACTTTTATGGAGCGACACTCTGGGAGCGCAAGCCTCGAACCCCCGGCCTGATTTCGGGACCCGGCACAACACCCCCGTTAATTAGCTTGTTACAGAAAACTCTGCGGTATCATAAAATATTCTGATCGCTCCATCTAATAACAAAGAAGAGTAAATTCACTAAAATAAGTATGTGAAGTATAATTAAAATAGAGTAATTAGTATTCGAACAGGAAAGCTGTGATGCAGCAAAGTGGGTTTAAATGGTTTTCCTCTTAGAGTGGTTAGAAATCGGAAAATTCGAAGTTCGGGCTAACTTTCTGGACGCGCAGCGGTTGAGGGCTGCCTGCTGCAGACGTCGCCTCCTCGCAGCGCGCGGGCGGCCCTCTGTGCCCACGCAGGCGGCCAAGTCCTGAGGTTTGGGGTTTTTCCCCACCAGAAGGGTCAGCAGCAGCAATCCTTCGTTTCAGGATGTCCTTCAGACTCGCTTTTGGACATCAGCTTTCTTTCCAGTACAAAGGCCACTTTGAACTCAAAGCTAGTTAAGCTCGGGCTAATTTATCACGTAATCACTCCTGTTTACGATTTTTTCTTTAGTAATCATTTAATTCCACGTACTGCAGACATAAACCTAAATTAAGCGTTGGCTACAGATATTTATAATTTAATTCTAGCTCCACGTGTCATACACTCTTCAGGTTATTCATTTCGGAGCTCTAAAAACGCACGTACAATATTAACATTCTGACTCATCTCCCAGCGTGTACTGTATCGTGGTCTTCTTCCCTACTACGGGACGCTCAACCAGGGAACACGAGCACGGGGATGGTGGGGGCGGCATCTCCTCCCGGAATACACAATGACTTCGGCAGCCCGCTATCACCGCCGAGGAACAGGGAAAGGGATCGGAGCTGCTCACGGGTTTCCAGTTCTCACCCCCTGCTCGTTCCCAGTGTGCAAAGTAGAGGGAAAAACCGCGCCGGGAAGGGGGGTTAGGACCCCCCGGCCCCTCTTTTTTCTCCGCAGTATTAAAAAGGTAATATCTTGAGAAAAAATATCATTTGGAATCCTTAATAAAGTCTGGTTTGGCCAACGCCGTCCCAGCAAAGAGAAGAATCTCCGAGAAATGCAGCCGGGAGAATTCGGGTGTTTCGGCGCCGTGGCTGAGAGGGAGCCCGAAGAGGCCCGGATTTTCTCAGGGTTTTGTGAAAATTTTTGAACTTTCAGGAGGATATCAGAGATTACATTTTTACATCGGAAAACGGGCCACAGGCTTAAGAATAGTGCCATTGTCTTGGAGGTACACCCAAATCACGTTCTACTTTCAAAAAGTTACGATATTCTTCTGTTGATATAATCTATGTAGGAAGACTCAGAAGCACACTGAAGAACTCGGTCTAGTTCAAGCTCTTTGTAACACCACCAAATAACTTCTTGAGAAAGAACATTACAAGGAAATGGCAGGAGATGTTTGCTTAAATAATCGGTTTAAAATAACGCTAATGGCCTCACCCCAATTTCAAGCGATGCCGACCAGCTGAGCTAACCAGCGGCTTCTCTGGACATTGAAAAACTGCTTAGGGCAAAAGTGGTCACCTATTAGCTATACATTTTTTAAATAATAGCAGAAGCAAACAGTATTTCTTACTGAATTTCTTACTTTTATGAGCAAGTCTGACTCTTACACTGGAAACACACGAGGAATCCTATTACAGAACATCCTTAATACTTTCAAATTTTGACTTACTGTCCCCTGACTTAAAATATTCCAGCAGAAATCTTCAACACGTATTCATTTATGGCACTTCTGCATTTTTTTAAGCGTAAATAAAAAAATGTATTAATAAAGCAGGTCTGGCGTGGAGATAATTTACTGTTGAGCTTCTGAAGCTCTAATTAGCTACCTTTAAACTCCGCTGATTACTGGTGATAAATTTTATGGGCTTTACTGTCTTACAACACACACCTTGGATTTTTTTTCTTTACGGAAACTACCTGAACTTCTACAGAAAACATATCTGCAGCGTGTTGGAGGGAGGTATGAAAGCTGCATACACCACTCCATTATAAACCATTCACATTCGCAGGACTGGGGCCCAAACGTGTTATGCTTATTAATTCCATTCACGCTCAAAATCATCAGTTCTCTGGAAGAAGGGACACCGTGAGGTGAACTTTTGCGGAGGTGATTTTATGTATATAAATAAAAGCATCTTAAATTCCTCATATTGTCGGTGGTCTTTACGTGGCCGGTTCAGCGCAGGTTTGTGTGTGCTGCCACGGAAAATCAGTCAGGATGAAGCTCTTTACAAAATCAGTCACTGGATGCTATTACGTGATCCATAATTCGTGTTTCGCTCTCGGTCATGAGGCTCATAGCACTGATGGGTTCTCTCTGTAAATTTAATTTGTGCTCCATCTATCGACTCGATAGATGAGGTCACGGCAAAATGGCTGCAATGGCTCCGCGCCCTCCCATGACCCGTACCAGCGCCGCAGCCGTGGGAAGGAAGGATGCTCCCGGTGCTCTCGCCCGGCTGGCCGCGGGGGGGCCACCGCTTCAGGTCCCCGTTCCGCCCAAAGCCCCGGGCACCCCACGCTCCTGCCCTCAGCCTCAGCCGGAGCCTCCAGCTCTCCCCAGGGAAACCCGAGGACCCTCAGGGAGGTCCAAGGGAAAGGGTGGGTTATCTTAACCCTCCTGAGACTCCAGTATGTCCTTTCCTAACAGACAGGGTGGATTTCGGATGGCCAGTAAGTGAATTTGGGTTCCCACTGCTGGGATCGTTGGAGTTTGCGGTGATGAAACCTCTCCCACGTGAAAAAAGGTGAGGAGCTTGCCTGGAACCTGCTCTGGCAGGGAGGTTGGACGAGATGACCTCCAGAGGTCCCTTCCAACCCTGACCACTCTGTGATTCTGTGTTCCTGAGCCCGGCCCTGTCCGCCAGGTGATGTGCATCACACATCTTTTGTTCCCTGCCCACCATTTCTGGGGTTCGCGCGGGACCCCCGGGATGGCGTGTGGCACTGCCCTGTGCTGGAAGAGCTCCTGCCTCTGCCGACCTTTAGGTCCGTCTATAGCGATTTAGTCACAGCTGCACCCGCGAAGGGCTTTCAGCTCTGCACAGCCAGGCTTGAGTGGACGGCAGCGCGAGAAAAGTCACGGCATCACAAACCCAACATGGTTAATAGACAGAAAAAAACCCCTCTCAATAACTCTTCATTTGACTGCTAAGTGACAGTCACGACACGATTCCTGCAGCGGTCATAGGTGGTGCCCTGTTTTCATAAATGGCGTGTGTCAGCGTGAGCCAGCGCGTCTCTTACCCCTCTCTCCAGAAGCATGTCTCGGAAATGAGTGATGCGCTCTTCTAGGGGAGGCGTGACCTGAGATGCTGATGTCTCCTCGGTTTGCTCCTCCCTTTCAGCCTTCCCCTGCTCAGCAGCTTGGGAATCTTCTGTTCTTTAACAAGGAAAGATAGAAAATAGTTCAGTAATTGTCAACTCGGGAGGGGATTTTCAACCCTCTCCGGAAAAGCCCCGCGGACAGCCAGGGAGCGGCCGAGGAGAACCGACCCAAACCCGCAGCTCGTTATTAAACGGCGGAGCTGCCGAGGGACCCCCGACAGCTCCTTCTGAGGGAGGAAGGCCTATCGGGGTGATCAAAGAGGGACTCAGCAGCCAAACACTGCGCTATATTTCAACCTACAGAACAGTGACAGCTTTATACAAAATTTGCCAGGGAGTGGAGACTTTAAAGCAGTGACTGAAGAGACTCATCTTTTTTTTTTTTTTATTATTTTTCTTTCCTCGTGCTTTTGTGCCCTCAAACTTGAAAGTCGGCACTAATCTTTATTTTATGTTCCCATGCGCCCCACGAGCTCCCTCCTAAGGGGAGTGCTCCGGCCATGCATGGCATGCACAAACCGCAATAAAGCACCGGCGAGGAGCCTGTCCCGTGTCACTGCCAGAAGGTCTCTATTTATCCCGGAAGGCTTTTTCCAAGATTGCATCTGATTAGAATAAATAGGTGTTTTCGAGAAAATACTGACTGCTTATCGCCTGAGCCCCTCTGCTTACAAGACCCCCTGGATAGAGGCGCGTACGTAGCACCGCTGTGCTCATTGCAGGGACGAAGGACGGTTTAGTGCAAGTTGCAACCATAAAGTAGCAGCAGCGTAAAGAGGGATGTTCTCCTCAGCTGCAGCCCTGCATAACCAGTGCCACCACTGGAGCGGAGCTGTTTCACGCCAGATAAATCACAGAATCATAGAATGGTTTAGGTTGGAAGGGACCTTGAAGACCATCCAGTCCCCCCCCTGCCCTGGGCAGGGACACCTCCCCCCAGCCCAGGCTGCTCCCAGCCCCGTCCAACCCGGCCTTGAACACCTCCAGGGATGGGGCAGCCACAGCTCCTCGGGGCACCCTGCCCCAGGGGCTCACCGCCCCCACAGTCAACAGTTTCTTCCTCATATCTCATCTAAATCTGCCCTCTTCCAGTTTGAAGCCATTCCCCCTCGCCCTATCACTCCATGCCCTTGTAAACAGTCCCTCCCCAGCTCTCCTGGAGCCCCTTTAGGCACTGGAAGGGGCTCTGAGGTCTCCCCGCAGCCTTCTCTTCTCCAGGCTGACCCCCCCACCTCTCCCAGCCTGTCCTCCCAGCAGAGGGGCTCCAGCCCTCCCAGCAGCTCCGGGGCCTCCTCTGGCCCTGCTCCAACAGGTCCATGTCTCTCCTATGTTGGGGGCTGCAGAGCTGGAGGCAGCACTCCAGGTGGGGTCTCCCCAGAGCGGAGCAGAGGGGCAGAACCCCCTCCCTAACGTCTACATCATTTTATCAGAGTGAGAGACCATCAGCACTGTGGTCGCCCAGCGCTGGGAGCCAACACCTCTCCCGTGGTTCGGAGGGCTGAGGTTTGCCCCCGCGGTCCCTTGGCGTCTGCAGGGAGAGGTGGAGGAGCCGGGAACGTGGCGGGTGGGCAGGAGGCTGCGCCAGGAGGTGGTGGGGTTGGGGATGGGGATACGGAACGCCGGCGTTGAGAGAAGGTGGCCAACTCAGAGCTGCAAACCAGGCTCCTGCTCTGGGTCCATCCTGCTGTTTCTCAATGCTCTGAGCAATGAGTGGGTTCAGTGAAAATTAAGGCTCTTTCTGGAAAGATCAGGAGCCTTAGAACGATCGCGAGGTTCAAGTGAGGATAATGAATATAAAGCGATGTGCTTTTTAGCCTCCTACTACACATGACTGCATGTTCTACTGATGTCATTTTCACCACTACGGAATAATACTTAGTTTGAAATTTCAACAGGAAAACACTTTTTTGTTTCTAAGCAAATGAATTAGATCAGCATGTAATGTGAGCCCCAGAGTATTATCTTCCTTCTACAAATAATTACATTACACTTACATTTATCCTAAAATGATGCTGCATTACTACTGATTTGAGAGATCAAATTGGTGTTCTTCACAGAATGACACTGACTTTTATACTGTAATGGCAAATTTTACTCTGTGACATGGTCCATGAAAGGCCCAATTCAATTTCTGGTACACACAAAGAGCTTTTACAAGCTGAAACAGAGAGAAATACAGCGCCGCACTCCACCAGCCGAGCACCAGAAGAGCCCCTCTTTCCATCAGTCCTTCTCACGCAATTGAAAATGATGCTGCAAAATCACACAGACTTCTTTCTCATGCCCAAAATGGCAACAAAGAATACAATTTTCTTTAGCAAACACTACAATAATCTGCACAACAAACTATGTGACTCCCTACTCAGAAGGACGCACAGGGGCAGCCCACTAGCACAATCTCGGAAGTCTGCAAATCTCAAAACGGATATGGCGCTGAGACTTTTTTGCATCACTGGTACCCACAGGAATGAGAAGAGGCAATGGGCACAAACCGCGACACAGGGAAATCCATCTAAGCAGAGAAAAAGTTTTTTTTTCACTGTGAGGACGGTCGGGCACCGGAGCAGGCTGCCCAGGGAGGCTGTGGGGCTCCGTCCCTGGAGATGCTCAACCCCTGCGGACAGGTCCCGGAGCCGCCTCCCGGGAGCCGGTGGGACAGAGCCCCCCACAGCCCTTCTGCCATTCTGTGAAGAACCCCCAGAAATACTAAGTTTCTCTGAAGATTGTTCTTCTTTTGTACAGGGTACAGTCAGAGCACGGCCCGAGTGTGAATTTGACTTCAGCATTTTTTAGCAGTTCCATTACACGCCAGGGAAGCGCAGTGGGAGAGCAGGCTGGGCAGCCCAGAGCTCCCGCGCCCGCAGATACGGCGACCCAGAGCGAACCTCTGCGCGATGACCCTCCAGTTGAATTAGAGAGAACTGTGCTGGAACTTTTATGGAATTAGACCTCAGCATTAGCACCGAGCTTTCTGCATAGCAGATGATTTATTGTATGTCAAAGGAACAACATGATTTCCTAAGGAACTTAAATTAAATAAAACAGAATAAGGAATACAGCATACTTAAAACAAACCCTGAAAGCATGCAACACCTCCTTCTTCAGTTATACTTAACCTATTCAATGTAGGAAAACATTCACTGCCTTCGTATGCAATTATTAACGGGGATATGGCAGCAATATAAATAGTTTTTCTGTCCGTCCAGCACCAAAACGGAAATTTGTTTCGTTTCCTGTACGGACAAATCTGGATTCAGTCTGGAGCGAGCAGCACTTTGTCCATTCCCAGGGACAACAAAGCAGAGGACACAGAAAGTCAGATTTGGGCCGTGTACGTGCGACTGGGAGGATGAAAAGCTGCTGCTGTGTATCCCCTTCTCCAACACTCGGAGCTTAACCAGTGCTTTAACAGACTCCACGTCTTACGAACTCCCCTTTTGCCGTTTATGGCACGGAGTAACTCGGCAGCTTTCCCTACAGGGAATTACGGGCCACGTTTTTGGAACCGCTTCTGCTTTTGGCTGACTGATTCAGGCACACACAGATGGGGGCAACTGAGACCCACCGCGCTCCGAAACGAGACTATTCGTTCCGAGCACCGATGGCAGCGGCGATTCTCAGCGCTGCGCCCACAGCGTGGCCAGGTCTCGGCTGCGGCGCCGGGACCCCCCGCTGCAGGACAGCCGCGGGGACGGTGCGTCCCCCCCGCCGGGGGGATGTGGCAGGCACGTTCGCGAAAACAATCTTGGTATAGCAAAAGAGTTCATGCATGACTTTCAGCCCGAGGATAACCAAATTCTACTTTGAAACGAAGAACCTACAGTATTTTACTTTTTTATGTCATGAACTCTTAGCTATAGTCTAAGATTAATCCATTCAAACAGGCACTTAGACTGCATTTCTCTGGTAAAAGGTCAGTATTTTAAAGGTCCAGCCACGAACCTCTATATTCCGCCGTCGTTTCAGGGTACAAAACAAAATGTCAGGAAATCCTTACATGTTATAAAAGAGAATTTAAAATTCAAAAACAGCTGTAGAAATCACATAGTGGTTTGGGGATGCGTGTTCTGCTGACAGAAAAATAAACTCTTTATGGCTTTTTGGTGACAGGTCAAACTTCTGGGGAATTGGGATCATCACAATGAAGTCTGAGAAAACGCTGTGTTGTGAGGGCAAATTCTACTTGATTCTTACGTGAATATCCTTTCCTAGGACTAAACGTCCAAATACAGCAAATAAGAATTGGTCCCTCCTAACCTAAAGACTTATTTTAAAATAAGTTAAACAAAGATAGAACTTAAGATAGGGTTCTTCGAGCTTTAACTCTCCTCTCAATGACTATCTTGCCACAGAGTCACAGTACGCTATAAGTTGTATTATTTGTTATACCGTAGATATGTGAAGCCCAACATAAAGACACCTGATGACATGAACAGCGGGTGGTACACGTTTATGCCCACATGCTATTTAACTTTGGGGGCATAAAGTCACAGCTGAGAGTACTTTGTGCTGCCTCTGACTCCAAAGCGCTTTTCAAGGCCCAGAGGATGACTCCCCATCCCAGGAACGCGCCTCTCCGCGCCAGATGCCTTTGCAGCACCGGCGGAGACCGCAGCCGACGTTGCCGGCAGTCGGAGGTGATGCCACCACGCTGTGGGATTGCTGTCGGGATTGCACTTTTAGCTGCACGGCTGCATGATTTATGCTTATACATGTACATATACGTATCTCTGGCTGTGTAAATAGAAAGATGCTGCAATGCAGAAAGGCAGCAGAGGCACGCAGCGGCTCCGTGACGGGCGGAGATGGCCCAGCTTGAGCTGCGTTTACCTACTTGCTTTGGGGAAAAATTTATACCAAAATGTATTTCTGTGAGTAAATAAAAATAATCACAGAATCATAGACTGGTTTGGGTTGAAAGGGACTTCGAAGACCACCCAGTGCCGCCCCCCGCCCCGGGCAGGGACACCTCCCCCCAGCCCAGGTCGCTCCCAGCCCCGTCCAACCCGGCCTTGAACCCCTCCAGGGATGGGGCAGCCACAGCTCCTCGGGGCACCCTGCGCCAGGGGCTCACCGCCCACACAGGGGAAAACTTCATCCTAATATCTCATCTCAGTTTCCCCTCCTCCAGTTTAAAACCATTCCCCCTTGTCCTCTCACTCCATGCCCTTGTAAAAGTCCCCCCCCAGCTCTCCTGGAGCCCCTTTAGGCACTGGAAGGGGCTCTGAGGTCTCCCCGGAGCCTTCTCTTCTCCAGGCTGAACCCCCCCACCTCTCCCCGCCTGTCCTCCCAGCAGAGGGGCTCCAGCCCTCCCAGCATCTCCGGGGCCTCCTCTGGCCCCGCTCCAATAGGTCCATGTCTGGACAAATTCTGCAAATATATAAAAAGATGGTCCATATTTGGGTCTTAACAATTTTGACAATGTCCTTTTGAGTGTAAAGAAAATAAAAGACTAAAAAACCCAGAGTTAGCCTTTCAGGAATGAGTAAGTCCTGAAACTCCAATGAAGATGAGACAATATTCCGTATTCTCAAGCAGACAGTGAGAGAGGCACTGCCTGAGCTTCCGACACGCTGCACCGGAAGCCCACACCTACTTTCATACCGTAATCTTTCAATAACCACATTTTTCTTGAGTTCATGAACATGCTTCTGGAGTTTCAGTATTCCATTTATGTACATTAATAGAAAGAGGTTTCACATTTTCTCAACTAATCACTAAAGGGCATCATCTTAACAGCACATGGCAAATAACCGCTTCTGTACACAGGTAATAATACTGGCCTGTTTTGGTAGACCCACTGATGCCAATAAAAAAATTCGGAAACACTTTTATACTAAATATGAACTTTTATACTAGTTTCTAAATACTAAATACTATGTAAATTGTAAAAGTACATACTTACTACACACAAAGTATAAATACACCCTTTTATACCAAACATGAAATGCACAATAGTCTCAGAGTTTATGTTTATACCAAACATTAAACGCACAAATCAACTTGGAGTATCCGACTTTCTCTTCGTAATAAAACAAATCCACAGAAACCCTTAACGAGGTCAAAAGAACCACCCAATGTAGTAGGATCAGAACAGCAATGTGGGACAGAGTATAATTATCTTCAATATATTTACCTGAAAAATATAGAACATTGTTGCGCTTACTGGTCAAATGCCCCCCCGCAATATAACACACGATCTATGCAGATTTACTGCGCAGATTTAGCTTTTTAATGGCCCAAACCAGTACCTCAATCCTAGCCAGCCCGCACCAACAGCTAATGCCATACGCAGTTACCGGCCAGAGGTTGAATAGAATGAAACGTCTCTAAGGTACTTCTTAAACCTGAAGCGTTTACTTCATTTTCTTGCTTTTTTTTTTGGCAAAGGGTGAGGGAGTTGCTTATTTGGCACATTGGTTTTTGCCTGTTACTTCATGAGAATTTGAAACACACATGGTAATAAAGGTCAAATAAAAGCACCGTAACAGAAATAGCATCGTAAGAGAAATACCTCCGGGTATTTCTGAGCCGGTAGCCGGGAAACCCTGACACCAGTGACAAAAATCTGCTTCCCTTCAGTGAAGACAAAGCTTTTATCCAACGTCTTTGAAATAGCTACATATTCTTACAGTCTTTTTTTAACCATTTCGAACTACGTGAGAGTTACCCAGGCAAAAATGGGAAACAGAGATCATAGAGAATCCCGGTGTTTGATGAAGACTGGATACCTTAAGAATGACTCTCGTAACTTATGGGCGGAGTTATCCACAGAGAAGAAAAGAACTGCGTTTTTCTTTGCACTTATTTGTACGAGACGTTCGCTTCCCAACATTACGTATAGATAAGGAAACTTTAGAACTTACTTATTTCTCTTAGTTTTGATGCTAAGATCATCGTTTTCATCCTCTGGACAAGAACTAACACATTTATCTGCTAAAAAGAAAGAAATAGTTATTAGATTTGAACTAGATAAATGGGAATACAAATTCCTCAAATTAACCTTTCATTTCTTGTCTTTGGCCGCTGCTCAGGTTTTCACTATTGTTCAGTCTCCATCTCCACGGAGCATTTTATAAATAACACATATTTCATCAGAACCTCAGAATTGCCTTCATCCAAATGAAAGTGACAGCAATAAACCCGACCGTTTTCGTGCTGAAAAAATACTCATTGTTCATCTGTGACACGATTGTTTTAAATCTTGTTAACGTTTCACCCGATCCTCCCTCCCCCCTTCCCTTAAAAACGCAACTGCAAAGGCAACTCTGCAAAGTTATTTCAGTGCTGGCAGCCTGAAGGATTCCACGGTGCTAAGGGGCTCCGGAGCCTCCCTCCTTAAACTAGAACGCTGCTTTTCCACAAGTTCAATGGGCAGTACAGCAAAGCTGCGGAGATACCAACCACCCCCTCCCTCCTGACGCTGCACCGTCACACTCCTGGTTGGGTCTGGAGACACTCGCCCTTGGAGGACGCTGAGGTTGCACGGTCACTCATAACAGATGTGAAGCGTATGGAACAGGTATCTACCGGAAATTATTATTAATTTTTTTTTGACGTATACAAACTGCAGTTTTCATCAAAATTCAAACGGACAGACCACCAGAAGTCACGTCCATCCAGTTTGTGCGGGGGCTCTTCCGTAGCTCACCATGAATTAGCTGAGAAATGTAAAATTCAAACTGTACGTGGTGAGCTCGGGAACATCCGAAGCACCAAACCTCAGCCTTTCTATATTGGATTGGCAATGAAGATGTGTCTTGCTATTTAGGAAACTATGAAAAAAAACACATTAAAAATAAATGTAAAATTGAACTTAGGTTATGGAGATAAAAGGTTTGAATAACTTGATATGGTGAGATCTGATCTCACTGGAATCAGATGGAACTCCAAGACGTCTGCTAGGAAAGGGGTCCAATCTTTGTGCCGCTCAAGCTAACAGAAATTTGGCCGTTTATTTCTAGTTCCAATTTAAGAATCTCATTCTTATCTCCTTTTGTTTCCCTGTTTCAGGGAAATCACACATTTATTAGCGTGCTTTCAGCAAATGTTACCTTTTATTCACGTTCAGTGCGTGGCCGCGGCATGCACTAAGTCGCTGCAAAAGGAAGACCGAAAAGCGAAGAGCCGCCGTGAGGCTGCGGCGCGGGGACAGAGGCCCCTGGGGAGGGAACGCAGGGCAGGTGCGGACCGACACCTCACTGACTCCAACTTAAAACGATAATATGGAGCAATGAATGGCATTCCGAAATGAGGAGTTTGATCTCAACGTTCCTGCCGCTATACCAGCATTGTGAACGCATAACTGAATTCAATCGTGTTTCGAGTACACATAAATTCACTGAAACTATTACCTCTTCCTGGTAAATTCTTCTTGGGGATACCCAATTGAAAATGTAAAGAAATAGGAAAAACAACCTGTAAACTCAGAAGGTGGAACGTAATTCAACAGATATTACAAAGGTATTAATCAGGAGTTGAAGGCCCTGCGGAGGCAGCGGTGACGTTAACTTTAATGAATGCTGCAGGCAATAATATGGAGTGACGGGGTACGGGATGGTGTCTTCCAGGAGAGCTGAAGTTTAGGGTGAGTGGGGAAGCACCACCCTGTTCCTACCGAACCTCACCACTACTAACGAGAAGGAAAAGCCGTGCCCGGGGGCAGCTCCTGCGGTGTCCCCCTCCAGAGCCGGCTGAAGGACCCGCGCCGTGCCACGCTCCGACATGACGCATCCCAACGATGGGATGTTCCTTTAGCCAAGCGAGCACATGGTGGCGAGTCCGGCCCAGGCGGGGACCCTTTCCCATCGGCGTCCCCAGGGGATGGAGCGAACTCACCGGGGACGGCAGACGGGCACGTGCAGTTCTCCAGCTACTCGATGGTGAACTCAAATTTGAAGTCATCTCACGACAAGACCTTTCACAGATTTCTAAAGAGGATACGTAATTCTTAAATTTTGCTGTGAAAAATACGCGAGCTGGGCACTTATAACCTTTAATGACCACATAGCTTTCAGGTAAAAGAACTCTGACACAAGACACCTGATTTCAAGAGTTCGCTTCCACCCGCCGGTGCCCGACACACCTCAGGGTCGGGCAACACCTCGTTGCTCACCGAGGACACCAAATCCCTCTCCCTTCGCCTGCACGACTGCCTGCTCTGGGTATAGTGTCTCGGATAAACGGGCCAAGGTTAGAGGCAGCATCTTCCCTTAAAATTTCAGTGCAACGGAGAACTCCGTGAGACACGGCCAGTGGTATCTCCGTCTCACCCAGGGACCCACCGAATCACACCGCGCCGCCGGACCGCCGGTACGATCACAGACCCACTGCGAAAGGGAAGCGAGGCAGCCGAGCGCAAAACGTAACCACTGATTTAAAGCTTGGAGGAAGAATATTACTTGACAATAATCTTTCCATGAAACCGTGAAGCGGAGCACTGCCCCGGTCCGACGGTCTACCGAGCTCAGTGCTGATTAATTAAACCATTCAGCTAAGCCCGGCCAGGTCGCGAATTCCGCTTCGCTTTCCAGAAGGAAGAGGAAATACGGGCGTTGACCAGGTGAGGTGACGCGGTGTCAGGCCCCGGGCCACCGGCAGCAGGCTGGAAGGGGCGCTGCCACCCCCCGGGCAGCACGGGAGCCCCGGGGCTCCCCCGGCCCTCCTGGGACCGCGCTCGGCGTTTCTGCCTGAACGCTCTCCGGCCCGAAGTATTTGTGGGAACAGAGCAAACTACATCATAACTGGTTTTGAATAGGGATCGCACCAGCTGTGAAGCAGCACGTCATTTTCTCTCGTCAGAATCTCGGTTTTCTTTTAATCAGCTGAAAAAAATACCGCCCTCAGCCCAAACACCCAGACAACCCCTCGGAGCAGGCGGAGGAATGGGAAGAGAGAAAAATGCCTTTCTCCGCCGCAATGAGACAGAACCATTTCAAGGCATATCTGAGGGGAAATCGGGATGTTCTGGTCCGTCTGTGACCGCACGGAGACAGAGGAGTAACCATTCCAGGGGACGGCCCGATGGGAGCCCGTTAGAAAACAGCCGTGACACCCTCATAAATCTCCCTAAGAACTAATACTTTGTGGAGGCGGAGTAATTGATAAATGAGTAATTTTTCATTTACGCCTAAATTATAAATGCACTTGATCTTTCAGCGGAGCGATGCGCAGATAACCCACAGCACCCCATGAATAACTACGCTTGCCAACTTTTTTCATGCCTCTGATTTAAAAATTCTAATTAAAGCTCAGCAGCAGCAACTAAGCTAAATAAATTTGGCAACCATTGTTGCAAACACACAGCTCATTTGTGTTATTTATTTACTCGAGATTATAAGCTAAGAGAAATGGTAACAAATAATTCCTTTCACCTCGGCAGCTAATATATACTAATTATAACCCGACTGTCTCAAATACTGAGCAACCGCAAGTCCCAATTATAGCAAGGAAGATTAAGACTATCAGCAACAACGAAAGCCGTGGTCATAAAGAAACTGGTGAATCAAATCTTGGTGGTACGTATAGCTATTAAATAAATAAAAAGGATGGAACACGCAGCAAAAAATAGATTTTTGAAGTGAAACATATCAACAATGACTTTAGGCTCTTCTTGTTAATTAGTTACAGACCATGAGCAATGACTTTGGCCATCATTGCCCCTTGTCAGTAATTAATTGATCATTCACTATGTCCTGTAATAAAAAACATATGCTGTATTTTTCTCCCGAAGAATGAACTTCAGCAGAAATGCTTTGGAATTTTTAGATACACAGCTCGCGTTATTCAAACCATATCAAAGATGATCTGCATACAAGCACCCGGCGATTGAAATTTATATTGAAAAATGAAATGACATTGTGTGTTGACAAGGACTACACTACTAGAAAACCATTCTTTGTAGCTCTTTTCGGGTAAAATTCTGCTAATACTGATAACGTAAATCCTGATTATCTCTCACTTTTATCTACCTGCAGACACAGCGTTTCACGTCCACAAACGCGCACTCGCAGCCCTTTCGCAGCGGTGACCTGGGAGCTGTGCGTGCGCCGCAGCCCTGGGGGCCGGAGCGTAAAAGGCAGCTCCTCGCCTCGCGAGACCGGCAGTGCTACGCGTCGTGATAAAATACCACACTTTAAAAGAATGACCAAAGTCTCATTTTTTTCCCCCTCCGTTTTTCTAGACCTCACCACTAAAGAACAGCCATCGGCTGACGGAGGCTCTCCACTGAACTGCCGCAGAGCGGAATATTCAAGAATTAGGAGCAGCTCATCAAGAGAAGCAGCGTTTCGTACGCCCGCCGTACGCCGTGAGTCCTCCCGGGACCGGCCGGTCTCGCTGCCACCGCTCCCACGTGAGAGCCAATGTACAGCGTCAGGAAATAAAAGGAGCACTGTCGCGGCACGGAGCAGCTCCCAGTAACGGGGAGTCCACAAAAACCGGTGAAACATAATCTTTGGAGAGAAGTGTGGTGGAACTGACTGCAGAGCCACGACTGCACGGGGAAGCAGAGGCTGGCACGCCGGGCTGCTCCTGGACTGGTCACCATCACGGACGAAATCTGGACTGAACAATGAAAGTATGGAAAGCAGGAAAAAAAGAGAGCCCGGTGAGGAGCACGGGATGGGAAAACTGCCTCGGCGACCTGGCCGTCTTGGGAGGAGCAGACGGTGAACACCTCGGGCGACTGACACGCCATGCCAAGGGACGTTCCTTCAGCTGTACTTGGAGCCACCGAAGACGGGGTACTGCCAATCGGCACGTTGTTCTTTGGCCACACTCTGCCCTTCAGGAATCCACAGAGTTTGGAAGGTGCGGGGCAGAGTCACGTTTAGATGGAAGCACCCACTTCTCCACCAAACCTTTTAGCGCTCATTAGAGGTTTACTACTGGGATTTTCTCACCCCTCTACAACTTGGCTGGATAATCATTAGCTACGGAGTATCTGCTTTTGTGTAACAGCTGAATAATGCATTGGCAATGCACTCCTAATGTACATCCTGGAAATAAGTGTAATAAAACATAAAGACAGTACCTTCCGAGATGTATTTTATACATCAAAGATTCATCTCGTATAAGAAGCCACCTGCTTCTTCACTGCCAATAACGAGAACGTTCCATCCCCCAGCTCAGCACATCAGTGAAAATAAGGGGTTTGCAATAAACACCAATTTTAACGCAATACTATATATGAAATCTCAAAAGGAAAACCACCCTAATTACGGTTATCAAACTTTCACTGAGCGTATTTAGTCACCAAGTTTCATTTGACATTTGAGTTTAAATAGAGGCAAATAATCACAGGGTTTTAGTTACTTGCTGCAGCTTCCAGCTTGCGCTTGTGAGGAGGATCCTCGATGATCCGGTTTATGTCGCCGCGGTGCTTCAGGTCCACCGGCTTCTCCCAGACGGACAGCTGCATTGTAGGGTTGAAGAAGAAGACCCGGTCATCTCCAGTCCAGACTACACACCTATTCCAAGTGATAAACTATGCTTAGATAATGTCAGATACGCCCACGAACAAGAAATTAACCCACCGCCGGCTCATTGCCTCTCCGTTTGCAGCAGGCGGGTGAGACCGCCGGCCTGCCCCGGGCCCCGCCGCCCACGCCGCTCACCTCGGGGACAGCAACTCTCTCCTCATCCATAAAATGTCATAGAAATGGTCCAAACACCCCCCAAAAAAGCAGTAGGTGAAACATTCTATCAAGGCAGGGGAAAAAAAAAACAAGGTGTGGAGGAACGCCGTGGTGCTCACAGGAAGAGAAGCCCCAGGAAAATACATTCCATGTTCTCACGCCGTGGCTGAGAGCAGCAAGCGGCAGAAGCCTCGGCAGCGGGGCTGCGCAGCCGTCCCTGCAATGCCCACGGGCCGGGGCTGTGCCTGCGCCTGGAGGGCGGCCGTGGGAGCCTTATCGGGCTGCACTGGTCACAGGAGGTGTAACACAGGCATGCCCGTAGCATCCCCATGACATCCCTGTGGAAACCCCATGGCATCCCTTTGGCATCCCCATGGCATTCCCGTGGTAACCCTGTGGCAACCCCATGGCATCTTCATGGCACTACCACGGCATCCCCATGGCAACCCCATGGAATCACCAGGACATCCTCACGGTAACCCCGTGGCAACCCCATGGCATCCCCATGGCACCCTCATGGTAACCCCGTGGCAACCCCATGGCATCCCTGTGGCATCCCCACGGCAACCGCATGCCAACCCCATGGCATCCCCATGGCATCACCGTGGCATCACTGCAGCATCACCGTGGCACCTCCGTGGCATCCCCACGGGCTGCCCCCACCCCCTGTGCCAGACAGGCACAACCAGCCCCCGCAGAAGTCTGCCACAAAGGTTTAGGTTGATTTTTATGGGCTCTGTTTCAAGTTAGAAAAACGCGACCAAGTGCTGCTGTCCAAACGGCAGTTCCTTGACTCGGTCAGCTACAGTATGCGTGACAGCGGGTCAGCTTTTTGTCCTGACATTCATTTAAAATCAGCTAAAATAATATTAAAATAAGTATTGCACCATCCTTAATGGACATTCAAAAACCTCAAGTTGTACTTCACTAAATCTATACGTAAATAAACAAACAGAATATCAATCTCAAGGCCACACTTTCTGAATCCTAAAGAAAACTAAGAAACGTCATACACACACTCGGACTTCCTCACACACACACACACATTTATAATAGGAAAATGTTGGTCTCTCTGAAACATAAATACCTGGAAGGGACAAATTTTATCGTTAGAAGGTCTGAGGCTTAACTCTTATTAAAAGCAGGGAACAAAACTGGTTTAAAAAAAAAAATCTGGTCTGAGTAAATACTGCAAATAGGAAAAATGCTCCATCACTGCAGAGTACTGTAATAAGATAATCCAACATACTCCGTGCACCACTGGTAAGACACCGCCATCGATCTTGCCCAAACACGTAATGAAAAACAGATAACGTGGGTGAGAGGCGGTGGGGGAGCGGCAGGGCGCCGGGAGCAGCTCGGCGTGAGGGGGTTACTGAGCCCCAACACCACCACAATTACGTTCTGTGGAGTTACACGTTCTCCCAGCGAACAGGAGCACAACACTGGTTGTACGAACCCGGCTGCGGACTTCAGTCACACTTACAGCCCACGGAAGTTTTGGCATCCCGAATTCAGTGACACGGACGTGACAAATATTTTAATAACATTCTGGGGTTTTTAGTATGTTTTGGATCACAAAAGAGCCTCACGAGACAGATGCTCTAATCCTCTGCTCCACAGTGATTAGGTGGAATCTAATTACCACTCCTCACTTTGTACCTTGGAGCTACAGGAACCTCTGTTCTCCCCAAAACACCGACCCACCAGCCCCGAGCCCCCTCGGCAGGACGCACCAAGGGGCACTTCACGGGAACGTCTCACACCAAGGCTCCACGCTCCCAGAAATGCCACAGTCATCCAAGAAGGAAGGGGAAACATCTTGGGATTTAGCTGAAGAGGACAGATGCGGCTGATTAATATAACTGGGTTACGGTTATCCTTTTATAAATATTCGAATTATGGTCCAACCCTGCCTGGGAGGAAATGCAGCTCCGAAATGCCCCTCACTCTAATTTCCTTCCTCAGCAAGTTTAGAATCATAGAATCATAGAATTGTCCATGTTGGAAGAGACCCCTGGGATCATAGAGTCCAACCATCTACCCTACTCTACAAAGTTCTCCCCTACACCACATCCCCCAACACCACATCCAAACGTCTCTTAAACACATCCAGGGATGGGGACTCAACCACCTCCCTGGGCAGTCTATTCCAATGCCCCACCACTCTTTCTGTGAAAAATTCTTTCCTAATGCTCAGTCTAAATCTACCCTGGTGGAGCCTGAAGCCATTCCCTCTTGTTCTGTCATTAATTACCTGTGAGAAGAGACCAGCACCAACCTCTCTACAGTGTCCTTTCAAATAGTTGTAGAGAGTGATGAGGTCTCCCCTCAGCCTCCTCCTCCTCAAACTAAGCAGTCCCAGCTCCTTCAGCCGCTCTTCAGATGGTTTGTCTGCGAGGCCCTTCACCAGCTTCGTTGCCCTCCTCTGCACTCGCTCCAACACCTCCATATCTCTCTTGTATTGAGGTGCCCAAAACTGGACACCATACTCGAGGTGTGGCCTCACCAGTGCTGAGTACAGGGGCACAATCACCTCCCTACTTCTGCTGGCCACGCTATTTCTAATACAAGCCAGGATGCCGTTGGCTTTCTGGGCCACCTGGGCCCACTGCCGGCTCATGTTCAGCCACGTGTCAATGAGAACCCCCAGGTCTCTTCCTGCCCGGCAGCTTTCCACCCACACCTCCCCAGGCCTGTAGCGCTGCACGGGGTTATTGGGGCCAAGTGCAGGACCTGGGTTTGTACACTGGAGGATTTGAACCGCTCGGGGAACTAGTTGCCAATGACGGTAAACTTGCAATCGGCATCTTGTTTGGGATGTGCCATGGTACCACGTGCACGCGGGACTGTCGAAGTCACTATTTGATTCGAACCAGTGGGTTTGGAGACGTGTGTTCTCCTCTGCCCGTGCGCTGCTGCGCTCACGGCTCCTCTGGCTGCGCACACGGGTCCTGATGGTGCTCGGTAATCACTGAGTATCCCCAGGTCTCGCGTGCCACCACCCCAGGTTACAAACCCTGGGGTCCCTTGTGACACCTCTTCACTTTTGCATGACTAATATAATCTGACATTTAATTTAAAATTAACATCCCTTTCCCCATGTAACATGTCACCTGTTCCTCTTTGGTGTAATAACGGTTTCAATTATCCGCAGGGGCCGCGTGGTATTTTGTTTCAGTCACAGAGCATAAACTGGAAATGCTGATATTGTTATGTTCATATTTCCCTTTAGAAAATTGCAATTTGAGAATGAGCAAGGGCACAAGATGATGATATTAGTGTTGGGGTTTTTTTTTTATTATTTCATAAGATAGGTAAAGTTTGGTAACTTGGATTCCTGAATTTTTTTCTGCCATTAAAAATGAGGCTCTCGCTACTCCTGCCCGGGGCCTGGTGATGCCCCACCAGCCGCGGGCCCCACAGAAGCAGGGAGCCAACCTACGGGTGGGGAGTGGTTGAAGTAAGTTCAGAATTTGTGTTGCATATCTACTTTCAACCTATCAAAAAAAATTGTAAATTGTCATTGAAGCACCCTACAGCCACGTTCCACCACGAGCCACGGGGCGGACGAGATATCGCCACCTCAGAACACAGGACAACTGCCAGCGCGAGGGCTATGCCCCCTCCCTCCGGTCCCAAGGAGCAGGTTTTTATGCCTTTTTTCGCACCCGGAGCGCTCACTGGGTCACTACACAGCCCTCTGGAAACCCAGAAATGTGGGGTTTCTCCCTAGAGAGTGCAATATCACCCGTTTGGATGCGAGTGGTGCACTTTGGGGGAGGCACTGGCTGCCCATCCACCGCTCAGCGGCCACTGCCGGAGAAGAGGGGGTGCGGTGAGATGGCTCTGTGGGTACCATGGGCTATGGCCCCTGTCTTGGAAGGGATGAAACCATAACCTGCCCATGACACCACTGGACTCCAACGGTTCCTCTGTGCTACGCCACAGAGCAGCAACTGTCCAGAGGAGAAACGATTGATGCAAATCACATATTTATGATGTTGAAGACTAAGCAGGACACCAGACTGCGCTTACTGCACTGGTTTGCAAAACGGCACAATACGATAATAACAAGTAACGGCTGATGTCCACGTGCAGTGCCTGAGCCAAAGATCCCAGAGGTGTCAGCCACTGAGGATAACCTCATTATTTCATCCAGCGTACCAATGCATATAGGTAAGGGGGGTAAAAAGTGCTTCTAGACAGCCATTCAGGCCAGAAAGCGAATAAAGGTTTTATCTATTTAAAAATGACACAAGAGCTTTAGTTACCCAACATGTGGTTATCTGAGTGGGAATGTGGTCAGGAAACCTGGCTCATGAGACACAACCTGTTTCCACTGAAATCAACCCCATTCTTGCAAGTCAGTGAGAGTCACCCACTGCCAAGGAAATAACCAGGAGAGAAAGAGAACCTGGCCCTAAAAAGCAACAACATTTCTTAGGAACCTTTCCTCTCCCACCCACCCAAGCGCCACCCAAGCTGAGCTGCCCGAGGAGCACGGCCGGCCACCGCTCCGCTCCCAGCCGGCACGCGGCCGCACGCCCGCAGGACCGCACAGACGAACCATCGGTTGCCTCCTGCCGGCGCTGGTCCCCGGCTGAGCCGCGGCTCCGCCGCACACCGCCCTCACCGCGCAGCTGCCCGGGAGCTGGCTCACGCCGCCCGTGTGGCTCCCTCCCCGCGTTTCCTTATGTACACGGTTAATGAGGAAAAGCTCCAGCAGAACCCGGCGTTGCTACGTAGCACCCAGGGCAGCGCGTCTTCCCCGCGTGCCCGACCCCTCGCGCGTGTCTGGCAAAGGAAACGGCATCGATGGACGGCTTCTAGCGGGTCCGATCGCATCTGCTTACCATGGAGATCCTGGCACTGGAGTGGATGCCACGGGCTTGTTGCCGTTGGATGTGCTGTCATCCTCATTTACTAGTTTAAAAGAATGACCCTTGAAAGACAGATAGAGATTAGTCAACAAATAAAGCCGATGCAGAAGACTGTTATTGTTATACAAATCACTCACTTTAACGTGCAGTGGATTACCCTTATTGCCGTCATTCCACGAGCAGCTTTATGAACAACCAGCTACCTTGAGAATAGCCCAGATAAACGGGAAATAATAAAAACGTCGCCCCACTTACAGCGATACAAATGACTAACCAGCAGATGGGCTTTCGTCCAGGCCAACAGCTCACTGGGGACAGCGGGCGTAACTCTGGGCGCTGCTGCAACGAGGAGAGCCGCCGCGCCAGAAGCGGAGGACGGGGAGTGATGCCCACCCTAACGAGGGGCAGGAGCGGGCAGGAGGGTGCTCCCACCGCCGCCCGCCCCCGGGGCCGTGCACAAAGCGGCAGCGCATGGATGGGAGCGGTGTTGAGATGGCCAGGAGAGGGGTGGCACACGTGGCAGCGGAGCACCGAAGGGCATCGCTTGCACGAGCACAGGAGGAGCAGCGGAGAGAGCCCGGGGAGCAGACACTGCCCCGCAGAGCCCAGAGCCCTCGCTGCCCCCCCCGGCTACTGGCTTCTGCGCAGTCTTTCGGGTACTACAGAAAGACATAATAACAACAGCAAGAGCGACCGTCCCTGGCTTTGATGGAGCGACTGCATCAGTGGACAAGGGGAGAGCTATGGATGTTGTCCATCTGGGCTTCTGTAAGGCCTTTGGAGAGGTATGGATTCGATGGGTGGACTAACAGTCCGGTGGATGAGGAATCGCTTGGATGGTCACATCCAAGGGTAGTGGTCAACGGCTCAATGTCCAGATGGAGATCAGTGACAAGTGGTGGCCCTCAGTGGTCCGTACAGGCAGCAGTACTGTTCAATATCTTCTTCAATGACACAGACAGTGGGATGGAGTGCACTCTCAGCAAGTTTGCAGATGACACCAAGCTGAGTGGTACGGTTGACACGCTGGAGGGAAGGGATGCCACCCAGAGGGACCTGGACAAGCTTGAGAAGTGGGCCTGTGTGAACCTCATGCAGTTCAGCAAGGCCAAGTGCAAGGTCCCACGCCTGGTTCAGGGCAACCCCCGGTATCAACCCAGGCTGGGGATGGAGGGACTGAGAGCAGCACTGAGGAGAAGGACTTGGGGGTACCTGTGGATGAAAAGCTGGACATGGGTGGTCACAGCCCAGCGAGCCCCCGGCACCCCGGGCTGCATCCCCCGCAGCGTGGCCAGCGGGGCGAGGGGGGGATTGTGCCCCTCTGCTGCGCTCTGCTCTGCTCTGGGGAGACCCCCCCCAGTGCTGCCTCCAGCTCGGGGGGTCCCCACAGCAGAAGGACACGGAGCTGTTGGAGTGGGGCCAGAGGAGGCCCCGGAGATGCTGGGAGGGCTGGAGCCCCTCTGCTGGGAGGACAGGCTGGGAGAGGTGGGGGGGGTCAGCCTGGAGAAGAGAAGGCTCCGGGGAGACCTCAGAGCCCCTTCCAGTGCCTAAAGGGGCTCCAGGAGAGCTGGGGACAAACTTTTTAGCAGGGCCACAGAACAAGAGGCAATGGCTTTAAACTAAAAGAGCGGAGATTTAGACTAAATACAAGGAAGAAATGTTTTACGCTGAGGGCGGTGAGCCCCTGGCGCAGGTTGCCCAGAAGGTGGGAGATGCCCCATCCCTGGAGGTGGTCAAGGCCAGGTCGGACGGGGCTCTGAGCAACCCGATGTAGTTGAAGATGTTTCTGCCCAGGGCAGGGGTTGGACTAGATGACCTTTAAAGGTCCTATCCAACCCCGACCACTCCATGACTCCATGATCCTGCGGCTTCAGCCAGCAGTACCCCCCCGACAGAGGGGACCTGGCCGCACTGCTGCCCCCACCGAACCCCGCTGCGGCAGGGTTGGGCCGCTCTGCACGAGGCCGGCCGTGCGGACGGAGCACCGGCCACCGCAGGGGGGGCGTAGGGCACAGCCGACAAGCGCGGGCAGCGTTTCACCGGCTGAAGAACGGCTGTTTACTGCAGTGGCTCACGAACTGCTCTGCGAGGGGGGGGGGGGGGGAAGGCAGCGATCCAGCTCAGTGCGGTATCAAAACAGGAGAGGCACGTACTTAATTAAAAAATAATAAAGCGTATGTCCAGAGGTCTTCACCTTGAAAGCATCTTACAACTTAAAGCCCTAAGGAACGTGTCCGAGCACCGGCGCAGCTGCACGTGTGGGAACACCACGGCGCCCGGTGGGCAGGGGAGGTTTCCGGCACAGAGCCCAAAGACGCAGCGCGACAAGAAGGTGCCGAACGGAAACGAACGGCCCAGCAGCTCGGTCCCCCTCCTCCCGCAGGACACAGCTCCGGCTGCAAAAAGCCTGAGCGGAGGGAGCAGGAGCGCGGGGGAAGAGACCACCCCCGCTCCCGGGCGCCTTCCAGCGTCTTCCACGCTGCTGCTTTGGGAGCCTGCGATGTTCTCCCACACCCCCGCGCTCGGATAAAGGTTCCCCTCATTTAGCTGTAGCCTTTTGCATGAAGTCCGCGTGAGCTGTGCAGAAAGGCCGTATTTCCATCTATCTCACAGAAGCTGGGAGTATGACTCAGGTTCTTTTCTTCCATACAATAATCCAGGCTTTTGTGTAAAGAGCTAATGAAGTCACACACATACAGTGTTATCCATCTGTAAGTTGCACATAATATTTGCTCTCTGTTTATGTTCACCCGACAGTGTTATTTGAGGGCTGTGCAATCACCTGTAAAGGAGGGCTGCAGAAGTGCGCGGCGTTTTAAATGAGCAACACCAAAAAGGTGGGGGCCGGGAAAAACCCTCCTGCCTGGAGGTGGGGCTGACGCCGAGATGAGCAGCAGGACGGCCGGCGAGGGCACCCTGCCCTGCGCGGGGGCCGCCCCAGCCCCGCGGCTCCCTGCCGCCGCAGCCAGGCACAGAGAATCCCGGACACCCTCTTCCTGCACTTCGGCTTCTCAGGACACGAATTGTTGTCCCGGGCGGTGTCACACCTCCACATTTGCACACACACACACACACCCCCCATAGACTCGCTTCTCCTCCAGCGTGGGGAGAAAGCCAGCCGCGAGCATCCCGCTGACACCCACGCCACAGCGCAGGGCTCCTACGAAGCACCGAGATAAATTATAAATAGATAACTCTATAAAATCGACCATAGGGAACGATTCCCTATCACCAGCAGGGCTCCAGTCACGGGACGGTCCTTTATCCTGACTGCGATTTGTACAGTTCAACAGCTTAAAGAGGTTTTTAAAAGAAGAAACGCCAGTGCAGACCTTATCGCCATCGCTCTCCACGGGGGTACTCTTCCTCTCCGTGTGTAAAATGAAGGTCGGTGCGCAGGGGGATCTACTCGGTTCTTTGCCGTCATCTGGGAGGGGAAAGGATTTCTTTTTAATGTGCAGCAAATACATTCCCAACAATCCAAAACTTGCAAAGAAAAAACCAAACCACTGCCTGTGGCTCCAAATCTCCTCACCTCCTCCTCCGCCCTCGCTCCTTTATTTACACGGCTACGCGTGTGCGGAGGACCATACCACCTCCCTAAGCATCACGCCGGACTTTAACGGGACGTATTCACGTACTTTACCGCGAGGCTTTTACTGCACTGAGCTTTTTGTCCTGCCTTCCCTGAACAAAACCCTTTGTCCCATGGGCCATGCGCACCTCCCCGGGGGCACGGCCGCCCCCCGCAGCCCGGAGACACCGCGCTGCTCGGGGTCAACCTCCGCAGGAACCCCCCGGAGCCCTTCACTGCATTTCCACTGGACGCAGTTGTAAGAACACACTCAGCTGTCCCCATCCCGCAACGCTGAGCACTAAAGTCTTTCCACTGGCTACAAAATCTGTACCTTTTGGGAACAGAGAGGCCACAAGGGACAGTGAGGAAAGGCAAAAAGGCAGCAGCTACGAGGTACAGACCTAACAACGAGTGAAAAGTAGTTTTGACAGTAAGAAACTAAAAAAGACACTCTTTTTTTTTCCTTTTTGGTTCTCTTTATTCATCATCTTGTCCCTCCACACATCTATGGGGGTTTGAGCAGGTTCCCCCTCGTCCCCTGGCCCATCCCGCCGGCAGGACGAGGTACGTATACTCCTTGTAGGAGAAGCGGTGCGGGGGCCGGCGCAGGCAGCCCCCTCCCACTGCTTCTTCCCCCCCCCAGCCGCGGGAGCAGAGCGGGGACAGCAGCGCCTCGCGCACATACGGCCCCGGCACTTCTGCCTTAGAGCCTGCAAAATTTTACACACAGTTAAACAACAAACAGTGGTGATGTTTCAACTCCCTCATGGTAAAAACTCCACGAGCAATACATAATCATAACCAAGCACTGATTGGGGTAATGGTTTTAAACTGGAAGAGGGGAGATTTAGATGAGATGTTCAGGAGGAATTCTTGGCTGTGGGGGCGGTGAGCCCCCGGCGCAGGGTGCCCCGAGGAGCTGTGGCTGCCCCATCCCTGGAGGGGTTCAAGGCCGGGTTGGACGGGGCTGGGAGCGACCTGGGCTGGGGGGAGGTGGCCCTGCCCAGGGGGGTGGAACGAGATGATCTTCAAGGTCCCTTCCAACCTCCACCCTTCTATGACTCTTGTGCATATGTGCCTGAAGAGCTCCAGCACAGTGATAAAACTGCCAGAGGAGGCTCAAACCTCTCAGGAGTGGGGACTGTGGGGTTCCGTCCCCGTGCACAGCTCTGCACACCCCCAGCTCTGCGGGGAGCCCCCCACCCGCCACCCCAGCTCTGCGCATGGCCACCACGGGCTCCCCGGGGAGCTCCAGCGCAGCCATACACTGCAAACACGGGCCGGTACTATCCGGATCAGGAGCGCCATAACGAGCACGAGCCGTGACATACCTCACCCCTTCTCCATCTCAGGACGTACGGAGCGCCTTCTGTCTGCCAAAGAGACTAAAGCGACTTTGGTATAGTCACTTCAAGAAACTATTTGCAAGCACTGCTTTTCTAGGACTGCGTATCATATAGCAGATCCACACGTCAAAATACCATCTAATTGATTTTAAAATTACTCAGACCACAGAATGGGCACACGCGCAACAGGAGCTACACCGAGGAACAGGCTGGAGTCTCCGCCATTTCACTCTGCTTCGCCGTGGGATACAGCACAATAATAAAAATTTAAATATATGTCATTTTCCTCAGAAGACAACTTACTCAATTTTTATGGGTAGTGAAAAGGAAGATTTACAAACCATATCAATTAATTTCCATACTAAAGGAGCTCGGAGTAGGGAGCAGCTAATACATATCAAAAAGGTCTCCAAATTTATCGTTCTTCACGAGACGTCTGTTAACGGGGAATCAAAGCATTACCAGGCGCATTGGTCTTCGAGTGCAATAAAGTCAGACGCAGCTTCAGCCCACCGCTGCCCGCTGGAGAGGTGACAGGAATGCCAGCAGAGTGTTTGGGAGGGCCGGGGACAGCGGAGGGACAACGCGGGACCCCGCGGGGACCGGCCCCGCCAGCGGCAGTGCCGCCCACCAGCGCCCGGAGAGGCGGGAGGCGGCCGCTGGCGCCGGCAAACGGCGGCACCCACCACCATAGAGCCCCGCGAGAGGAACGGCGACACGGCGAGAGCACAGCCGAGGAGCGGGATGCTTCTCGCAGGCACCGCTCTCGGGGGTCTGGAGGCACAAATTGGGCACCTGGCTGAAATTACACTTTGCCAATATGTTCTCCAGCTCTGAAACACGGCAGAAGAAAGATGACGTGTAGTTTCTTTGCCCTGTGCTTTGCCACCACTCCGTCTCTCCCGCTGCTGTTCCCCTGGGATAGCCGTGGTGGCTCGTTCTCGGCTCCCACGGCGTGCTACGAGCCAGCCCTGCGCGGCACGGCAGGCACAAGGCGCCCGCACAGCCTCCCTCCTTGCTGAAGAGGCTTTGAACCCAAAATGTTAGCGTGCCTCCTGGAAATACGTCCAGAGAGGACGAAAGGAACCTTGAGACATCCCCTCTGCAGCAAATGTTCCTTTTTGATTTTGCAGCAGTTTAAAGGCAGCCGGAACAGCCCGGCTTTGGGTCGGCTTTTGCAGGTGCACAGCTGGCGCTGGCCACGTTCTGCGGGCGCACATCTGGCGCTGGCCACGTTCTGCGGGCGCACATCTGGCGCTGGCCACGTTCTGCAGATACACAGCTGGTGCTGGCCACGTTCTGTGGGCACACATCTGGCGCTGGTCACATTCTGTACGTACACAGCTGGTGCTGGACATGTTCTGTGGGTGAACATCTGGCGCTGGCCATGTTCTGCGGGCGCACAGCTGGCGCTGGGCCGAGGGCACCCCGGCCAACCATGTGCTGGGAGCCTTTGAGCGCACCGCTGCTGAGTGGCACCGCAGGTCTCAGCATTTCCAGCTCTCGACTCTTCTGCTCTTGCCATGAAATAATCACAGAATCATAGAGCCGTTATGGCTGGAAAAGACCTTTAAGATCACCAGTTCCAACCGCTGTCTAACTCTCCCGGGCCCACTTCTAACCCATGTCCCTGAGCACCACATCTAGACGGCTTTTAAACACACCCAGGGATGGCGATTCCACCCCTTCCCTCGTCCAGTCTTTGAGAACCCTTTCCATGTAGAAGTTTTTCCTAATGTCTAACCTAAACCTCCCCTGGCACAACTTGCCATTTCCTCTTGTCCTGTCGGCTGTAACTCGAATCCCTGAAGCAACAACTCTGGAAGGCCAATTAGCTGCTGACGAAACAGCCACAACCAAATTGCTGTTCGGGTCCTGTCACTCGAACCCGGAGCAGCTGGACGTGGAGCAGCGCGCTTGGGAAACAATGCTTAACGCACCCTGCGTTTATTTTTTCTCTTAACAGGGAAAGCACATCAACCCTTCTTCCAGCTCCGCTTCTTTCTCTTTTTAACTATTTCTCTAATCCCAGAAAAAAAGCTTTTTAGTAGTAGTAGTAGTAGTTTGATTCTTTTATAGTCTTCATTACCACGTTGGTTTAAGAAGTAGCCAAGATCTTTCACTCACGTATACGCATATGCACACAAGCACGAGGAACACGAAAAGGCATTTACCTAGCTGAGGTCAACTTTTAATGAATCATTACGAGCATTACTACAAACGCATGAATGTCAATTGACAGATTTGAAAAAACTGTTGCAAAAGTGAAATTGGGCAGAGGAGTTTCATAGAATCATAGAATAGAATCAGAATTGTCCAGGTTGGAAGAGACCCCTGGGATCATCGAGTCCAACCATCCACCCCACTCTGCAAAGTTCTCCCCTACACCATATCCCCCAACACCACTACACAGTTTCCTACAGTTGATACTGAGGAAACGAAATCGGAGCGAGAGCCTGAACTGCTCGCGCAGCTCCGGGAGCTCCGCTTTGAGACGTACGACCTACGGTGCAATCGCCTCTCCCGCGGCTGCCCTTCCCCTGCTCTTCAGTAACTGAGGGGTGGCTCAAAGTGCGGCGCACAACTCCGTACAACTCTCTGACAGGGGGGTGCAGAGAGGTGGGAGTTCTGTCAAGTAATAGGGGATAGAACAAGAGGAAATGGCTTCAAGTTGCGCCGGGGGGAGTTTAGATTGGATATTGGGAAGAATTTCTTTACTGAAAGGGTCATCAGGCACTGGGACGCGTGAGCCGGGGCAGTGGTGGAGTCCCTGTCCCTGGAGGGACTTAGGGGTCGTGTAGATACAGTGCTCAGGGACGTGGGTTGGTGGTGGGTTGGCAGTGTTGGGGTAATGATTGTACCGGGTGATCTTACAGGGCTTTTCCAATCTGGGAGATGCTGTGATTGTGGTTCTGTGCACGGGGGCGCCGGTGGGGACCCAGCCGGGAGGCTCTCGTGCAGGGGCAGCCAGTCCCACTCCCCTTTGAACCTTACACGTCTTCGGCGTGGCGACACTCCGTGCTGCCAAGGCCCAAGGCTGTGAGGTCCCTCACAGCAGCGCCGAAGCCCCAGAGAGGGACTCGGGTGCTGCAGCTTTTGCCCGAAACGGAGCATCACCGGTGCAGCACGTGTAGGTGAACTTCTGCAGCGCACAGTTCATTAGGCACTCACACAATAAATATACTTCCACAAAATTTTGGAGGATCAGCACATAATAAAATAAGATGGAAATAAAAAAAAATAAAATAAAAAAAAAAAAAGAAAGCCCTGAAAGTCACTGTGCACGTCAGGAGTCATTTATTTTTATATCTCTGGTTGAACATTGTGACCATTTTCCCTAAGAATAACGTCAAAAGAAAACCAGTTCGAGCCCGTGCTTCGGCCCTGGAGCTCCGGCGTCCCCGCGGAGCTCGGGGCCCGGCGTGCTGCCCGGGCTGTGCCGAGGAGGGATGCCGCGCCGCGCCGGAGCCGCCGGCCCAGGGGCGGGAGGAGGGCGGCGCGGCCGAGGCGCTGACCCACTCGCCTGCCCGAGGAGGGTACCGAGCACACCTCTGTCAGGACTTCTCCCACCGTGAGAGATATCCTCTCCCCGGCACACGCGGGGGAAGGACAGCCAGCGAGGCACGTGCTTACCCTCCACTGGCAGCCGGAGCGCATCTTTGCTCAGGTTCACTTTTTTTCTCGTTAATCAACCTTCCCCCCCCCCCCCCGTCTTTAACTTAAGCGCATAAATAAACTGCAGTCTGACAATTAAGCCACCACATATTTCCAACATAATCATGCAGCTTTTTTCGCCCCTAACCTTAGCGGCGTAATTACTAACGATGTGTTCCCGCACTTGCCGTTACGCGGCCGAAGGATGCGCTGGAGACGGGAGGATAAAGATATCTGATTAAAGAGACTTCTCTCAGGCTCCACGGCAGGCAGAGACGCATGAATAATTCACACTACGGAAAGTAAAGGTGAAGTAGCAAAACTATCTCGGGTATATCACAGAGGACGTAGGTGTATGATCATAAACATCTTATTAAAAGCAGAATTAGAGAGGGAGAGGAAGGGGAAGAGAGAAAAGGGAAAAGGGAAGAAGGGAGAGGGGTTCATTCCAGAAGCAGCTATGGAGAAGAGAGAAAAAAAAAATTGTTTTGCAAACATATTTAGAGGCCAAACCTCCGTTAATCTCAAAGGAAGTTTAAAATTTTCATTCTAAATGTTTCAGAGAATTGGATTTACTTCAAGTGCACCCATCTAAACACTCAGGTTTTTTATTATCCCACCAGCACCTCTGCAGCTCAGTTCCGTCTCTCCCCACAACCTTATTGCTTTTGGGTTTGGGATTAGCCTAAATCCCATATCTGACGGACCCACAGGTCCTCCTCTGTTGGTTCTGGCTTGAGCCACGTGTGGGATTTCAGTGCCGGCTACGAGAGCCAGGCCCGTGCCCTGCTCCCACCTGCAGCCCATCATCACCGCTTCGGGGAATCACATCCTGCTCCCGCTCCTGCCCACACACTGTGTTTCACCCTTTAACTTGTGTCTATTTTCTGCTTTCACCAGTTTTGCCGTGCTCTGCCAAACGCTGTCTCCCCTCTTAGAACAAGTCTCCTTGAGCAGTGCTTTTCTCCTTCTGTAGCCATCTCTTCCTACTCATCCCTCTATTTTTCTGGAGATTGGTAATGGGAACAGTAGAATAACACGGACAAATTCTTTGTCCACTGTACCGTACCGTGGGCTATACGCCTGCTGCAGAGTTCAAGGACAAACGCATTTCACGGCTGGCCTCTGCAGGCACACAGCCAGCACCGCCCCAGAGATGCTGTTTGCCACTACCCTGAAAACAGTTTCTTTGTTAAAGAAGGAAAAGCCGAAGGAAAACCCCTACCAGCACACTCCCTCGGACACCGTGCAGGGCGGGCAGCGTACCATCCCCACCTCCCACACCGCCTCCATGCATTCGTTTCCCACGGAGCTGCGCAGGCAGGAGCATCACTAGGAGCATCATGATGAGCATCGGTTACGAGCATCACGACGAGCACCGCTACGAGCATCGGCTGTGAGCATCACGACAAGCATCACAACGAGCACCGCTACAAGTATCACGACGAGCACCGCGACGAGCACCGCGACGAGTATCACGACGAGCACCGCGACGAGCACCGCTACGAGCACCACGACGAGTATCACGACGAGCACTGCGACGAGCACCGCGACGAGTATCACGATGAGCACCGCGACGAGCACCGCAACGAGCACCGCTACGAGCACCGCTACGAGTTTCACGACGAGCACCGCTACGAGTATCACGACGAGCACCGCTACGAGTATCACGACGAGCGCCGCTACGAGTATCACGACAAGCGCCGCTACGAGTATCACGACAAGCGCCGCTACGAGTATCACGACAAGCGCCGCTATGAGCACTACTGTAAGCATCACAACAAGCATCGCTACGAGCATCATGATGAGCATCGGCTATGAGCATCACAACAAGCATCGGCTATGAGCATCACAACAAGCATCGCTACGAGCATCGCTACGAGCATCGCATCCCACACAGCAGCACCAGCTCCCACCACCACCAGGCACAGCACAGGGTCCCCATTCCTTTGCGTCCTCCCTCCCTGAGCACGAGGCGGCCGCACGCCCATCGCGGGGTGTTTCTACCTGGTTCTGCATTTCCCCCTCGTTTAAGCCTCTGTACCAGTTCTCAGCCTCTCCCGCTGCTTCCGCAGCCCTGCCAGCCAGCCCAGGCAAAGCCGGGCTCCGAGTCAGAGACCTTCGCTGAGTCTTGCTGACGTTCCTTCCTCTGCTCTTTACTTGTGATTCACTTTAAATATCAAGATCTCAGCCCTCGTCTTCAAGGCACTTAACGATCTGAGCTGTGAATACCCATAAAATCATGCAGAGCTCTGGGAGGGCGGTAGTTACAGCTCCGCCTCTCTTGTACCGACTGTAATGCAAAAAAGTCATATTTGTACTTGAGACTGGACTTCTCCAGCTTCCAACGCAGAAATAAATGTGTACTGGAAGACAGGACCGTTGCAAAGTTTACTCATTCTGCTCCAGAAATTGAGAAAATTGTATTCATTTTGCTTCAGAGAAAGAGGGATTTGGTGTTGTCACGAGCAAAATCCAGCCCTGGCAAGCCTTGCTGAACAGTTGCCTCCTTAGAAACCACGCCAAAGAGAGGCTTATCTATACTGCAAAACAAAAGCATGGCTGTAATGCCATGGAAAATCTGTATGTTGCTTAATACTGCCGCTCGTGGCTGAGCGGGTTGGTATTCCAGTTGTCCACCCTAGTCCTCTCTTAGAAACAACTACCTCCGTTTCGGTGCTCCAAGGCTGGAGACACTCCATGAATACATTTTTCAAGGTCCAGAGCTTTAAAAACCCAACAAAACCAACAAACAAACTAACAAAAAAACCCCACAAACTCGGAGGACGGTATCTTCTGACACCATCTCTGCCCCCTGACTGTCCATCCGGCCCACGCTGGTGACTCGGAGGAGGCTGGCTCGCTTGACTTTGCCCCCAGGTACGGGAAGGTCCCAGCACCGGGTCCGGTGGAGCCACCGGGAGCTCAGCCCCGGCCCCACCGCCCGCTGACTCGGGGACAGGTCACCGCAGGACTCGGTCAGGCTCCCAGAGTTTCCGACGGCTTCCTAAAGGGCAGGTTCGCTTTTCTGTAGCTCTTTGAGGCTGATTTGTGAAAACACCTTTATTACTGTTATTTGCTCTTAATTATGATTCCTACTTTGATTGTTTTTCCACTGGAGATAACGAGAGTTTGCAGCAACCTATAGAGAAGAATGCGATCTCCTCAAAAACATTAAAGAAAAATCCATACTATACTTGAGTATACCGTTTTTCTCTTCAATGTAGTTGGCAGCAAATCAAAGATGACAAAAGGAGGAAGAAGAAGGTATTTTGTATTTTCCAGAGAAAGCTGGAAACAAATACACAATGTTCCTCTTATTTACATTACTTGCATGCATATGAAAACGTAACGCTTGCTCTCCCACAGTGACGGCCCCTCCACAGTGCAGCCCTTTGATTTGGGCAACCTGGTGACCAAACGTCATGCTGGCCTTCCTCAAAAGTCATCTAGTCATCAAAAGGCTTTATATGGTTAAACCCTTATTCAGCACAATGGATAAAATCAGGAGGGTTTGCGTTTTCAAATCTGCCAAGAAGATGATTATGAAATATATTTGATGTGAAATGTATTAGAAACTACGATTTCGGTTTTCAACAAGCAAGAAGCCGCAGATCAGCACGGCCCTCGCACAAATCTTCATCTTCTGTCCCTGCACTCTTTGAACAGTTTTAATATTTCCTCCATCTCACTTGCTTCTGACGAGCCAGTCAATACAGTTCTTGGCAGCCTCAAGGAGGAGTGTGCAGGGCTTCAAGCGCCGGAACGGCACAGAGGATAAAGGCAGTGGGTGTTTACCAAAAGCAAACCAAACCTGACAAGAAACTTTAAACTGCCGCATGTCAAAAGAGATGTGTGTGAACTTTCCTTCAGTTTTAAGGTGTCCGTGTCATAAAATTTTCAGCCATTTCCAGACAGAGCTGGGATACTCGGCAGCGTAAATTCAATCCGAGGATCTCATTCGAGACAGGTACGGCCGTGGGCAGAGCGGCCTCAAAGGGAGCCTCCAGCTCCACTTATGGATTTCCCCAGCGCAGCTGACCACGAAGCATGTTATGAAACTTTTATCTTAGCCGTGAGCTTGAGGTACCCACGAAGGAACCGGCTCAGCTGGACGAGTGAGAGCTTCTATACCAAATGTGTACGTGAACACCCACAGCACAGGTCCATCCATTGCGGACCCTTCAACACCTCCACAACCGTGCTCTTCCCTAGGTGTGACGGAGCAGATAAATCACGCCTGAGCCGACACCTTGTAACTCCCAATAAATGCCGGGTTTTCCCACGGAACGCGGCTGGGAAGGTGTGTTCAGGAGCCGCGGTGCCACACGGCCGGCGAGGGCTGGCCGCCCTCGCCATGGAACAGCCTCCCCCGGCCCCACCGCACCATCCCCCCCTCCATTAACAGGGCTCCCAACGTCACAACCCCATATGAGGGATTTCACCTTATTCGGAAAGAAGCTCCCAATTTCCATGCAAAATCTGATGGCTTTTCGATCGTGATTTGCAATGGGTCCATGTGAATCTAACCAAAGCCGCAAGACTTCCTCCGGCCTTCGGGAAGGGCGCTGCCCCTCCGCTCAGAGCAACGCGGCCCCATTTACGCGGCAGTGAATGAAGCAGCTTTATCGCACAGTGCAGCACAACGCATCCTCGGAGGCTCCAGCCAACAACGCTTCACGGAGCGACTATCCAAAAGATAAGGGCATTATCACTGCGCTGCTCGGGAATACCGCTGGCACGGGAAACGCAAAGCCCAGGGACGCGTCGGGAACTTGCCTTTTGTGCCATCAAATGCAACGCTGCTGCCAACGGCCCGACCGAGTAACGGGAGCTGAGGCACTCCGAAGGCGCTGGCACCGAGTGAAAGCAAACGGCATAAAATTTGAGCTGATTTTTTTAAGGCAGCGTGGAAAGCGTGGCTTGGTTGGAAGTACGCAAATAGACAACATATGCTCCAGCAACAGAATGGGCAGATAGAAACATAAACACACCTGTTAACGTCTGATCCATCAAGTCGGTCGCCATGAAGGTCACCGCCGGTGCAGACACAGCAGTTACGCGGGTGACTTGCGTCGGCATCAAAGGACCCACGTGAGAATCCACTCTGGAGGCACAACCTGCATTCAAACCATAAGGAAACCATTTTTTTTTTCCCCAGTAAACAAAAATGCCCTTAAAAAACTCACTTTTGTTTCTGGCCGTATTTCACAGAATGCTCTTTTAATCTCCTGCTAAACATTTCTCTCTACCCTAAACCAACAGGCTTTGATTTTTTAGTTGAATTACTGGTCTACTCTGGCCATGATGTCCACCGATTCTCAGCAAATATGCGTCAGTGGAAATTTTAAAGTAATAAAAATGTGGCCCTCAAAATAAGAATTTGCAAGGATACATTAATGCTTTTAGAACAGATTACAGCAAGATCGGTTTTCTTATTTAAGACTAAATAACACATCTCCGGTTTCTACCGTTACTCCATCACAAACTCTGTGTCCCACTCCATCCATGGGAAATTATTTTGCCAATAATTTAAAAGAGCAGCTTTATCCGAGGCAATCACGGTCTGCTGAGACAATCCACAAAACAGAAAATCACTGAATTGCTCATATACGTCATTCATGGTAAAGCAGCAATCCACGTCTGCTGCTAAAACTATGCTAATTAACCAGGCCACTTCATCCTTGAGAACTCGTGGCTGCTGCCGAATTTGAGGTCACACCTTGAGCACCGGTTTCCCATTAGCTGTACATTTAGACACGAAACCATTTTTCAGAAACTGGAAGACCCAAACCACATCATCTCATTTCAGACGGAAGCTCGGGCGTCCCACCAGCAGGCTCCGCACCCTGTTTGGAAGCCACCACTCCAAAACCGAGCCGGCAGTAGGGACACAGCCCCCGTTTACGGCAGACTCTGGGAATAACATGGTATTTCCCAAGCACAATCCCAGCTGCAGAATTCCCTGCCCTTTCCTTTCACTAACTACTCCGGCGCTGTCGGACACTTCTCGTCCCAACTCCTCTGCGTTTCACAGTCATAGGGATCATTTCTGGAACATTCACTGTTAGAAAAACTCACTCGCACACTCTAAACCTCTTCATTGATTTTTGTTTCTCGGACTCCAGGTGCCAAAGCAGATTATTAAACCCAACTCTCACCGACACGGGAACGCCGGCTGCATTTTTGAATACAACCGTAGCATCAGTTTATCATTAAAAAGGGCGCTTTTTCCTCCTGAAAACTAGAGTTTCGCATGCCGCAAGGACACGAGAGGGTATCTCCTCCTCGCCGTGGGGTGTGGGGCCGGGCAGAGGTACCGTCCCCTCCGCAGCCACAGCTCCACCGCGCACCCCGGCTGCCCGCGCTTGGAAAGGCACGACGCATTCAATAGGGGGGTCTTTTAGCAACAATATAATAATGATGGTGCTAATTATTCTAATGAAGCATGCACTTTGCCGTAAGGCAGACGTATATTCCATTGAATATAATCCGAATTACCTGTATGAGTAAAAACACGCACCACGAAATTCACGGTGATCCTTTCCTCCAGCCCCTGCTCTCCCACCGCAACGACCAGGAGACAGCAGTGGAAGCCAGAAACTCTCCAGGAAAAGATAAATCTGAATATTTTGTAGTAGATTGTTCAAATGAAGAAGGAAATAGAAATTGGGACTACAGAAAGCCTAAAGAAAACCCAGTTTGCACCACTCAGAGACTGCCCGGCAGCACATCCATGTATTTCTGCCTTCACCCGGAATCCCTAAGCCCAGAGCTCTCGGTGATGGACAAAGGTCTCTCTCGGAAACGGAAGATAATGCTGCTATTTTAAAGGCTCTCCTGGTGGCCCAAGCCATGTTAAACATCTTCTTCTGCCCAGCTGGAAATACAAAGTCCACAATTACGACTGAACCCGGGAAAGCCCACGTCTTCTACCCGGACCTGGTGACATCCTCTACAGAAATACAATTCCAGCGACCGCGGGGCTATTTTCTTTCGTAGCCAGCGTGTTCTCAAAGCTGCCACTTCAATGCGCTTTCTCGTGTCATCAGTTCTGTGTTCCCGAAGCAGACGGGAATTCAGGCTATCACCGGACTTTGTGGGATTCACCCTCCCAACAGGTGAAGCAGAATTTAAAAGATAGTATATCATTTTAATCAAATTCCATTTTTTTAATAATCTTTTACAACAACAGAAATAGATATAAAATAAAGACTCTTATATTCCGACTCTAACCGTTCTAGGATTCTATGAAATAAGATTTTATAAAATGAGAAAGCCATATGCCATTAAAGGGTTAACATGGCTAAAGAACCATCCAGGGAAAGGTAAAGCTTTGCGAAAACACAGTCTTAGGAAAAAGCAGGAGGCTCATGAAGCTTTAGGAGCTGGGGTCAGAATGCCATGTTCGCTGAATACCCAATAATGCATTTGCACAGCCATGTCTCAAGGCACGTGCAAACACATACCCACAAAGCACAGATTTTCTTAAGCAATAACTCCGGTGTATGAGTCCACGTGTGGCGCCCGTCTGAACTGGTGAGAGCCCTCCACGGACCTGCAGCGGTCTAGAACAAACCAAAACGGGTACCAAGAGATGCTCCTGGATCGTTACCAGCAAGGGAGCAGGAGGAGAGGGGAGACAGCAAGGAGACCTCTGCGATGCACTAACTGTCCCGACCCAGCCGCTCCTCCCCGGGACGGCAGCACGGCCTACCTGGGGGCACGGGGAAGATTAATGGCAAGTAGCTGCAGGAAAAACTCCAGAAAGGGAAACATTTTATTATTTCTCTTCTTTGGTGGTGTTTTTTTGGCTATTAAGTCCAGGTAAGAGAAATTCCTGCAAGACATGATCTGTAGCATGATAAAGAAATTACCCTGCGAGGTACTGTGATAAATTTAATCCATATTTGCTTTGAAGAAAGAATGATAAATAAGGCATTTATGGAAAAGGAGCAGGTTGGTGTGCTGTTTGTTGTGCTACCCACAGCACAATAGCGTAACTGGAGGCACTTGTACTTTGGCCATCGCTAACAAGACAGTGAACCATTTTCCAGCTCGAGATGATGTTCGGACCTCAGGCAACGACAGGGTTTGGTTTTTTTCTGCTTCTGCCAAAGCCCCTGGCGAAGCTATTAACTTTGATGAGCTCTCTGGATAGAAAGAGACACTGAGGAACCATCAATTCCAACACTGAAGTCTAAGGTGCCTCTGATTATATGGAGCAATCCATGCAAAGGCAGACTCACGACAGCCCCTCCAGTGTTACGGAGACGCCCAGCGGGGGACACGCGTGAACAGACCGAAATTCTGGTTTCCATATCCTTGGAGACCGTTTCATAAGCTGGGATTGCCATCTCTCACTTAGATGTACGTCACTGCACAATTAATTCCATAAGTAATATTTTACAGAGCAAGAGTGGTTTGGTTTTCTTTGGCTTTTCAAATTAATTTTAATGATAACAAAAAGGACACTTTAATCCTATCGCTTCCAGAGTCATCAGAGACAGATTAAAATGGTATTTCATCATCTGGTCTCTCCCGATTCCGGTGAGGTACGTGCACTCGGCTGCCTTGCTGTCTACAACAATATACTCGGAAAAGGCTATGCAGCTATTCCGAATTTATCCAAAATGACCATCTTTAAAAATAACAACAAATCAAAAAATGCTGGAGATGATGAGCACGGCCGGGAATCTCTGCCTTGTCTTTTTCCACCTTTAAATTTGCAACGGAAGAGGGAAAGGTTCACCCCTACAGATGCGAACCTGTGCCACCCAGCGGGCTCAGCCCAGGTCCCCTCCTGCCGCCGCAGGTCTCTGGGGGCACAGGCTTGTCTCAGGCAGCCCCATGCTTTCTGGACAAGCTCGTTGAGAAACACTGATCCCAAACCAGCCCCCAAGCACGGCTGGGCAGCATGGCTCCCACCACCACCAGGTGCCGGGGGCTGCGTTACCCTGCAGGGGAGAAAATCACACCCGGCCCCAAAACCACCCCCGGTCCCATCCCACCACTGCCTCCTGTGCTCGCAGGAGCCTGATACCCTGGGATGCTGCCCCGGGATGCTGCCCCACGATGTCGCACTGGGATGCTGCCCCGGGACACCGGCACGCAGCCCATGAACCACACGTGGGCTACACATGCAGACACTTGGAGATTCACTCCCAAATTCGGAGGTTTATAGGGATACCAGGTAGAGGTAAGCACACACTAAGGTATGCACGTGAATTTCAGTACACAAGCAATTTTCTACACCCAAAATCGGAATCATTTTCATAATGTGCTTAATTATCTCCCTATAGCGAGACCTATGACATATATGTGAGACACTTGAGATCAGCTCCGCTCGTTTTGCTACCACCCTGTACGCTGCATGTTGAACCACGACTTTCCAGTATATAATTTCAACTGCTTCTTTATGTTGATTTATTATCACATCCCGGAACAATAAAATTATCAGTGCATCTTTCGATGTGATCGAAGCAATTAGTTCACAGCTCCCATCCATATTGGAAGCAAGAATATACATATATATACATATATATTATTTCATACATGCAGATCGAGTTCAACTGCTTACTTTAATTATATCTGATGCTCACCAAACAAGCTCGAATGATTTAAGGCAATCATAACCTTTAAGGAATAAATATTTATGCTTTCTAGTTCTTCGTGCTCATAAAAAGCAGTCTTCGCAAGAGATGGATCTGGAATACAAATAAACTCCGTGGACTGAGTTTAATGTCACGATGCAATAGAAGCTTTCGGTATGAACCGAACATAACCCGGGCTGGAAAAACAGCTAAACAGGAGCCTAACACCCACCCACGCACACTCGGTGCATTTCAGGATTAACTTTAGGCAAATTTTACTATACGACGCTACTGAGAAGGGGGAGGATCAAAGTGATCTTTCCTATGAAGTTTCGGACTACCGTTCGAGCCACGGAGCCCTGAGGAGCTAGTCGTGCGTTCGGAGAACATCTGTCCATTTTTAAGATTATTTCAGTGCAGAGGCATTTTGCCGCCGCTTACAAACCCGAGCAACCCGCGTCCCAACCGCACTGCGAGGAGGACGCTGCAAGGACAGAGGAGGACAGCAGCAGGCGAGCGGAAGGTTCAGAAACCCGAAGATCCTCTGCGAGTGATGCGCCGCCCTGATTTGCATCCCTGATGAGCAGACGCTGATTTGCAGCCCTGATGGTGGAACCCGGTGCCGGGGGGAGCTCCAGCCCCCCGCCAGCCCCCCGCAGCCCCCCGCAGCCCCCGGCCCAGGAACTGCCTCTCTCCCCTCTGCGCCCGGCCAAGGGCAGCTCGGGGATGCCAAGTCCCACAGCCGCACTGGCCAAACTGGGAACGGTTACAGCCACACTGGCCAAACTGGGAATGGCAATAAAGGACAACCCCGTCACCCAGCATGTCTGAACTGGCATTTTTACGCTGTTGCTTAAGCACCCGAAGAAGCGAATGGGAAACTCTGCGTCACATAACCGACCCGCTGTGCCTCACCTCCAGCAGAAACCACCCTCCCCGGGCACGCACCAGGACTCAAAGTAAATTAGGTAGTAGATCTTCCCCAGAACAGATAACTAACTTTTCCACCTTTGTTATTTCCAGCAAAAAAGGCTGTATCTTGTTTTACCCCGCACCACACAGACAGATCACTGTTCGCTCCCTCCTCTCCTTGCCCATCACCAAAGCAGACCTCAGGAGAGGCAGCAGATACATCACCGACGCTCGTGACCGGGTTGAAAGGGATAGGATGGATTTTCAGGGCAAAACTGTTCCTTTTAAATGTTTACTCTGTGCCTCAGCACCCGTCTGCTCTCATCATTCCATTCCACAGTGCGTGGATGTTAACGACCCGCGTTAAGGGGAGCTGTGCCGCCCACAGCAGAATAACACACACTGGTCCTGGGCCGCACCATAGCTGGCTACGGCGGCCGAGGTCTCCCGCTCCCGCTGTTAAGTTTTAATTCTTACCTTTTCCAATTAAAGCTTGGCACTACCAACATTATCTTAAAGCTAGGATAGCAGTTCGGCGGGGGTTTAAGACCAATTTTCCGCACTGTGATTCCAACAGCCCTTAACAGCATCAGTTTCTCCAAAAGAAGAGGGGCCCCATAACTTATTTTAACGTATTCATATTGAAAATATCCATCGCGTGGGCCTAATCTTACCCCCGGTGAAGTCAGCACAAGTCTCTCTGTTGAGCTTTATGGGCACTGAATCACTCTCCCGACCCCGAAGCGATCCTCCCCGCAGCACAAAGCTACTCTTCATGCCACGGGACACAAGATATTAACGCATTATTGAACAGCCTCGTTTCTCATTCGCATTTATTTTCCCTAAATTTATCTCAGAACTTGTTTTTATTCGTGGCTTTGTAAGACTGTCTCAGGCACGGTGCCACCCATAAGAGCACAACGCGCCCGGGTGACGGCAGGGCACCGGGTACCCGGCACACAGGGCCATCCCAGCGAGGTGCTCAGCCAACCCGGGAACCCGTCAGGATAACCTCTGTAAGAACTTCTACAACTCAACTACACAATCGCAACACGTGTTTGGTGGGAAACCCACAATGAAACAGGAAATTGTGGTCCCTACAGAGCGGGATGGAGGGGGGGATGGAGGGCCACCACCAGTGCCGCTCCCCCTGTGCCTGGGACGCTCGCGAAGGTCTCCGGCTGCTTCTGAAGCAACCCGCTCCCCCGACGCTGATGACGAAATGACAGCAAACATCCTCAATAAATCACGCCAATTAAGAGAAATACAAACTAATTATTCGAAGAGGGAAGGAGGTGTCTGGGAGAAGGGGGAGCTGTGCGAGGGGGTCCCACAGCCCTCTCCCCAGCAGAACTGACGCACTCCAGAGGGAAATCGCTGCTGCAGGGATCCATTCCTACCCATCCCCCCCGCTCCAAGCACAGGGGTAACTCCAGAGAGAAAGCCCCCCACTGAAATGGCATCTTCCAGGCTGTCACCACGACGGGTAGAGAAAACGCCTCTTCAGCACAGTGCCCCACCGCCCGCCCGCTGTGTGGGAAGAAAAATGGGGAGAAAGAGGTGAGATACTGGTGATGAATGATGCCCTCCCCTAAGGAGGGAGAGGCGTTGCTGGTACCCAACTCCCCGCTCACAGGAGCCGGGCTCCGACCGCTGTCCCCTCACCTACACAGGGAGCAGAGAGCAGGAAAGCATCCCAATGGTTCTGCTGGTTCTCACGGGGTTTGGCAGCCTTGGCCTCTGCGGGGGCAGCCGGGAGCCCCCCCGCCCCAGGGCTGGAGCCACCGGTGCCTCGCAGGTACCCACTGCCTTCGCTGTCAGCGCATCCTGCCGTGACCCCCACCTGGGGAAGGAAGGGAATGACACCAGGCCAGGAGCCCAAGGATGGCACGAACCTGCCAGAGCTGCTCTGCAAAAGGCTCAGGAACCCTGACTGTATCTCTCCACAACAGGGAAGCACAGAATCACACAATCACAGCATCTCCCAGATTGGAAAAGCCCTGTAAGATCATCCAGTCCAATCATTACCCCCAACACTGCCAACCCACCACCAAACCACGTCCCTGAGCACTATATCTACACGACCCCTAAATCCCTCCAGGGACGGGGACTCCACCACTGCCCTGGGTAACGCGTCCCAGTGCCTGATGACCCTTTCAGTAAAGAAATTCTTCCAAATATCCAATCTAAACTTCCCCCGGTGCAACTTGAAGCCATTTCCAAATGGTTTAGGCTGGAAAGGACCTTTAAAGCCCATCTAGTGCCACCCCCCGCCCTGGGCAGGGCCACCTCCCCCCAGCCCAGGGTGCTCCCAGCCCCGTCCAACCCGGCCTTGAACCCCTCCAGGGATGGGGCAGCCACAGCCTCTCGGGGCACCCTGCGCCAGGGGCTCACCGCCCTCAGCATAAAACATTTCTTCCTTATACCTATTCTAAATCTCCCCTCCTTTAGTTTCAAAACAACACTTTCAGTGTATTTTAAGCCCGTAACAAACGCTTTCCAGCCAGCCCTCTTATCCTCCCGCATTCCGCTCATTTCAGAAGATTCCCCCTCCCACTCTCAAAGCCCCACGATGCCCACAGTGGGTGAATTAGCCTCTTTCCACGCTCGGGGGAGCCCAGCCCTGCTCCCATCCGCACCCTTACCCCCCCGTGCTCCCCCTCACCCTCCCGCCTCGGCGGCCGGACAGCCCCAGCCTGCTCCAGCCCAGCCGCCTTCCCTGGGCACAGCCCAAACCGCGCCGAAGTCGCACTTGCAAGAGCGACTTGGCATTTGAAACGGAAACCTCTGCGAGACCTTCAGCTGCAAACCCAAAGGGGCTCAGGTACGGAGGGGCCACCGGCCGGGACTCAGCACCGGCCCCGGTGTCACTGATGGACCGACGGCGCCCAACCCGCCCTCCTCACCGCCGCAGGGGGGACAGACAGGGATGCTGCGGCAGCGCCGGGGGTCCCCCATCCCATCGGTGCTGCTCCTCTCGGCCCCGGGCCCATCCCAGCTGCCGAACATCAGACACCAGGACGTGGCGGGCGCAGCGTCTGCGCGAGAGCGGCAGTGGGCTGGAGCAGAGGGCGAGCGAGCGGTCCTGCCCCGGGAGAGCTCACAGCGGGAACCCACGGCAAAGCGGGGATGTCCGTTGCATCACAAACCTGCCTTAAAATGCAAAAGCTTCATTGCCTTGGCGCATTTCAAATTAGTTCTATGATATTTCAACAAGATCAAGACGCACCATCAAAATATTTGTTATTTAGAAACATCTTTAAGTCAGGTAAGTTAAATTTCGATTGGAGACTACCATCCGAACGGCACTCATCATAAACTTCACTGCCTTAAAACAAGAAAAAAACACTGCGCCTCTGCTGCTGAGAGATGGAGGTGTCACAGGGCTGTTCCCCGTTACCGAAAAGCTCTCACCAGAGCCCACCGGGGTCAGCGGGAAGACACCAACAGCCCCGGAAAGAGGACAGTTAGACTTAATTCTTCGCCACACCTTAAATAGTTCAGAAACAAGACAAGAAACGGAAAATACATTTTAGCACCCTTGCACGCAGTTAATCAGTGCAGGCACTCCCCCGCACGGCAGCACCCACCAGTTCGGTGCCGCCAGCGCCGCCCCACGGGCCGGGCACGGCACACCGGCCGGGCGCAGCCCCGGCACCGGGCACTCCTCCCCCGGAGCCGACACCAGACCTGCCCCACGCCGGCGTTATCCCCCCCAGGTCCGTAGCACTCCCCACCCCCGGGGAAAACCCCATGGTCTCCGCTCCTGCTGTTTCCCGGCTTCATCTTTTGACGGAGGCGAAGACCCAGAAGATTTCCGATGCTCAACCGGCTGAAGCGCGGAGCCGCGGGGCCGAACCCCGCACAGATCCCGCCTTCCACGGGGACGGCACCTTCCGGAGGGTGCAGCCGGGCTCAAGCGTGGGAAGATGGGAATTTTGCTTCCTTTCCTGCGCTGTTTTAATCTGTTCCAGCACCTTGTTTTGTTCCTGGCACAACAGCGTTTTAATTCCTCTGCTTTGTCAGAAAGGTTATTCTCACTTGTTTGTGTGTATAGTCACTACTTTCTGCTGTGCACAGACAGGATCACCTTTGGTTTCCAGAAACAGCGAAAAATTTCAGTAGTAAAAGCCCAAGAAGTTAAATTTCAAAAGTGCGCCCATGACCAAAGAGTAGAAAACCTATTAACAGTATAATTTTGTTGACTTTCAAGTCACTGATGCAACACTGACAATCCCACGCTCAGTCAGGAGCCCGGCGGGTACTCCGCGATATGCTTATTTCTGAGTCAAATGTGAGCCACAACGACTCTTTTTTACATCCAAATTGAAATGTAATAAGAAGGTATTAACAGAGAGTGTTAAATATGCAGCGGTGTGGCTCTGCCAGGGAAAGGCTTTACCTTACGTGCCCCGAGGGCCCCGCGGGGCGATGCTGACGGAAGGCGGGCTTTGGGCTGTGCCCTTTCCGTACCATTTACAGGAATTCCACTTCTGCACGGAAAAATCAAACAAAACCCAACCGACCAAGCCCAGAAAAACCTAAAGCAGGAGACAACTTATAAATATGAAAGAAAACGCTAATATTGAAGCTAAACACTCTTTCCTCACAGGGGCAGATAGAGCTGCTGTTTCCTTTTGCGGTGAACACCTACAGAAAGCGATGGTTTGGGGAGTAGAAGACACAGCTCCCAAACTTGCCATCCATTCCTTATTTCTTTCTGATAATAACCCTGAACACGTACCAACTCGTGGAGCGGATGACCGTAGTGGTGTAAAACGCGTTCCAGAGCTGCGGGGAGGAACTGTGGCACCGAGCGCATCAAACCCCCCTTCTCTGCCAAGGCTCAGAACTTAACATTTTCTGGGGTTCTGTGGATTTTTCAGACTGAAATCTGCGCTCAGCGAAGGACGGAGCACCGTTTAGCAATCTAATGGGATATAACATCCAATTAAGAGAAAACATACCAAACCGAAGAAGCAACGTCGCACATACCTGAAAAATAGGCACCAGCGCAGGGGGAGCGCTGCAGATGGACACCTCCTGTTGACTGCAGGGAGACCCCTGGTCTGAAACGTGGTGTGAATTCACAAACATGAAAAAACGTGTTGCGGTACTGAACCCATAAGAACGGTACGTGTAGGGGGGACACAGCGCAGCAGAGCAGAGGTCCTTCCCGAGCAGCACCCGGCTACGGCTAATTGCAAATGCTGCGGGGAGAGTGAGGATGGAGTGAGAGAGAGGGAAAAGGTCTAAGAAAAAAGCACGGAGACGGAGTAATATTTCAATAGGATACTCTTCTAACCCTTCAAGTACCCAAGACTCAAAGAATTGAATCATTTTGTCCACAAGCGTCTCTCGTAACTCTTTTTCACCCATCAAGATGAAACCACACATTTGCACTGACGAAACTCTTTAGGATGAACTTCCAAATATTCTGGGTCTTTTTTGTCCAACATCTGGTAACTCTGTGTCTTTGTGAGAGGCTGACACTCGCTTACGCCCCCCCCCACCTTACAGACCTGCACCACGTCCCCTCCCAGCCTGCCCTCCGGCCCTGTTCCAGCTGACGGCCACAAGGTTCATTATCTGCTCTTCTGGCCCTGCCCTGAACACTGTGCAGCCAAAGGGTCATCAACAAACAGGAATCAAACCCTGTATTTAGATAAAGATAAATATATACGTGTAATATATATATATATATATATGTGTCTCATTCAAAAATAATCAAACTTTGGTAACGCTGCCAAATTACGAAACATGTTTAAAGAAAAACATTGAACTGTGAAGGAATCTCACCCAAATTCCTGGAAACTGCTGGAAGGAACAGAGAATTGAAGAGCAGATGAGTGAAGCCATGCAGTAATCAATTCCTCATCGGCTGCTAACGAGCACGCCCGCATGGCCGGGCAGGCGCGCGCCAGCCTCATCCCCTCCCTGGAAGATGCCGCCCTCCCGCGCAGGCACAGCCACGGCGGCAGGGGCACGGTGCCAGGCTAGAGGGAAAGGGGCCTGAGCCCAACGCGGCACCTGATCACCTTCTCGCTACGGCCGCCGACCAATTTTACAAAATACTCCTCGCGGCCTGAGGCACTGAGCTTGAGGCGTTAAGCCCAAGAAGGATTTAGTAGATTTAGGTTAGATATCAGGAAGGAATTCTCTCCTGTGGGGGCGGTGAGCCCCTGGCGCAGGGTGCCCCGAGGAGCTGTGGCTGCCCCATCCCTGGAGGGGTTCAAGGCCGGGTTGGACGGGGCTGGGAGCGACCTGGGCTGGGGGGGGGTGGCCCTGCCCAGGGCAGGGGGTTGGAATGAGATGAGCTTTAAGGTCCCTTCCAGCCTGAACCATTCTGTGATTCTACAATTTGATACAGGGCACTCACGCAGCCCTTCTCCGACGCGAGAAACGCGTGTAATACCCCGCTGCTGCCGCGCGTAGCTCAGTCGTTTGCACTGGGAATGAAAATCCAATGCACGATGCTGCAGGGAAAACACAGCTTGCTTATAAAAATCATTGACAACGTTTCACATTTAACTCATTTCTGTTGTCTCTCTAATGTCTCCTGTGGGATTTGGACTTGAGAGAAAGAAACAGGGGTAAAGTTAGAAAATCTTGAAAAAGGCGATGATAACCTGAAGAAATGTGCAAGTAGGATTAAGCAGGTCGGGCAAGAAGCATCAGAAAGAACCCACTACCCAACGTAAGCCAAGCCCAGCGGAGAAATGCAGTCTCTGCCGGTGAGGAAGGTCCTGGGCAGAAGAGCCCACTGCAGGACGGTTCCGTAATAAGGAAACAGAATAAACCCGTATCTGGTCCAGTTCTTCCATTGCTGAAGTATCACTCCGGAGGAGTGTTCCCAGCCCCACGAGCGCTCACCCAGGGCAAGGACGTGGCACCGGCTGCAGCAGGACAAGGTGATGCGGACACTTGTCATCCTGCTCCCCCCCGAGGACCCCCTTTGCTCGTCTTGGTCCCGCCAAGCGCTTCTCAGCAACAGGGAGGATTAGTCTGTAAAAATCCTTGGAACATAAACATGTAGTTTCCTACTGAAAAGATGAGAGCAATGAAATTAGTAATTTCAATCGCTGCGTCTAATGGCCAATATAAGAGAGTCAGACACAGAAACACACCAATTTATTTTTATTATTGCTGTTATCATTTTATGACCCCAGAAGTTAGTGAAGATCAGGGCCCGGGGACTTGCTTCATTTCAAAGCAACATCCATCGTGATTAAGTAATTTGGGGCAATACTGCGTATTTGCAAAGGACAAGAGAAGCCTCTTTGCTTGACCAAAGAAGGAATTGATCAGTAACACACACACAAAAAAAAAAACCAAACCAACCAGTTTTTACAAACCATGCAGACTCCTCCGGCTCCATTCACCTTCTCCTCAAGGTCATACCACACTTCCCCTCAGAGCCATTTTCAGCTGGCCTAGAAGCCACCTTGGCTCGCTTCTCTTACCCAGTCTCTTTGAGAGGCCCAGGAGCGTTCATTAAAAACATTCAGCACTTTCTGAATCCAATATAATGATTTTTTTCTTTTTGTTTTAAACTCACAAGTCTCTCTTCTCTCTCGTCCCGCTCTCCCCGAAGGGAGATGCTCTCCCTTCTCTGAAGAGGACAGAAGTAACCGAGAGCATCGGTCCGTGGTCTGAGCAGCCCCAACTGCGACCGCTGCGCACCGGGGCCCGACGGCCCCTCGGCCTCGCAGGTGGAAACCAGAAACCGAAGCAAATTTACCAGGGAGACGCAGACAGGGTTTGTTTGCTTGCTCACTGGGAAGGAGAGGCCACGATGCACAGCGTCTGCCCCAGGAGGTTACAGAGCACGTTTCCCCCAGAGCCCGCGCAAAGCCCCAGCCAGACGCGCTGGATGAAACGGTGCAGGATTCACCCTCAATTTTCTCTTTTTTCTTATGTGATGCAAGTGCAAGGGGGACAATCTGCAGGCAGTTTTTGCTTGTTCCAGTGAATGGGACTGAACTGGAAGCCACACATTTACTGGTTCACAGCTAAGACAGGAAAGGAGGGTTGGTGCTGAGGAGAACCTCCTGGAAAGCTGGTTAGCACAGCAGGGACCTTTCTGAGCACGGACCATCAAACTGTCTCCATATGGTCTTGTTCTCAGCAGTGGATGTCTACAGATCTGTCATTAAAAGGGACAGTTTCCATGACACTCTTCAGAGGAGACAAGCTGTACTGTGAGGATGTGCTGAAGGCGCCCTGTGGGATTGCTGCTCGAGTCCCAGCAGACGGCATTTCATAGAACCACAGAATGGTTTGGGTTAGACAGAATGATAAAGACCATCCAGTTCCACCCCTGCCCCGGGCAGGGCCACCTCCCCCCAGCCCAGGTTGCTCCCAGCCCCGTCCAACCCGGCCTTGACCACCTCCAGGGATGGGGCAGCCACAGCTCCTCGGGGCACCCTGCGCCAGGGGCTCACCGCCCCCACAGGCAAAAATGTCTTCCTCAGATCTCATCTCAGTCTCCCCTCTTCCAGTTTAAAACCAGTCCCCCTCATCCCATGGCTCCCCTCCCCGACCCAGAGTCCCTCCCCAGCTCTCCTGGAGCCCCTTTAGGCACTGGAAGGGGCTCTGAGGTCTCCCCGGAGCCTTCTCTTCTCCAGGCTGACCCCCCCACCTCTCCCAGCCTGTCCTCCCAGCAGAGGGGCTCCAGCCCTCCCAGCAGCTCCGGGGCCTCCTCTGGCCCCGCTCCAACAGCTCCGGGGCCTTCTGCTGTGGGGACCCCCCGAGCTGGAGGCAGCACTGGGGGGGGTCTCCCCAGAGCAGAGCGCAGCAGAGGGGCACAATCCCCCCCTCGCCCCGCTGGCCACGCTGCGGGGGATGCAGCCCGGGGTGCCGGGGGCTCGCTGGGCTGCCAGCGCACGTTGTGGGCTCATGGTGAGCTTCTCCTCCACCAACACCCCCAGGGCCTTCTCCTCAGGGCGGCTCTCCAGCCATTCCCCACCCAGCCTGGAGCTGTGCTGTTGTGCTGTATTTGTGCTATTTGTGTACTTCACCTTCTTCTTGGGGATGGGGATAACTCCACTCATTCTCATGATCCTTTATACGGATGTCTAAGCAAGTCCTTATGTAAAATAACCCCCTGAAGCACCCACAGGCTTTACCGGTGACAGACTATTCCATCCGCAGGGTGGGAAGGTGAAGCAGCACATCCCCGGGGCACCCGACCCCAGCGCCAGCCGTCCCCCGCCTGATGCCACCCCCGACCCAGCCCAGCGAGCGGGACAGCCCACGGACCTCGTCTGAAGGCAGGGAGAAAAAAGGAAGAGGATTTGGGAGATGAAAACTTTCCTTGTTTCCCATCTCAACAGAAACACCACTTCAAAATTTGGCAGCCTCATTGCTTTTGGCAGAGTTACACTGATTGCTTTGCAGTTCTTTGTCCAGGTTTCCGTGGTTTTATTTTTGTTTGCGTTTCCTATTTTTAAATTAAAATAAAAAAAAAAAAAAAAAGGAAATCGCTACTGAAGATCTATTTTGCTACTGTACTGGAAAATAACAAAAATAATATATTCAATGACCTGGGATGGAAAACAGAAGAATGGCAATGAGATGGAAGGGTGAAGGGTGATACCAAAATGAATGTACGTTTCTGGAAAGGAAGAGCTCTCAGCAGGTTACGGTACCGCCTGGCACAGACACGAGGGACTCGAGGGCATCACAGCAAGCTGGAAAAAGCATTAGCTGGCTTATGAATTTTGACACAGAATTATTTTACTTTTTTTAGTTAAAAATGGATAGTGCGGAAGCTTAGTCACCTCATTGCTATTCCATCAGATTAATAAATTGCCCTAAAAGGAGGTCAGAAAATTAGTATAGGACTTTCACTCTTTGGTGAAATGAAAAATGGCAGCACAATACACATAACTACAGACAGATACACACACGTGCGCATATATAACTCTACAGCAGAAGCAATATGGAGAACTGTCACCAGTCTTTTCTAAAGGATAGACCCATTTTTCCACCTTTACACTGGAATTCAGTGCAATGGTACCGACAATAATCATTTAATTAAGATGAAATGAACAAATTCCAACTTCTTAATTACAATTGTTTGACTCAAAATGGCTTTAGAAGGTAAACGTGGCAGAAAGGTTTTCACGAGCAAAGCACCAGCAGCGGCTCCAAAACTCCCTCCATCCCTTCAATCCCTCCATCCCTTCAATCCCTCCATCCCTGCAACCCCTCCATCCCTGCAACCCCTCCATCCCTGCAACCCCTCCATCCCTGCAACCCCTCCATCCCTTCAACCCCTCCATCCCTGCAACCCCTCCATCCCTGCCCCTGCTGGGAGGGAGGTGACGCCAATGGCACGGTGCTACCGAGAGGCACGGCAACCGGCCGGGCTGCTCCGGGGGCTCGATAGCCCTCCGCAAGTCTGACTTACAGAGTACTGAGGTACTTTACTGACAAGTGTGTACAGCTTTGAACAGCAACCCAGACTGAAGACACCTTTTAAAAAGTAGGCACAGAAAAACGACCGCCACGCCGAAGACCCAGCTGCCAACAGCACCAGCCCAAAGCCCTTCATCTCTCGCTCGCCACTAAACTTTTGGAAGGTCAGTAATGAGCTTTTTAGTGATGAGTGTTCATCATAGAATTATAGAAACATAGAATGGTTTGGGTTGGAAGGGACCTTGAAGACCATCCAGTGCCACCCCCTGCCCTGGGCAGGGCCACCTCCCCCCAGCCCAGGTTGCTCCCAGCCCCGTCCAACCCGGCCTTGAACCCCCCCAGGGATGGGGCAGCCACAGCTTCTCGGGGCACCCTGCGCCAGGGGCTCACCGCCCACACAGCCGAGAATTTCTTCCTCATATCTAATCTAAATCTCCCCTCTTTCAGTTTAAAACCACTACCCCCCATCCTGTGGCATCCCTCCCCAGCGCTCCTGGAGCCCCTTTAGGCACTGGAAGGGGCTCTGAGGTCTCCCCGGAGCCTTCTCTTCTCCAGGCTGACCCCCCCACCTCTCCCAGCCTGTCCTCCCAGCAGAGGGGCTCCAGCCCTCCCAGCAGCTCCGGGGCCTCCTCTGGCCCCGCTCCAACAGCTCCGTGTCCTTTTGCTGTGGGGACCCCCCGAGCTGGAGGCAGCACTGCGGGGGGGTCTCCCCAGAGCAGAGCACAGCAGAGGGGCACAATCCCCCCCTCGCCCCACTGGCCATGCTGCGGGGGATGCAGCCCGGGGTGCCGGGGGCTCGCTGGGCTGCCAGCACACGTTGCTGGTTCATGGTGAGCTTCTCACCCACCAGCACCCCCAGGGCCTTCTCCTCAGGGCTGCTCTCCCGCCATTCCCCGCCCAGCCCTGATTTGTGCTTGGAATTGCCCCGACCCAGATGTAGGACCCTGCACTTGGCCTTGTTGAACTGCTGAGGTCGGCTTGGGCCCACCTCTCCAGCCTATCCATCCCCCTGGAGCTGCCCCAGAAGGGCTGCAGGCTCCTTAGCCTGGCTCCTACAGAAGCAAAGATTTTTCATGATACCCTCTTTTTTTGGAGGAATATTTGCCCAAACATACCTGTGTTCCTCCACAACCACATTTGGATGTCAATTGAAGTTTGCGCTTATTTAAATACCAGGAGGCATCAATCTGTAGGAAACCAGCCCTCGTAAGGTCAGAGAATTACTTAAGGAGGTAATTGCCCATCTCCTCGCGCGCTGCCTCGGCAATCGAGCACAAGCCGTCTCCTCCCACCGCCACCGAATGGCCTGGCTTTGGGAAAGCCCCGTTTCCTCGTCCCTTATCACAGAGGGATCGAGGGCTGCCTGGTTTCAGCTGCGCGGGCTCTGCCCCGGTGTAGTTCCCGGGTACGAGGGGGGAGCGATGCTCCCTGCCTGCCCCCCGCCACCCCTCGGCAGGACCACGAGCCCGGCCTTGCCGCTAGCCCCCGGTGCACGCCCAGCAGCCCATGGGCGACCACGCCGGCATGCTGGGCTACAGCCCAGGCAGCAGCAGGCTCCCGGCAGAAAGGGCCCCGCGTTTGGAAAATATTTATGTTCCACTGCAATGATCCTCTGTTATGCATCCGACTGCCAGGCTGGCAAGTGAATTCTGCATAACAAAACAGATTATTGGAAAATATTTCCCTCCACATTACCAGTAGTCTTGTACGGAGCGAGAGGGTCTCGGGGTGCAGGTCCTGGGCACGGAGCGGCACTGGCAGCGGGAGGAGGTGCAGCAGCGCACGCAGCGTCCTGCGGCTCCTTCTGCTTCGTGCAGGAATGGGGAACCCTCACCATAATCTACACAGGAAACGGCCGCGATGCATGAAAACGGCGCTTGAGAAAACAGATTCAGCTCTCAAAGTACAGATAAAGTAGAGAAAACAAATATCTGTTTGTTTTGAACGAGAATATCCTGACTTAGCATGAGTAAAAATGTGTATATTTACTATGCTGGCTCACAAACCAAACAATATTTCTCTTTGTTTAGTTCTTACAATTCAGTCCTCTGACTGCAGCAGCATTTCCACTCAGGAATCTGCCAAAGTCCTCTTCTGCTTTCCAATGACCAGACAGCAACGCTAACACACACCATGACTCCTCCCCACATCCCACAAAAAAGGTCAATAATATTTTTCATATTTGGATTTTCAACAGAAGTGCTTTGGGGGTCTTTGACTAGCAGGTCCCAGAAGACACAGAATCACAGAATGGTTAGAGTTGGAAGGGACCTTAAAGGCCACCCAGTGCCACCCCTGCCCTGGGCAGGGCCACCTCCCCCCAGCCCAGGGTGCTCCCAGCCCCGTCCAACCCGGCCTTGAACACCTCCAGGGATGGGGCAGCCACAGCTCCTCGGGGCACCCTGCGCCGGGGGCTCACCGCCCCCACAGGGAAACATTTCCTCCTAATATCTCATCTCAATCTCCCCTCTTCCAGTGTGAAGCCATTCCCCCTTGTCCTATCCCTACATGCCCTTGGAAAAAGTCCCTCCCCAGCTCTCCTGGAGCCCCTTTAGGCACTGGAAGGGGCTCTGAGGTCTCCCCGGAGCCTTCTCTTCTCCAGGCGGAAGCCCCCACCTCTCCCAGCCTGTCCTCCCAGCAGAAGGGCTCCAGCCCTCAGATCATCTTCTCCCCAAAGGAGACCGTCCCATCTGCACAGCAGATCCAATGACAGGCTGGTGACCTTTCAGGTGTCTGAATAAGTCTTCAGGTGTACCAAGCTCAGAAAATAATCTCGGAGCAGTTACTCTCTCAGTACTTCTATAGAGACGCAGTACTTCAGCCCAATAAAAACGCAGCCCACCCCGGGCTCACCTTGGCAACGAGAACCAGCAGATCCGCGCCGCCGCTGTGCTTAAAATGAAGATCAACTCTCCAACTCTCAATCCTTCTACACGCTAATTTAGACTTCCTTGAAAAACTTCGTTCCTCGTGGGATTTTCAGACAGGACTATCGTTTCAGGTTTCAGCTCACTTGTGGAAAAGCTTCTCATGACCCAATCTCCCTTAGACGTAACTCTAAGGACTACCGTTTAAGGACCTGCAGCTTTTAAGACGCATTCAGCAAAGAAACAAATTCTTTGATCTTTCCTCTAGCTCTTTCTTTTTGGAAAGGGATATTTTAAAAAACAGGAAAACATTGGCTCACAATATGGCTTGACGCAAGTTTCTGTGTTTCTATCAGCCACGACCCAACCCTCGTGTATAAATTTCTCAAAATCTTAACGAAATCAATACTTGGATGCAAAATAAAACCAAAGACACAGAACCCCCAAACCTCATTCCCACTTTCCACCATGTTACGCAGATCCTCCCTGATGTCCTCCCCGATGCCAACATGAGCGACTGCTCAGGGAACACCCAGAAGATCCGACATCGGTGTCACCAGAGCATTGGGCGGACACGGGTGGGGACTGGGTGGCCGTGCCCCGTTTCCCACGCCACCCCCCGCAGGGAGAGCTCTTCCTCCTCCTCCTCCTCCGCTCCTCCCATTCCTTCTCCAGGGGAAATGTGGGGAAATCCCTGCAGAGGGAATTCTCGCTGAATTACTCTGACCTCAGCTTTGGGATGCTCTTAACGTGTTGCTGTCTGTTTCCCGTATTTGGAAGTATTGGGAATCTCTCAAGTTTTTGGAGCAGCATCGGCAATGCCTATGGAAATGTGTTGGCTTCCGGCTAACGCGCAGCGGCCGCTCTCCTCCGGCTGAGCTCATTACTTCTTAAATGTCTCTTTGAAGAAGTGAATCAGCAACAGAAGACAAATGAAACAGGGCACCTTCTACGGTGCCAAAAAGGATAAAAAAAAAAAAAAGGGATCCTTCTTGAGCCAAAGCAATCCACAGTAATGCAAACTCACTGGAGTGTTACGCTTCGGATTTTCTGCCAGCTACACAAACAATAGCTGTTCTGCGCTGGAAACAGTTTTTATCATGAAATTTTAAAGGAACCAGAACATTGCACCAGATCCAGACCAGCTGGGTGGCACGGGCAGCGGCTACAGTCGTCTTCTGCAAAAAGGCATTTTTTAAATGCGCAAAACGTGTGCTTAGAATTAAGCATGATATTATACTTCATTTAAAGAGAAACTAGGAATCCTAAAAAAAAAAAATTTGTTTGGCACTTTTTTTTTTTTTTCCCCTCACCAGCTTCCTTTGTTTTCAGTGATTTCAGGTCTGGTAAGCACCGAAATGAGAACACGGGCTAGATGCGACTGCAAAGAGAAATTAAAACTAAGCGTGTTTCACCTGAGATCAAAATGGAAATAAAGTATGAGATCACTGTTGATGAATATCCTCTCCCACAGGCAGGGAGCCTTAGACGGGCTGGAAAACTCCCTTTCCCCTATTTAAAGGGCACAACTCGGGATTCTCGCTCATGCCATTTTCCCAGGTCACAGCTTTATTGCCTAAGGTGTCCCCTCTCCGGGGATGCTCCCCAGCGACCGTCAGGCCACTCTCCAGCGGTGCCCGGGATCAATAACGCTGATCTGGTAACAGAGCCATCGGCGCACAGCCCTCCCAGCTCGGATTTACAGACAGATTTGGGAACTTGCGGATTGAATTGCCATCAACGCCATAACTTTAAAGCCAAAAGTGGAAGCAACACCGGTTTTCTGCGTTGTTTTTTTTTTTCCAAACCAAAGGGTGGAATGAAATGCAAATACATCTTCACGGTAAAGCCAGGACCGTACCCTCAGCCGTGCTCCACGCAGCAGAAACGAACAGAACTGAAATGGGACTTTTTTGGGTGCAGAATCGTACATTGGGGTTGTACAATCGATGCTGCCCGCTGACAGCGACAGCCGAGGCTGCGTAACGCTGCGTGCTGCGACGGCTAAACCAGGAGGGCGACTGTTACTGGTATCTGTGGGAGGCGGAAGGCGCAGGACCCCCAGGACCGCGCGGCAGCCACAGCTCTCCTCCCCGCGCGCGGGACACTGGGTTACACCGAGTCTCAATCGGCGTTGGTTTTCTCCAGGAAAGAAATACAGAAAATTAACCAGAAAACCAGTATGATAAGTTCCTAAGAGAAACTGACATAATTTTTAAAAAACAACACTGGTGAGTTTATGGGGTTTACGTTTTCATGTGCAACGATCCCTCGTTCCCTTAAAGATAAAATAAAAAATAAATTATCATGTCAAATAATTGGCAAGCTGTGTGTCACTATCAGTTTCAGATAATTAAGTGAGACGTATTCTGGAGCAGAGCCAGATCCCAGTAATATGGCAATTACTTCCATAGAGCCCCGCAAGCTCACATAGCCCTCTCCTCCTGCACCTTCGCTACTGTCTTGTTTTAAACTTCGGTCTTCGACTATCTGAAGAGCTTTTGGAAAAACGAAACCTCTGCCTTCACATCGCTGCTTAGTAACGGTGGGCTCGGCGTCGTCCTTCCGAAGCCAGAATTTGCGTGGCATTTCTGGAGGACCCTTGCGTGCACGCCGCCAGCACGGACCGACCCAGCCCGGCCCAGCCACCGGCCGTTCCCCTCCAGGAGGCTCCCAGACAAAGGCTCCCACCTCGGGATGCTCTTCGGTCCCATGCGCTGATGCACAGATGGGTTCGGTATTATTTATTCTTCCTATACCTCCTTCTTTTAAAACATTTGCTAGTTCTGCAGGAGCCAGGTCGGGGTTCAGGAGACCAGGAGAAGTTCAAGAATCTCACTTTGGGTTCCCATCTCCAACGTCCTGGCATTGCATTTCTTCCCGTACTCCAACAGCAGGTTCTCCACGGCCAGCTTTGTACAAACCGTTGTTCCACAAATAGCTGCTGGAACTGTGTTTTGAGAAGCAGAAAGCTCAAGGTTGGTCTCTGGAGACGTATCTTGGCTCCGGCGTGTGCTAGGGAAACAAGCGCCGGGGCCCTGCTCAGCCGGGACGGGCGGCTGGAGACGTGCCGTGCTCGCAGCGTGTCCCACCACCACACCATGGGACAAAGCCATCGCCACGTGTCCTTAACTACATCCCTTGTGCTTTATAAAGGAAGGACGGAGACGACTGTCTTCATAGCCAAGAACAGACTAGAGAAAAGGTCAGACTGCCCTACATGATTGCAAATTATGATACCGCTCTGCAATGTATAATTTTTATTCACTATGATTTTAACGGGACAATTGATTTTTAGGGATGAAGAGAAAATATGATTTCATCTCATTTCATGCAGGCGGATATTTACAAGATACAAATCATAAAGACAACATGGCTACAAATATTAGATTACAATCTGTGCCAGACTGGCATGGTTTTAAATTACTTTGCTTCTACTAAAGCTTACACCAGAAAATTTTTCCTTCAAAATGATCTGTATTGATATCAAGTATACCTTGCAGACGCACACACCAAAATAATAATTTGAGGGAAGATGAGCAAAATCAGCCACTTCACTCTTGTGATGAGACATATTTAGCAAATTGTGAGTGTTCCCCAGCTCGGATTCCCCGTCACCCCGAGCCTTACAGGATGACCATACAATGTGCGGACAGACCGACAGCAACAGCGTTTGAGGTAACAGGGCACTCATCTGACGCACGCACAGGCACCTTCCGTAACGTGCTACCATGACTTTCCTTCAAAAAAAAAAAGGAAAAAATATTCCTTCAACATAAACCCTATAAAAACATTATCGATGGAGTCTCCAGGAAACACACCTTCCAGCTAAGTGGGACATAAACGGCTGCTTAACCAGAGAGAAAATTTGTCACCTTTAATAAAAAGAAACTGGGCACACAGGTCCTCGACTGCCAAACAAGAGGCTCCATCCGCAGCCGCTCGATGCCGCAGCGGCTCCGTGGGCACCTCCGCGGCTTTTCCTCAACGGACGCCAAATGCTCTCAGCATCGCCACATCTGGGCTGCACTGAGAGCACCAAAAAAACCTCCAGCTCAACTGAAGCCAGCACAGGGAACAATCAGCAGTGCAAACACATCTGATGGTGACCTTAAAGTCCTGAAAAAGAGCACGCGTGTGCTCAAGTAGGAGCTTTCACTAGTCCACCACCCATGTGGGGTTCCCACATTCGCAGCCGACTCCAAACTCCGAACCCGAGCTCGCCGCTACCCCTTCACACCTAAGGAATGCCGCAGCAGCAACGGCAAACCCAAGCGATGCCAATTCAGCCAGATGCCAAAGTCCCCCTGTGAATCTCAGAGCAATAACTGGACATCTCAAGGCAGAATGTGGCTTTTCAGGAAAGCTGAATCGGGAAGTTTTCTGAACTTTCCAACTACCCATTTATGTCAATTTACGCAACTAAAATGAAGTTGCCAGAAAGCCTGGGGGTATAAAAGGCTCAAAAATTCCACAGCCACCTAACCAGCCCACCAAGCCGCAGAGCTGGGCACCCAGGGCACCCTTACCTCCAGCCAGGCTTTAATTTCCATTACTTCGCTCCTAGCAGAAAACAGAAGCTGGGTAAATACCAATACAAAAGAGAAAGCTGAGACATATTTTGTTTCTTCTTTGCAAAATTATTTTGGCAAATAGGAGCCGTGATGTGAGGAAAGACACCAAATTCTCCTCGGTAGGACAGGTTCTGGTGGCGGAAGGGATCAGATGGATGGAGATGGTGGCACAGCATTCTGGCAGAAAACGACGTGAGGATATAACCTCATCAGATGTAGGATCATAGAAAATCAAAAGCTGACTATACCACGCTCTTCGGAAAATGCAAGCACATGCGTGAACTGGATAGCTGGAGAAACTGGGAGTGAAGATGGCAAACCACAGGCAGAAGGCAGCAGGAACATCTGCGGGAGTGCCATGGGCAGTGGACCCTGCCCAACACTTTAAAATAATTAAACAGAGCCCCAAACACTCAGCAAAACTCTGAAAGTAAATTTGGACATCTTTGGGTCCTGAGAGGAAGCTCCCAGAGCCCGTTCTTGCCTGTAGTTGGAAGGAATGTGGGTTTCGGCCCTTTTCAGAGCTCCCCACGCTGTCGCTCCTCATGTGAAACGGTTTCCCTCTGTCCTCTGCCACCGCCTGCTGCAACCTGGTCCTGTCCCACTGCCTCCCGTGCCTCTTCTCCATGTCACCCTGCAGGTAAGCCACCAACTAGTTGGCTGGTTCCGTCCTCCCTACTTACATCCACTACAGCAAGTCCTAGGGTCTTCCTCAAAATTTTCCTTTTTTTTCCTTCACCGGGGCTCCGACAGCCCTCACTCCGTGGTTGTTCCTACTACAAAACCTCGCGTCTGTGCCCTTGCTGGCCACTGAGGGTAGGGAGGGCTGAAGCCACCGCGGCCCTCCAAGAGGAAAGGCCCGAGGCGGGCTGGCACGCCGCCCCGCGCGCCCCAGGCACCAGCACTGCCCGCGCTCCTGGTCCCGCAGGACAACTTTAAGCTTTCATTTCAGTACGCATTGACACAACCACTTCAGGAGCAAGGAAACGCCGAAGCAAATTGCTCATGGGAGTGGGGACGGAAGGCGTGCGGATAGAAAGTCAGCAAATATTCCTGTAAATCTGCAGAGTAAGTACCAAGTGTGAACGAGCCCCTCCTGCCAGCGAGCCCCGCTGGGTGAGACCCTCCGATCCACTTTCTCTTCTTTTAACAACCTCAGGTTTTGCAAATTCCAACAGATGAGCAGAGAAAAATTCAACGTGGCTTCAAAACCAAAATGAAGTCAAAACTAGTCAACCCCCCGTAAAAGCTCACGGCTGAAGTGCCACCTTTAGCCTTCTCTAAAAGCTGTGTACAGTTATTGATTCTTGTAAATAGCATCGGTTAAAAAACAACCAAAAACCCTCTCTCTGACCTAAGGGAGGGGGAAAGGGCCGTTAGAAGCCACTAGCCGCCCCCGCCACCCCTGCCCTGTCCCAGCCAGGGACACACACACGGCGGGAGCAGCCCCCGCTCCTGCACCACCACTGTCTGCTCCGATGCGAGTGAAACATCCCCGAAGGAAGCCCTCGTCCAAACCTCCCGCTCCTCTCTCCGCCGCGGTTTCGTCGTTCAACAGGCATTAACTGCAGGCAGTTACAACTCCAATTGCCCTTCCAAAGCCTTGTGGCCACATTTGAGAAAGCAGAAGCTTCTCCATTTAAAAGATGGGGTTTTAGCTTCCTTCTCTTCCCTTTTGGGGAGAAGGGGTTCTCCAAGGCCATACTGCCTCCCCCAGACCCTCCTCTGGTGCTGCCTTTAGATGTCCAGGATCTGGGCCAGGAATTCATCCCCTCTGAGCACCACATCAGCTCTACCTTCTTCCTGCTGTGATTCTACTTCATTGAATCACAGAATCATAGCATGCTTTTGGTTGGAAGGGACCTTGAAGCCCACCCAGTGCCACCCCCTGCCCTGGGCAGGGCCACCTCCCCCCAGCCCAGGGTGCTCCCAGCCCCGTCCAACCCGGCCTTGAACCCCTCCAGGGATGGGGCAGCCACAGCTCCTCGGGGCACCCTGCGCCAGGGGCTCACCGCCCTCAGTGTAAAACATTTCATCCTTAGATCTAGATACCAAAGGGGTGTTCCTTCTTTCAAAAGCAGCAGCATCAGAAGTGAGGAATTCCACTTAATTCTGCCTACTTTGATAAGGAAGGGAAGGCAATTCCACAGAAAAGAAGAAAAAAACAAAAAACAGGCCATGCATCACACTAGAGAAATCTCGCATATTTTATGCCAGTAACCCAACTGGACTTCAAAAAGGCCCCTCAAGTCTCTAAATTTCAGCACCACCGGTTCCAGACTCAGCTGGAACCTCCAGCCACAGCTTCTCGGGGCACCCTGCGCCAGGGGCTCACCGCCCACACAGGCAACAATTTTGTCCTAATATCTCATCTAAATTTCCCCTCTTTCAGGGTATAACCATTCCCCCTCATCCCATCACTCCCCTCTCTGATCCAGAGTCCCTCCCCAGCTCTCCTGGAGACCCTTTGGGCACTGGAAGGGGCTTTGAGGTCTCCCTGGAGCCTTCTCTTCTCCAGGCTGAAACCCCCCAACTCTCCCAGCCTGTCCTCATAGGAAGAGGCTTCTTCTTGAAAAAGAAGCCCAAATTTAAGCGAGAGCTCTGTGAACCAGCAAAAGTTAAAATGAACCATTTCCCAACTTTTAATGAGATTTCTCATCACAATAGCCGTAAAAGCAAGAATCATAATAATGGTATTAAAAATGGCATACTTAATAACAGAAATAACAAGACCATTAACCACCACTTTAAGCCCCATAGTTCGAAAAGCAAACGATGCAAATCCCCAGAGTCTCAGCCAGTGTCCCCGTGTAACTGCTCAGCTGTCTGGACTTCTGCAAACCCAATGCTCGAGACCCTTCACTCGGGGTTAGATTCCACATCTTTAGAAGACTGAAAATACAAATCCTGCCCGGAAGTTTTTTCTCACCCTTTTTATTTTTAAAGATGACTAGTACAACCTAGGAGGTACCCAGGTTCTGCGTCCTCAAACACCGACTCCCTGCCTGCAGTCATAAGGGTGGAATTGCCCATCTCTAATATTTCAGGTGTTCCTGCAGTATTTCGGGCCGGGCGGCCACAGAAGGGAACTGAGAGACGCCCCAAAGACTTCAACCCAGGAAAGATCTTGATATATTTACTAACAGGGAATTTCAGCACCATTTACATCGAGCTTCCTAACAGCTGCGTACATCAAGTGTGAAATGAGATTCCCTGCTTTTGCTCGCATTAATTAACTCCCGGAATCCATCTCAGTAACCACAGGCTGTGCGACACCCAGGGCTGGAGCTCCAGCTCTCCCTGTCCCTGGGGGTTCCTCCTCCACCTCCTCCTCCTCCTTGCAGCGTGGAGGACAAACCCCATCAACCCCTCGACCACCACCCAGCCTACCCTGGCACCAACTTACTCATTTTTATGTATTAATCATAGAATCACAGAATGGTCTGGGTTGGAAGGGACCTTAAAGATCATCCAGTTCCACCCCCTGCCCCGGGCAGGGCCACCCCCCCCCAGCCCAGGTCGCTCCCAGCCCCGTCCAACCCGGCCTTGAACCCCTCCAGGGATGGGGCAGCCACAGCTCCTCGGGGCACCCTGCGCCAGGGGCTCACCGCCCTCAGTGTAAAACATTTCATCCTTAGATCTAGAAACCAAAGGGGTGTTCCTTCTTTCAAAAGCAGCAGCATCAGAAGTGAGGAATTCCACTTAATTCTGCCTACTTTGATAAGGAAGGGAAGGCAATTCCACAGAAAAGAAGAAGAAAAAAAAAAACAGGCCATGCATCACACTAGAGAAATCTCGTGTATTTTATGCCAGTAACCCAACTGGACTTCAAAAAGGCCCCTCAAGTCTCCAAATTTCAGCGCCACTGGTTCTAGACTCGGCTGAGCCCCTCTGCCGCACCGACGGTGAGGAGGCGGCAGCCCACGAACACCCACCTGCAACCACCACTGCTGTAGATTAAGGGTGAACAAGGAAAGCAAATACCCGCTGCATTTCTAGTCAACACAGAGAATTAACCCCTCAAGCTTCTCCCGTGGGAAGGGGGACAGGATAGCAACCGATACCACAATATATACTGGAAACCACAAACAATCCCGTAAAGCAGACTTCTCCTGATTATTTTGAATTATGACAAATTTCTCTTGCCCAGAGGAGCTGTGGCTGCCCCATCCCTGGAGGTGGTCAAGGCCAGGTTGGATGGGACTGGGAGCACCCTGGGCTGGGGGGAGGTGGCCCTGCCCAGGGCAGGGGGGGGACTGGATGGTCTTCAAGGTCCCTTCCAACCCAAACCATTCCATGATTCTCTGAGTTACTGTTTCGGCAAGGCGGGCACTGGCACCGTGGCCCACGCTGCCTGGGATAAACTCATGCTATTTATCACCATTTATCATCACAGAGACCCTGTCTCGGGTCTGCTGTTCTTCTTACATTGACACCTTTCTGGTTGAACATTCTCCTGATTTTCAAAATACTACGCTGAGAAAAAAGTACCGAGGCGGTATTAGTGATTAAAAAGAAATCTTGCCAGAATTGTGCCAAAAACTGAGGCACCCAAGAGCTGCATCCCGCTGTGGAGTGATAACGGCGGCAACACGCACGGCAGTATGAGTCAGCACGAAAACAAAATACACGGAAAACTTTTCCAGCTGAGCGGGGCTGCGAGGCAGGAGAGGGAAAGGGCACAAGAAAAGACAGAAGGGAAGGGGAAAATAAGAAAAAGGGAAATGCTCTACCCGCGGGGGACAAAACCTCCTCAGCAGGACAGAGCCCACCGTGTGCCTCGGCCGACCCGAAATGCCACCAGAGACCGGGAGGAAGAGTCTGGACACCTCAGCACCCACCACCGGCAGACGGGGACCAAGCGGGATTAAACAGACTTCACTGCCCCTGGGTGGTAGCACGGATATTTATTTGCATTTCCACGAATGGCATGAGCTCACCACCACATAACAATCAAATTAATTCCTGTGACACACCTCGGGAGCGCGTGGGCAGCACTGTACGTTTGCAGAGGAAACATACACAGTGGTACCGAGTCCTCCTACGGCGAAAGGACAATTCTCTTTATCCTTCCCAAAGCGACTACAGCCTTCTAAACGCCAGCAGCCCAGTGAAAACGGTCCTCTGGAAAGCAAAGAATGCGCTAATTCCAGAAAAAAAGATTCCAACAGTACCATTCCCGCAGCAAAAATCATCTCTGCACAAAGCAACGCGAGCGCGCCCGCCCGGCACAGCGCAAGCCGGAGCGGCACCCGTGCGAGGCTGCGGCAAGGCCAGGCTGCTCGTCCGTTACAGGCGGACAAAATCCGGATGCTTCGGTTGTGTGATTTACAGAGCCCGCGGAATTAAATCATCCTCCCGATTTACCATCCAAATACGCGATGTGTGAAGCGAAACCAAGCTCTTCTGCTGACTTAAAAAAAACATTAAAAAAAAAAAAATGTTTACTCTTTTATTTTAAAAGATTGTTTCACAGAATCACCGAACCCCAGACTGGTGAGGGCTGGAAGGGCCCTCTGGAGCCCCCCCAGTGCCACCCCCCGCCAGAGCAGGGGCACCTCCAGCAGTGGCACAGGACACCTCCAGGCGGGTTTGGAATGGCTCCAGAGGGGGAGACTCCCCCCCTCTCTGGGCAGCTGTGCCAGTGCTCTGCCGCCCCCACAGGAGAGAAGTCCCTCCTCAGGTTGAGATGGAACTGCCCACGGTCACGTTTGTGCCCGTTCCCTCTTGTCCTGTCACGGGGCACCACTGCACACAGACTGTTCCCCCCCCGGCACCCGCCCTGTCAGTATTGATAAGCGTTGATGAGACCCCCCCTCAGCCTTCTCCTCTCCAGACTGAACAGCCCCACGGCCCTCAGCCTGTCCTCAGCACAGAGATGCTCCAGTCCCCTCCTCATCTCCGTAGCCCTTTGCTGGACCCTCCCCAGCAGTTCCCTGTCCTTCTTGACCCGGGGAGCCCCGAACTGGACACAGTGCTCCAGATGTGGCCTCACCAGGCAGAGCAGAGGGGGAGGATGACCTCCCTCCACCTGCTGGACACACTCTGCTTGATGCCCCCCAGGATGCCATTGGCCTTCGTGGCGAATTTTTCTCTTCTGTGCTTCATTTCTCTTCTGTGTTTCCTTCTGTACTTCATTTTAACAGCTCCTAAAACCAATGCCATCCCACAAAAGGTGACACCACGTGGGTTGTGTCTCCTGCCGTGACTTACGGAGCACAGGTACGCGCATCAGCCAGCGGCAGCGCCAAGGGCTGCAGCAGGCTCTGTGTCCACACGCTGGCTCCAGCCTGAGCTTTGCGGCTCGCGAAGGTGGACAGATAGATGGATGGCCAACGCAGGAGCACCTCTGCAGCCGGGTGTCCCTCAAGCAGCGCCGCCCCCACGGGATGGCAGGCAGGTCCCGTGGGGGCAGCACCCCCCACTCCCGCCTCCCCTGCCCAGGAGAGCCGGCAACCGGCCCCAGGCATCGCCCCCACCTCCCCAGCTGATGGATGCTGGGCAGAAGTTCCCACATCTCCTCTGTGTCACACCAGAAGAACTGATACGGATTTCTGGGACACAGAGACCTGATGCCGCCATCCTTCCTGCTAGAAAGCCTCTCCTTCTATATTCTGCCATCATCTCTTACAGATCCAGAACTGAACCAGCATGTTCTCAATATCTGAATTATTTATTGATAATTAAAATAATGTAATTATTAACACTGGTATTAAAGTATCAATAATTTAAATTTTGCTGGATTCTCATCTTAAAGATTACTTCCGCCTAATTCCCTTTTATACAGGGCATGAGTGTGGCATCACTATTTTCCTCTTCAGTAAAACACAAATGAGATGTAACTGATGGCTCAGAAGCGGCACTTGAGCGGCGGTGTTTTTCTAGCTGTGGTTCCCATGTGTTTCTAGGGACACACGTCTAAAACTCCACCGAGACCCCATTAAGCACCGCCGGCTCCTGCTGCGTTACAGAGCGTGGTGCAGTCCTCTCAAACAGAAAGAAAAGTTAACATTAGATTTTCGGCAAGTTTCCCAATGCAGTAACAGCGAACCTGGGTGACCTTCCCAACCCAGGAATCACAGCATCTCCCAGATTGGAAAAGCCCTGTACGATCATCCGGTGCAATCATTACCCCAACACTGCCAACCCACCACCAAACCACGTCCCTGAGCACTGTATCTACACAACACCTAAATCCCTCCAGGGACGGGGACTCCACCACTGCCCCGGCTCACGCATCCCAGTGCCTGATGACCCTTTCAGTAAAGAAATTCTTCCCAATATCCAATCTAAACTCCCCCCGGCACAACTTGAAGCCATTTCCTCTTGTTCTATCACCTGTTACTTGATAGAACAGGTCGACTCCCGCCTCTCTGCACCCCCCTGTGAGGGCGCTGTAGAGAGCGAGAAGGTCTCCCCTCAGCCTCCTCTTCTCCAGGCTGAACACCCCCAGGGCCCTCAGCCGCTCTCACCAGATGTGTGCTCCAGACCCCTCACAGCTCCGCTGCCCTTCTCTGGACACCCTCCGGCCCCTCGATGTCTTTCTTGTGGTGAGGGGCCCAAAACTGAACACAGCACTCGAGGTGGGGCCTCACCAGTGCCGAGCACAGGGGTAACATCACCTCTCTGGTCCTCCCTGGAAGGCGACAGCGGTACAGGAGGAAAGGCTCCTTTTGAATTATTCACGCGATCCATCACAAAGTCGGGAGATAAGGATGCAGGTCCCCAAGCCCAAGAGCTGTGGTTTATGCGGAGCGCGGCTCGGCACATCTGGCAGGTAACAGAGTCTCCGAGGCTCTGCGCGTGGCGGTCCCCGAGCAGAGCCCATGCTGCGACGCTCCGGCCAACACCGAGGAGGGCTGTGGCGTGGCGGTCCTGCGCCCGCCCTGCGCCCGCGGGGCTGGGACGGGGATGGCGATGATCACCCCACACCGTTCATCTCCCGTAACGCTTCTCGCCGCTCCTTAATACCATCCCATTTGCAAAACTTTTATTATTTTTTTCCCCCCCAGCTTTATGAAAACTAACTCCAGCAAAAAATTTCAATCTCTTCATTTAATAGGATGTAATTCTGAGAGAATACACTAAATTATGCAGTATCAAACCTTCAGAACTTCCACTTTCTCTCTGCCATATCAGAGTAATTATTTCTGCATGAACTAATCCTTTGTATTTCGGAGTAAAATCTTCAAATGCTTATTTCTAGGAGGATTTGAGTTACAAATTAGGTTTGGAATTTTAAAAGCGGCGAAGTAGAAACCAGAAACGCGATTCTCTGTTTTTTTCAGTACTTGCACGATTCCTTATGACGGCGTCTGAGCCGAGGCCTAAAAAAAATAACTGGTTCTTGAGATCAGAGCGGGGAAGCAGACAGGAGAGAGGGCGGGCAGGAGGGCTGTCCTTCCCGGGGAGCCTGGGGGTCTGCTGGCACTGCTCTCTGCTGCTTCACCCGTTCCCCAAAGCCAACCCGAGACAGATGGGACTCTGTTTCGGGCTATTTGCTGCCAACTCCTCAAGCCAAACCGCGCGGCTCCTTCGGCAAAGCTTTAGCCACGTAGTTCTCACCCCATATCTTACTCCAGATGTTCATGACGTGACATCATCTGCCTCCCCCTTGCAGCCCGCAGCAGGTCCAGCACACCCCCCGCGCGACGGCCAGCACAGCCCCCTCCACGCCGGGCTCTGCCAAACGGGGAAAAGTCCCTTCTCCGCATCCCACGTGTTCGGCGCCAGCACGGGGCCAAGACAGCCCTGCCCGTGCCGCCGGACCTCCCGCCACGGCTGCAGAAACACCACCAGCACCGCTCTTTGCATGCGGTAAACAGAACTAAATTTGCAATTAAAAAAAAAAAAATAAAAAATCAATGAAGTTCTATTTAGCGACTCTTGGGAAGCAGCTATGGCACACTTAAAATTGTGGAATTTAATTAATTTTCCTTATTTATATTCTGGCCAACGAACTAAGACTCATTTTACCTCATTAAATTTATTTACACTTATATGGTGGGGACTGATTGAGAAACACGGGAAGTCAACCAGAAAACACCCATTGACTCCTAACCATAACTGGCTAAAAGTACCATGAGTACCATGGAAATTGCTATAAATTTGTTTCCCATCACCCAAGAGGTTGAACGGCCACAGCAGTTTTACTGGATAAATTAAAATACTGACAATAGCATCCCCCCCGCTGCCCGTGCACCCCCTCGGAGCGTGCCAGCCACCCGCGTGTCCCTGGGGCTGGAGGACCAAAGCCACCGGCAGCAGGGCTGGCAGGGAGCCACCCTGAGGTCTCAGCCCTGCAGACCCCCCACCTGCTCCGAGCTGCTCACGGGCAAGAGCACCTAACCGCTACGGTTCCTTGAAATCTATATCTACATTGGGGTTTCCTTAAAATAATTTTCCAAACCAGTATTGCTATATTATTTTTAATTTCCAATATTAAATTTAATGGCATTCTTAAATTATCTGAAGGACGCTTTTGTGGCACAGGGTTTACTCGGTTCATGATGACATTGAACAAACTGTTAGGAGAAAATTACCAAGTTCTTCGCTTTTCGAGAACCCATTCTATTTCAGGGAATGCTGTGAAATCATTTTTTTGTCTAACACATCATATTGAGAATTTTCTACCAGAAGGTTCAAGATTCTGCAGATGCACATTCTACAAGAAGGGATCAATCCACTGAGACCACAGAATTTCTTCCTCCACCACACGCTGGTTTTGCAGTAAGTTTACACAACAGAATCACAGAATCACGGAGTTTTCAGAGTTGGAAGGGACCTCTAGAGACCATCCAGCCCCACTCCCCTGCCAAAGCAGGATTGCCCGGAGCACATTACTCAGGGCTGCATCCAGGCGGGTCTTGAAAACCTCCAGAGAAGGGGACTCCCCCCCTCCCTGGGCAGCCTGTGCCGGTGCTCTGTCACCTGAACCGTAAAGAAGTGTTTCCGTGTATTTGAACGGAACTTCCTGTGTTCCAACTTGTGCCCGTTACCCCTCGTCCTGTCACTGGGAACCACTGAAAAGAGCCTGGCTCCATCCTCCTTCAGCCCCCCCTTTAGATACTGGTACGCCATAATAAGGTCTCCCCTCAGCCCTCTCTTCTCCAGGCTAAAGAGTCCCAGCGCTCTCAGCCTTTCCTCATAAGGGAGATGCTCCAACCCCTCAGTCATCTTAGTTGCCCTTCGCTGGACTCGCTCCAGCAGTTCCCTGTCCCTCTTGAACTAGGGAGCCCCAAACTGGACACAGTATTCCAGTTGTGGCCTCACCAGTGCAGAGTAGAGGGGGAGAATGACCTCCCTCGACCTACTGGCCACACTCTTCCCTATGCAGCCCAGGATTCCATTGGCCTTTTTGGCAACAAGGGCACATTGCTGGGCCATGGATAATTTACTGTCTACCACAACCCCCAGATCCTTCTCCTCTGAGCTACTTCCCAGCAGGTCCGCCCCTAACCTATACTGGTGCCCAGCGTTCTTCCTCCCCAGCTGCAGGACCTTGCACTTGCTTTTGTTGAACCTCATTAGGTTCTTCTCTGCCCAGCTCTCCAGCCTGTCCAGGGCACGCTGGATGGCAGCACGGCCCTCTGGGGTGTCAGCCACCCCACCCAGTTTGGTATCATCAGCAAACTTTCTGAGGATACACTCCGTCCCCTCATCCAGGTCATTAATGAATATATTAAACAAAATTGGACCGAGTATTGACCCCTGGGGGACCCCACTGGTTACAGGCCTCCAACTAGACTCTGTACCGCTGATCACAACCCTCTGAGTTCTGCCCCGCAGCCAACTCTCAATCCACCTCACTGTCACCTCATCTAGCCCATACTTCCTCAGCTTCCTAATGAGGATGTCATGGGAGACAGTGTCAAAAGCCTTGCTAAAGTCAAGGTAGATGACATCCACGACTCTCCCCTCATCCAGCCAACCAGTTATAACATCATAGAAAGCTATCAGATTGGTCAAGCACGATCTACCCTTGGTAAATCCATGTTGACCACTTCCAACCATGACCAACATAATGACCTGATTCAGTACCACAAATTCAGGTCAAACACTGAGAACGTGTTGGTTGAAACCACACTACTCCTTCATTTTACAATATCCAATAAGATAAAAAAAAATCTGAGAAATAAAGTCAGTGAATGTATTATGAAAAATATTTTTTTTTTAAAAGCGCACATTTCTCGCTGATAATGCACTTACAATTTTCTCTAGTGCAAGAGAAACGCACACAAAGTAACGTCACTCCTGTTGAATCTGTCCACCTTTTACATGGACTTTAGCAAAATTTGCTCCTTTGTACCAGTCTCAAAATTGCCACAGTATTTCTGGTGGGCACCAATAAGCAGTTCAGAAAAAACAGGTTTGCACCATCGTACCTTGAATTATTTTGCATTGCAGCAACATTACATCGTAACCGTATTCAGCCTGGGCAACGCATGCAAAGTTCCTAATGGTTTAATTGCATAAATAAATTTAAGGAAGCAACAACAGCAGCCACCAAAACAGTGTGTTCCTTCAGCTCTGATTTAAAACTCACGATCGCAAACAGCAATTCCCGCCCGTTCATCTTCTCCTGGAGGGGGGCAACCTAACGGCTCTGTTCTCGAAACGATTCCGTTTTCCTTGCAAGACCTATTTCTTCGTTTCAGTCAATTTGCTTTTTTCTTCTAAGACTTCTGCTCCACTTACTTACAATATATCAAGTTTAGCTAAGACTCTGCTTTAAGCTACAAATCCGAGTTTGCAACTGAAAAAACACGAAGTAGGAGAATCCCTTATTGAAAAGTCTTCCAGGGGGTGAAACGGTGTCTCTTGTAGGTCACGAGGAAGGGCTGAACTGATCTGAACTGAGATGTTTGAGGAAGGGTGGGAACCCCCCCGACACACGGAGCTGCCCCAGCCCGGGGATCACGCTTCAGGGCGCTGGTGGGCCGGCGGGCAGCTCCGGAGCCGTACGGAAAAGGTGACCTCTCCCCTATGGACCCCCAGTGGTCCCATTTGCCACAGTGGGAGGAATTCAGCCCATAAAGCAGCAAGAGAGACCTGCAGAGATCCCCCCAGTCCCGCTCCCGTTGCAACCCATCACCTCGGGCGTGAGATTTAGAGTTAGGGCATCTGTGTTCCACCAAGGCAGGACTTCAACGCTCCCAAGACTGAGGTTAAAACGTTATGAGGCTGATCAAATAATCACAAAGCGCTGGAACAATTCCAGCACTGGCACAGGCTGTCCAGGGCAGCGATGGAATCACCATCCCTGGAGGGATTTAAAAGATGTGCAGACGTGGCGCTGAGGGACACGGTTTGGAGGTGGACTTGGCAGTGTTGGGTCAACAGTTGGACTCAATGACCTTAAAGGTCTCTTCCAACCAAAACGATTCTATGATTATATGATTCTAAAGCCTAAAAAGAGGAAGAAAAGCGGTATGTAGTGTGCTTTTAGCCGCCTCTCGGTGTGCCAGGGCAAGGGGGGCTGGCAGCACCGTGGCCCACCACAGCGCAGGAGGCCCGTCCTGCTGCGGGAAGAGCAAAACGTGACCAATTCAGACAACGTTCCTCCAAGCGCCTGTGCTTTCTGCAGGGAAAATTGCTAACTGCTATATCAGTATTAGTCTTCCAAGCAGCAATAACTGCCTGGGTCTGCGCCGCTCGCTCCTCTCTTGAATGGGGAAAACCACCCCGCAGGTATTTTACCGGTGTAAATGCTATTACTAACACGTGAAATCTGATTTAAACTCTCTCTACAGCAGTGCACTGGCATTTTTAGAGGGGAAAAAACCTACTACTTGTTTTAACAAGCAGTTAAACATACGGTAAATTTAGTCTGACTTTCATGACATTTACCAAGCAAACAGTTGGGCATGAATGGAAAGATTTGGGTTGTTTGTCTTTTCTAACTACTATATAAAATACTGAATTAAGTTTTTGCTATTGTCAATATCTTGGTATTACATTCAAGACACTGAACCAGTTTCTTCTGGTTCCCACCAGAGAAAATAGCTGTTTACCCAAGAACACGGTGTAAATGAAGTAGGGCTAATTTGTAGCTGATACCAGCTCGGCCGTAGGATTCTCGCAGGAGATCAGACGAACTACCACAGCAGTACATTCCCTCTGCAAGTGTATTTTTATCCCACCAGAAGATCTTCCCTTCTACTTCTAGTTAGTCACGTCAACGATATTGCAGGAAAAGGAGGATTAGAGATGCCTTTTCCTACAGATTCATAAGATGGGCTCAGACAGACATCTTCTTAATGCCTCAGAAATCACCGCCTGTTTGTATAGACGGTGCGTGATGACCCATACAGCCACTTTAGTCAATCCACATATTTGCACCAATAAATGCTCCAAGATTGACTTTGTTTTTCAATGTGGATGGTGTAAGAAAATTTGCAATATCAAAGAGTTCTGCCTGGTAACACTCTGCCTCTCCTCCGCACGCAGTACGTTCGCCCCCGTAGCCCAAAGCAATGGCTGAATTTTCACACAAACAGTAAGAACCATCTTAGGAACGACCATCCCGTTTCTTAGAGAGTCTCAACTGGGCAGCTGAGCACCTGCAGTTTCCAGCAGAGGTTTACTGCCCAACAGTGGAAGAAAACTGATACCCATTTAAGTGTGAACTCTGGCATTATTTTAGCTCAGAAACCGCCCGTACCTGCATGCCCGCCTTGCACGTGCCAACACAGATAGGAAACAGCAAAGTAATTTTACGCTGAATATTAGCTCGAGTAGGAAGTTATCACTTTAATAACTATAAACATTCATTTGCTTGCTTCGTTACACAGCATTAAAGCCGGGCAGACCATTTACAACAAGCTCGTTAGAACTACTCAGTATCCAGAGTCAAGCCTGTTTTACCGCCAGGCACGCGGGACGCCCAGGGTGGGGAAGGAGCGCCTCCTCAGCAGGGAACATCACATCGCCGCTTGGAAAATTCGGAATTGCTCGTTTCGTTTTCCAAAATCATTATTTCTTGCTCACCTAACATCTAGGAATCCCGCTACACGTAACGGCTAGACTGTCTTATTTAAGAAACGCACGAGGAAAGGCCCCACTGGGTGAAGGCTCCCGGCGATGGGAAGGAGTAGGTGCGGAGGCAGCGCCGCGGAGCGCACCCGGACGGGCGGCGCAGGGAGAAACACCCCCACGCCCAGAGCGGCACAACCTCTCCAAGTCTTTACTCACTGAATTACATTTTTGCATTAACCTTGTCAAGAAAGCAAAGTGTTCGCAGCTTCCGTGGAGGCCGGACAAGCGCAGCCGGGAGGGGGACGCCGACCCCGCCACTGTGGAGACCCCGCGCAGCTCCCCCCAGCCAGGCCTGCCGGACCACCCCGGCCCCCCCCGCCGGCCGCTGGGAGGAGACCAGCGGGACAAACCTCCAGCTAACTGGGAGGTGCTCGCGATGTCTGACCTCACTCCTCCGTTTCTCAAATCCCTTTTCCCGGGAATAACGTTTCTCGCAGACAAATTTCACCTCGCCGCCCGCCGTCGGCCTCACCCGGGACGGCACTGAGGAACTGGGGGGGGGAAAGGGGGGGAAGACGTCAGGCTGAGCTTAAGGGTTTCCCAAAACGCCTCTGGGCTCCCACCGCCTTCCCCCCACGGGCCGGGGCCGCTGCGCGACAGCCGTCGCTTGGGTTTGTGCAGGGGAGAAGCTGCTTCTTCCAAAAACCACCCTAAAAATAATTGAGTGATTGTTGTTATGAAAACGTGTTTTCTATCAGCAGAACGCGCTAATGAAGCAAGCTGACAGCCACGGGACAGCGCACGGAGAGAGACGCCGGCATTAAGAGCTGTTTTTAACATAGAACGCCGCTTGGCCGTTAAGGTACTGATAGGAAAAATACTTAGTCACTTCCCAGCTGTTCTGTGGCAGGCTAAAACATTAAATGTAAGCCATTAAATAATTCTGAAAGCAAGGGAACAGGTGGCAAATGGTTTATATGGCAGATGGTGCCTTTTTTAATATTTGTACTCACTGCTAATTTACAGAGTCCATAACCACAGACTCATATCTTACCTTTTTCACTTGAATAATTAGGAAGTCATATGTGAAACTAAGAAAATAAATACCCCAATTCTTAATACAGCAGCCATAAAAGTGGTATTCGAGATTACTACATAACCAATACCTGAATTACTCCACATAACTGTTTATATTCCCAAAGTTTATTGCATTTTTATTTTTTTTTTAAGATAAGAGGACTCTTCAAAGACTTGGCTTGATAATGCTGGAAAATTAAGTTTTTTCTTTACCAGCAGAGGAAATAAGCCCAAAGATGCAGCCCAGATCACTGCGTAGCTGCATCTCCACGAGCTTCTATTTTGTCTTTATGTTAAATCTGGCACAAACCCCCAAGTTAACAGCAAGGCTGACATTAAATATTTAAGGGAACATTTTGCCTGGCACACGTATGAGCAGAACCACCAGTGGATGAAAAAAAGAAGGAAAAAAAGGAACAAATAACCCAAAACGGAGCTCCAATACCATTGCTGGAACGTCTTCCATTTCAACTCACGGGTGTGAAAACAGTCGACCCCGTGTTCAGCAGAAGGCACAGACATACTGAGCTTTCCCACTGCCCGGGGTTCCGAACGGCTCCATCCCCACCTACCCGAGGTTTATTCGGGTGAATGTTCCACGCGTGATCCCCGAGACGAGGCCGTCCCCAGCGGGGACCGCTGGAACAAACCCCATATTGAGGGAGAACCAAACAGCATCCCCGGGCTGGGGAAGGGATGGAGGCAATGCTCTGCGCTGGACCATGGCCGGGCCCGTCCCGCGTCGCCAATGACCTCCAGGCTCCACTCCACTTCGAATCTCTCCCTACTGCTGTCGCGTATCAGCTTTTGCACCCTCTCTTAATCCCAACTGATAGAAATCGGAGTTATTCAAAGAAACGCAATTTTTTTTTTCAAAGAAGTGTTGCTTATAACACACTTGCTGCTTGTGAACAATTTAACTTAAATCACGAGGTCCTCTAGAAAAAGGATGAGCAAAAGGATCACTTAACAAAAAAGGTCTGACACTTTTTGGGGTGGAAAACTGTCAGAAAGCAAAAGTTGCATCCTGAAAGTCACAGTGCCACGTACCAACGTCAGGTCCGCCCAGCTGGCTGCCCTCTGCTTAAGGATGATTTTTTTTTCCCGCCAGGGATAAGGGTGTTTGCTAGTATTGAAAATTTGGTATTTTTTTCCACCAGACTCTAAGGATTGAAGCCCATTGAAGAGAGCGTTCACGTGGCTGCACGAGATACAAAAGGGTGTTTCAGCGCACAGCTCGGGAATGACTCAGCTGCCAACATTTTCACGTTTGTTTAGCCAAGAGGATGGATACTGTACCTCCAGCTTGGTTGGGGCTCGTCTCAAGTCATCATAGATAAAATGTAAGGGAAAATGACTGCATCCTACCCTCCCGAAGCTGCCAGATGATAATTGCAGGGTAAAGCGTTTTAGATCACCAATACCTGAATTACTCCACGTAACTGTTCATATTCCCAAAGTTCCACCATCTGGAACATCCCTCTCTCCAGGAGCGAAGGCTGCCCACAGCACCGACTGCCCTCGAAACCACCGCCAGAGGCTCCACAGTGGTCGAAAGAAAGTGAAAGCAGTGCCAAAGAATTCATTTTATCATTGCAGGAGTCCCTAATAAATACAGCTCTACCCACTTTCAGAAGGAAGTATAGTTCATAGAATCATAGAATTGTCTAGGTTGGAAGAGACCCCTGGGATCATCGAGTCCAACCATCTACCCTACTCTACAAAGTTCTCCCCTACACCACATCCCCCAACACCACGTCCAAACGTCTCTTAAACACATCCAGGGGTGGGGACTCAACCACCTCCCCGGGCAGTCTATTCCAATGCCCCACCACTCTTTCTGTGAAAAATTCTTTCCTAATGCTCAGTCTAAATCTGCCCTGGTGGAGCCTGAAGCCATTCCCTCTTGTTCTGTCATTAATTACCTGTGAGAAGAGACCAGCACCAACCTCTCTACAGTGTCCTTTCAAATAGTTGTAGAGTGATGCGGTCTCCCCTCAGCCTCCTCCTCCTCAAACTAAGCAGTCCCAGCTCCTTCAGCCGCTCTTCAGATGATTTATAGTATGACATATAGTTATAACATCCAGGGTGTTTCTCATTAGAAGACGGCTGAATCAGCATTTTATCTGCAATTTCTTACTTCCGCCATCTTATTTTTTACCAGCTTAAACCTCAAAATACTGCTCTGGCCCAGTTGTCCAAGGGGCGTTTTAGCGTGGCAGAAGCAGGGCTCACCGAAAGGGAGTGATACCAGACACCCTGTTAAGCCAAATCAACCTCAACAAAAGAAGACAAACATGAAGGAAAATTAAAACATTAAACTTCTTGTTTAAAAAAAATATCAGGGAAAATAAGGACTTTTGTAAACACAAATGGCATAATCATAGAATCATAGAATGGTTTAGGTGGGAAAGGACCCTGAAGATCATCGAGTTCCAACCCCCTGCCATAGGGAGGGACACCTCCCCCCAGCCCAGGTTGCCCAAGGCCACCTCCAGCCTGGCCTTGAACACCTCCAGGGATGGGGCCTCAACAGCCTCTCTGGGCAACCTGGGCCAGTGCCGCACCACCCTCAGAGTGAAAAACTTCTTCCTAATGTTCAATCTGAACCTGCCCTCTTCCAGTTTAAAGCCATTCCCCCTCCTCCTATCACTACATGCCCCAGTAAAAAGTCCCTCCCCAGCTCTCCTGGAGGCCCCCTTTGGGTACTGGAAGGCCGCAATAAGATCTCCCCGGAGCCTTCTCCTCTCCAGGCTGAACAGCCCCAACTCTTTCAGCCTCTCCTCATAAGAGAGGCGCTCCAGTGCTTGGGTCATCCTCGTGGCTCTCCTCTGGACACGCTCCAGCAGGTCCATGTCCTTCTTATGTTGGGGACTTCAGCGCTGGAGGCAGTACTCCAGGTGGGGCCTCACGAGAGTGGAGTAGAGGGGCAGAATCACCTCCTTTGACCTGCTGGTCAATAATGTAGCATGCTCGGAGTTTGTGGGAAAATACTACAATGAATTAAGACAGAATTCTACATTCTTTTGGAGGGAGAACAGAAGAATGTATCCAGCAATGGGACAAATACCTTACACCTATATCACAAACCTGACTGCCACGGGACTTGTCTGGAATTGTCTGGGATCAGCAGTTTTGAGACGGGAATGGCTGAAAATTTGGAAGTCAAGTCTACGGAGCATCAGTTTTCATCTGCAAAAACATCAAATACCACATTCCTACAAAAATATTGAGCCGCTCTCCAGAACAGAGTTCTGTGATTTTCCCCAGGTATTTCCACACCACTTGCCTTTTTTTTTTTTTGCTTTTTACTTTTTAAAAGAAACAACAAAATGAGAAATGCCTAACCAAACCATAGCTGCCTAGAAAAGCAGAGAGCAGAAGGAAAACGCTTCCTTCCAGCTACTGGAAACAGAAGCCCGGGGCCCCCGAGACCTCCCACTGCATCCCCCTGGGGCACAGCTGAGCAGCCAGCGCCGGCGGCGGCCGCAGTTCCATCAGACCTATGACTTTGTGTTCTATATTAATTTTTAGGGCTTTTTTATTTATTTATTTATTTTCCCCAACTTTTTCTGTAATATCGCTCTGGCTCCTCACTTCTCGCACGTTACTTCAGCAGCAACGGAACTCTTACGCAAACTGCACAACACGTTTACACAGCTCCGAAGCCAGGCAATGGCAGAAACCATATTTTATAGACCAAAAAGGACTGTTGTCAATTGTGTAAGCAGTAAACAAACCCTAACACAACAGGAGAACGACGGTGGTATTCCATTTCAACCCCAATTTCAACCAAGACAAGGATTAGTAATACCAATTTATTCAAATGACCACATCATACTGAATTTCAGTTGGGTTTCTGAGAGAGTTGGGGGGGTTCAGCCTGGAGAAGAGAAGGCTCCGGGGAGACCTCAGAGCCCCTTCCAGTGCCTAAAGGGGCTTCAGGAGAGCTGGGGGGGGACTCTGGATCAGGGAGGGGAGCCATAGGACGAGGGGGAAATGGTTTTAAACTGGAAGAGGGGAGATTTAGATGAGATCTGAGGAAGAAATTGTTGCCTGTGGGGGCGGTGAGCCCCTGGCGCAGGGTGCCCCGAGGAGCTGTGGCTGCCCCATCCCTGGAGGGGTTCAAGGCCAGGTTGGACGGGGCTGGGAGCACCCTGGGCTGGGGGGAGGTGGCCCTGCCCGGGGCAGGGGGGGGGGGGGGATTGGATGGTCTTCAAGGTCCCTTCCAACCTAAACCATTCTGTGATTTTTAATAGTTATTAACCGTTTAAATCTCAACTCCAGCAGCATTAAAAGCAGAAAATTCATGTCCTATACCAGGAGGGTCTGTGCCTACGTGGGCTCTCGGGCCAAAGGAAACGCCTCACGGTGGGAAAACAGGAACATTTCCAGCCCACTGCCCCCGGGACGGCTGATTTTGATAAGGGCAGGTCAGAGAGGGACGCTGCGCTCTGAGCGGGCATTTAGCCTCAGTACAGAGGCGCTGAGTCCTTAAACTAAAACCGGGCGGTATACAAACACCTGAGCGTGAACTTCTGAGGGTGACAAAAGGTTGTGCTTCTCTGGGTCTTTTTTTTTTTTGTGACTGCTCGCCGGCGGTCAGAGCCTTGCTCGTATTTTCGTTCTGCATTACACTGTAACACGCCGCCCGAGCCCTCCAGCAGGTCACAGACCACTTCACGTAGAGACAAATAGTTTCCTCCCCCTTAAATGCAAGGGTGGTTTATGTTTCTTCTTTTCCATAAATTTATTTCATCACTAAACGTTTCCGAGATCAGCATGGTGCCAAACTAATACCCAAAGGCAAATCTGACTACGGGAGCTTCTCCCATCGCAGAGCCACGGGCACAGCAAAGCGGTGCCACCTCCCGACCGGCGCGTCCCACCCTCCTCTGCCCCCCCCAGGGCCAGAGACCCAGCGGGACCCCTCGCAGCATCCCGCGCCGGGAAAGGCTGCGCAAGGTGCCGTATTCCCCAAATGTCCTCTTCTCTGCTACAGCTCTACTTCTGATTTTCTCCTACAAAATGGAAAATAAATTGTAGTAAAATGAACTCAAGATTATCACCGTGTTCTGCATACTACCAGTTCTCCTTAACTCGCGGGACCTGGTGATGTGCTGCAAGGAAACTCCAAGAAATTCCCGCTGGGAGGCTGGAAAAGCGCCGGTGCTTGGATCCTGCCCCGGCCAGCGCCCGCTGCCGCGCCGCACCGCCCCATCTCACAAACTTCCCATTTCTTACCAATTCACCCAGTTCACTAATTAGGCTGGCAGCAAGTAGCGCAGCCCAACGGTAAGGCTGCAGAACTAATCATATTAAAAGGCCTCCTTAAAAGTAAATATTCAATTACAAGATCATTGATTGGACAAACCGCTGTGATTAGAAGCACAGTACTGCACAAGGTAGTATCATGATACCCATCTCCAGTATAACCAATTAACAGTGTATAACTACGCACGCAACGTTCAGCCTTACAGGCACCAACAGACATGTAGATCTAAGTTGGAAATAATTTAACCTTTTGTTCCCCGAGTTCATTCCTACTCTACGAATATTGCCTCGCATAAACTCTGGACAAGGAGAACGTGGAAAGTTCATTAATTACCACGTTACTTTGTCAATCGCACATGGATCACAAAAAACGCAGCTGCCCCCGGGGTCCGCAGATTACGCTCTCTCCAAGATGTTATTTCTCTTTGAAAACAATAAGTTATCTTTAACAAACGCCAGTGCGGGGATGTTTTCAACCGAGGGGCCGACAGGGTTATAAAGCGCGCTCCACGCTCGGGATTGCCTGTAGGCTAGATTGCGCCTTCGTCACCCTTTCCCAGCCGTTAACTTATATGGCAATAGAGACGTTTATTTCTGACAGCAGAGAGCCGCCTTCGGCCAGCTGAGTGTTTTCTTCCTGCAAATTAAGGCAAAGCATCACGGGCAGGGATGCCAGCCCGGCCGCTGAGCTGCCTCAGGGGCACCCAAAGGCTCCCTCTCCAACCCAGCACCACGGGGGATGCTCCTCGTCAAGCCGGTGCGGACAAAGATCATCCAAACCCAACGCCTCCGAGTCCCCTTCTCCGCCAGCACAATAAAAAGGAATTTCACAAAAGCGCTCTATGTCAGCCTCCGCGAAGGCAGCCGCCTTCCCTCCAGAGATGGCGATTAGCAGAGAAAAACGGTTGGCCGCATCTCCAGTTTCTTGTACACGGACCGGGCACTTTCAAGCTTTCCTTTCTAAAAAGCTACTATATATTCTGTAGGAGAAAACACCCAGAAGCGCGTGGTTTACTGTGAACGATTGATAACGGGATGATTGCTCAGGCACTCAACGCGTGACATTTGATAGCCCATCTTACGCTCGTTGCAAAGGAAAGCAATCATCGCGGCCTGCCGCGCTGGCCGTGGCAGAGCTGGGCCGGTTAGCCAAGCGGCGGGGCGCCCCGGTGCCACCACGTCCCATCGCATCTAACGCCCCCCCCCCGTCCCCGTCCCCGCAGAGCGCACCCCCAGTGTCCCGCGCCGCCTCCGGCCCCGATCGCCCACGCACCTCTGTGCAGGGAAGAGCCCATCTGGCACGTTAACTCCGCTTTTCAGCGCAGATAAAGAGCGATTATTTCCCCCCCCCCCCCTTTCTTTGGATTGCCCCCTCAGAGGCTCACTCACAAACAGGCAAAATGGTTTCTGTGGGCCAAACGCCACCCCGCGGGGAACCCCCCAGCCCCTGCCCTACGGCCGCCACGCGCTCCCGCTCCCGCCTCGGCGCCGTCCTTTCTCGACAAAGCCTGAAGGACTCGTACCTCTATTCCCAGGGGCCGTTTTGCTCTTCAGACCCCCGAAATACAACCCCACCGCCCCACACCCTTGGCAGGCGTTTATCCGGGGGATTCCAATGGCTGCTCACCAGGAACGATAATTACCGACATACATTGCTCATCAAAAGATGTCATCTGAACGCCGAAAATCACAACCGCGTCCCTTCTGCGAAATTCAATCTCGCTGTGCCTTGCTGTGTTACACTTCAAGTACCAAAAAGATGGAAAATGCACCCTCATTTAAATTTTTAACGTAATTGGTAGATAACTTCTCTAAATATAGCCTTGAGCATTCAAAGTACAAACCGTTTCAAAAACCACCCCAAAAGACGTTGGATCAGTCAGACTTCCGGCACGAGTCGGAGGTGCCATAGTACGTCCGCAGCCAACATATTCAGAAAGTCGTTACACAAAGCCACGCTAAGGAAACAGCATTTTTTTCCAGTACACAACCACATCCAAACCTATCAGAAAACATACAAAACCACAGCTGCCTTCTTTCAGCATATTTTATAATTAAACACCCCAACAATCTACTTAAGTCTTAACTAAATGTTACTGTACATCAAACATAGTTTTCAGCTCCCACGCCGCCAACCTGAGGAGCTGCTGCAAAGCCTCGGTGGCGTTACGGCCCCGTTTTGTCACAGAAGGCACCGAGAGGAGAGGACGCGGCTCAGTTCACGGAGTGCCCGCAAACCCCACGGCCACGTACACACCGCACACGGGGGTGGAGTTTTGAGCTCACTTTTAACACGCAATTTCAGAGCACGCTTCTAAGCAGCGCCATAAAAAATAACTTTAATTCTGGATTAAAGTAGTGCCACCTACATCCCCTGAACATTCGATTTACCAAAGCTCACCGACAGCAACACTGGCGCTCAGAAGCCTCTCTCTGTTGCAAAGTCAATATAAAAAGCTGCTCATTAGTGTCACCAGGAGCGACCTTACCTGGAAAAGGCGATGCCAAGACTGGAATTTTGATAGGGGAGAAGGTGAGCACGTGGCAGGGCTGGACGCTCGGCACCGACGGTCCCTGCGGGGCTTCGGGCTCCACCGACACCATCGCGGCGGTGGCCAACGCCAGGGTCTGACTGCCACCCACGGGTTTAAGGCTATTCTGGCAACCACCTGTGGAAGGGTGACATAAACAGATTTCGTTTTTAATGGGAAACGAGCAGCTTTATGGAGGATGATGTTTTCAGCCTTTGGAATTGCGACACAAGATGGAACAAAAGTCTGCAACATCTCCCCGCCAGCCTCCACCGCTTGCACGGCCGCATGAGCGAGACGCTGGATTCCAAATATATTGTATAATATATTTTCTAAGTACTCTCAAAGCCCCTTTCCTAATCGTTGCTCTTAAAGTTCCAGTTTCTGGTTGGTGCGTTTTTAGATATTAAAACCCCATATATGTGAACATACCATTATAGCCCAGAGGGACAAGACAGTAGCGAGTCATATATAAACTGTGCAGAGTTATTAAATTCAAATGAAAACCCTCAATAAAAAAGCCAAATATTTGAACAGATCGGTTGGCACTTTCTTCAGCTCCCCCAGCTTCATATCGACGCACAACCACCCTTATTCTGACTTTTCCTAAAGAGAAGTTGCCTGATTTCAAACCTGAATGTTTTGGTTATTTCCTCTATTCGCCATGCAACGTTGCTGCTCCTGCCCTGTAACATGTGTGAAAATACCCGAGTTTTACAAGTTTTAGGTCCCATCATCTTAAAAACACACCCTGCAGGAAACTTCAAACGGTTTCACCTGGGAGCTCAGAAGCCCCCCAAATCCAGGCTCAGAAGCGCTTTAGACTCTGTAACAATTACCTTTAAGTCTAACAAGCTCAGGGGGAAGACCTTCAGAGCTCAATCTTGGCTAAATATGTTAAATAAACAAGAAAACGAGGAGTAAAAAATCTTAAGGAGAGAACCTAATTTGACAAACACCAGCTGTTACTCCCTCTACAACTGAGCTATGTATTCAAAAATTAAGCAATCATTAGCTTATTATGTCATTTAGCAAATGTTTTTGGTTCATGTGGAAATCCTTCAGGCAGTAAGAGCCAACTGCAGCTCTGCACAAAAAAAAAAAAAAAAAAAAAAAAAAAAAATCCCTATTCACTCCAACTCCTCACTTGAGGCGTTCGGTGAGTTTGCAGGAGGTCTCCCCCAGCGTGGGGCCCTGCGAGGAAAGCCGGGGTAGGGCTCGTGGCCACGGTAAGAGTGGCCATGGGGGCGCCGAGGGTGGCACAGCCCACCGCAGACCAGCAAGCCCAGTTCAGGGCATATGCCATCCAGAGGGACCTGGACAGGTGGGCCCAAGCCAACCTCAGCAGTTCAACAAGGCCAAGTGCAGGGTCCTACATCTGGGTCGGGGCAATCCCAAGCACAAATCAGGGCTGGGTGGGGAATGGCGGGAGAGCAGCCCTGAGGAGAAGGCCCTGGGGGTGCTGACTGACGAGAAGCTCAACATGAGCCGGCAGTGGGCGATCGCAGCCCTGAAGGCCAACCGTACCCTGGGCTGCATCAGCAGAAGTGTGGCCAGCAGGTCAAAGGAGGGGATTCTGCCCCTCTACTCCACTCTCGTGAGACCTCACCTGTAATACTGCCTCCAGTTCTGGAGTCCCCAACATAAGAAGGACACGGAGCTGTTGGAACAGGGCCAGAGGAGGCCCCGGAGATGCTGGGAGGGCTGGAGCCCCTCTGCTGGGAGGACAGGCTGGGAGAGGTGGGGGCGTTCAGCCTGGAGAAGAGAAGGCTCTGGGGAGACCTCAGAGCCCCTTCCAGTGCCTAAAGGGGCTCCAGGAGAGCTGGGGAGAGACTTTTTACAGGGGCATGGAGTGATGGGACGAGGCGGAACGACTTCAAACTGGAAGTGGGGAGACTGAGATGAGGTATTAGCAAAAAAATTTCGCTGTGTGGGCGGTGAGACCCCGGTGCAGGGTGCCCCGAGGAGCTGTGGCTGCCCCATCCCTGGAGGGGTTCAAGGCCGGGTTGGACGGGGCTGGGAGCACCCTGGGCTGGGGGGAGGTGGCCCTGCCAAGTGCTGTTCTGCTCTCAGGTGGCATTGGGGTAGGAGCGGGTCAGTGCTTTTTGGAAAGGACCCTGCTTTGGTTGCAACTAATTGGGGTTCCTGAGGCTATCTGTTGTCCTAACTTCTGGCAGCTCTGCTCCTAACTCTTTATAAACATTTATTTGCCAGCAAAATAAGCTCCGCATTAACAAAACAGAAGTCAAATATTTTCAGTAAGCATCACAAAAGAACCTCCTATTATTTCTACTGCATTTGTCAATTCGAAGAGAATTCATTTAAAACACCTGCATGTGCACTAATTAACCAGCTCGCAGGCAATGAAAACCCCACAAATATTTTTAGTTTTAGTGGTTAAACCATGGATAGATGAGTAACAAATTATTCTGCCACACTCACAATAAAAATTAAAAAAAATAAATATCATAGAACCGTAGAATGGTTTAGGTTGGAAGGGACCTTGAAGACCATCCAGTGCCACCCCCCTGCCCTGGGCAGGGCCACCTCCCCCCAGCCCAGGTCGCTCCCAGCCCCGTCCAACCCGGCCTTGAACACCTCCAGGGATGGGGCAGCCACAGCTCCTCGGGGCACCCTGCGCCAGGGGCTCACCGCCCCCACAGCCAAGAATTTCTTCCTCATATCTCATCTCAATCTCCCCTCTTCCAGTCTGAAGCCATTCCCCCTCGCCCTATCACTCCATGCCCTTGTAAACAGTCCCTCCCCAGCTCTCCTGGAGCCCCTTTAGGCACTGGAAGGCCGCAGTAAGGTCTCCCCGGAGCCTTCTCTTCTCCAGGCTGAACAATAATAATTAAATAACAAATAAATTTGTGCCCAACTAATCTCACTGTTTAACAGCCATTTATTGTTTCTCCCCATGCCGTTAGGGAAGGTTAAACACCCGGCCCCCAGCACCAGCACTCCCTCTTGATTCCAGCTGTGGGTAGTTGGGGGGGGGAAGAAAATCAATAAAAAGTCTTCTGTAAATCTTATGAAAACTAATGTTGCCTAGAAAAATGACTTTTCTACTGGTTTCCTACAAGGTACAGGAGCAGAAAGGTTGTTTACTTCTCATTTGATTCTTTTATTTTGGAGAAGAAGATGCAATTTCCCCAAAGAGCCCAGGAAAGCAGGAAAATAACGTAAGCCTTAGCTGCTCGGGAGCCAAAGTCTTCCACCAGCGCAGATGAGTAACGCTCCTGAAGCAGGGCTTCCTTATTAAAGTTTCATCAATTCCCTTATTAAAGTTTCATCAGCCAGTTGAAAGAGAAGTTTTGGTGATTTCCCCGCTTTTGATGAAGTTCTCTCTCCCGCTCTCCTAAATAATTCCGTGAAGAAAGGACTACCCCTCGAACTGTTAATCCTTGAGAGGAGAGCAGGGACAGGCTGTCCGGGGGTCATCGAGGCCACTCTCTCGCTTTGCGGTCAACTGAACAGTCACCTCTGCAATTTATCCACCTCCAACATAACATATGACTTGCCAAAGCAACTGGAAGCTGGCCCAGGAGCTGTGGAGCGCCGGGGGCTTTCATCTGCACCCAGCCTGCTGGAGAGAAGTTCTTCTTTGCAGTAAGTATTTCCAAACCTTCTTGAAAGGGCTTTTTAGAATCATCATTAATCACCCCTCATTTATATGAATTTCAAGAGTCAAACGCTTTGAAAATAATAGTAAAACAACATCATCAGTATGTCCTTGAGGGAAGAAACACTGCAATTTTTTTCCTAGCAATGGGAGTTTCCCCAAATGTATTTTTGCCAAATCCCTCTACATCCTGGGGAGAAAGGTAAGACTCATCTGCTGAAATACCAAACCCCGTTCCAGTGCGGTCCCCAGCCTTCCAGCTCCGCTCTTCTCAAGCAAACATGCGAGGTGGGCAGCACGATTTCATGTGAAGCAACGGCAGAGCAGCGAGTAGTTGAAAAAGCAACAAAGCACTTGTTCAGAGATAATTCTGGAAAGTGCAAGGCCCTAAGTTTGGGTCAGGGCAATCCCAAGCACAAATAGAGGCTCAGAGGAGAATGACTGGAGAGCAGCGCTGAGGAGAAGGCCCTGGGGGTGCTGACTGACGAGAAGCTCAACATGAGCCAGTGATCACAGCCCAGAAAGCAACTGGTATCCCGGGCTGCATCCCCCGCAGCATGGCCAGCAGGGCCAGGGGGGGATTGTGCTCCTCTGCTCCGCTCTGGGGAGACCCCCCCACAGTGCTGCCTCCAGCTCTGCAGCCCCCAACAGCAGAAGGCCCCGGAGCTGTTGGAACGGGGCCAGAGGAGGCCCCGGAGATGCTGGGAGGGCTGGAGCCCCTCTGCTGGGAGGACAGGCGGGGAGAGGTGGGGGGGTCAGCCTGGAGAGGAGAAGGCTCCAGGGAGACCTCAGAGCCCCTTCCAGTGCCTAAAGGGGCTCCAGGAGCGCTGAGGAGGGACTGTTTACAAGGGCATGGAGTGAGAGGATGAGGGGGAATGGCTTCAAACTGGAAGAGGGGAGACTGAGATGAGATATTAGGAAGAATTTTTTCCCTGTGGGGGCGGTGAGCCCCTGGCGCAGGGTGCCCCGAGGAGCTGTGGCTGCCCCATCCCTGGAGGGGTTCAAGGCCGGGTTGGACAGGGCTGGGAGCAACCTGGGCTGGGTGGAGGTGGCCCTGCCCAGGGCAGGGGGGGGACTGGATGGTCTTCAAGGTCCCTTCCAACCTAAAACATTCTGTGATTCCCTTTCCCTTCATCTGTAGTCTGTAAACCAAAGTCTTTTAGATGACAGTTCTTTATTAGCCTGCTATCTGAACTAAAACTGACACCCATCTTTTGATGGAGAGGGAAAAAAAAAAGAAGGTAGCTGAAATGGGCTAAAATACAGCCAGCTATAGCCCAGCACTGGGCAGGGTCAGGACAGCACTCCCCATCAGGACAGAAATAGCCCTTTCTCCATCAGCAAAGTGCATTCTTGAAACAATGGCTTTGAGCTTTGAAGATGGAGACACGGTTGGTTCTCGGTTAATCCCCTCCCGTCACTTCTCACACAACGCAGACTTCACTGAAGGGCAACTCATAAACACCCCGGCCCCATGGCCCGGGTACCCGAGAGCCGCCTGGAATTTCGCTCCCGTTCCTGCCCCCCCCATTGCAATGTCCTCTCCCCATTGCCATGTCCATCCCCCCCATCGCAATGTCCCCGCACAGGCCAGGCCGTGGCGCCAGTCCCCATTCCAATGGCAGCTTCCCACACCCCTTGGAAGGAGCTTTGCCTTTTTCCACCCGCACCACCTCGTGCCAGACCTATAGCGCGGACACTTACAGCACCGAGAGCCACTGCCCCCCAAATCGCACGTGGTCTGAGACGGCGGCTGCCGGGCATCCGAGGCAATATACGGAAGCAATGGATCAACGTAAATGGCGTATTTATCCCAATGCAAAGGAAAACATATTGATATCCCTTTCTACCGTAGCCCAAAGGGAGGGGAAAAAAGCTTGTTGTCTTTTCCATTTGTAAACCGAACGAGTCTGCCACTAAGAGCACCGCTTTTTTGCTCATATGCAACAAATACCTGGCTCCTCACTGACACGAGCAGCCGCTGCGAATCTCACGAAGGTCTGGATTTCTTTTCAATGAGGTCTTGGGGCCGCGTGGGACAGTATCATGAAAGGGTGAGAACTACAAGCCTTGCCCATAAACACATTACGTGTAGTTTTATTTCTACAATTTCAGTTGGGAAAAAAAAAAAAAAAAAAAAACTTAATTGGGCTAAAGTTTGCATTTGATTTGCATAAATAACAGGCAAAGCTCAAAAGAAAAAAAAAAAGGTACAAACATAATAAGGAAAACAAAAACTTTGTAAAGGCCGTGATTAAAGTTAAGCATTCCCAGACACAATAAAGTGCTCATCTCCACAGTGCCCAAGTGCTCCACAGACAATGAGGGTTTTCATGGCATTTCAAGAATATTCAGGTTCCTGCAGTGCTATTCTTGTTTTACAAACAGGGAGCCCTGGCACACCCGCATTACAGATAAGAGAATCCAATTTGAGAGGCCCCAAACCTGACTACTTATATACACACACACACACACACACACACACACACACACACACACGTGTGCTTCAGATTTAAAGCTGCTGGTTAGGGAACAGAGAAGGATTTTCAAAACTATTACAAACTACACGAGAACAGAACCTAAATTTAACACAAAGCAACCACATTTCTTCATAGATTTGTAATGTCTGAAATTTAAACTGAAATTACCGAGAAAACTCTACCAATTCTACCTGTACATATGTGTGTATAGGCATATAAATTCTAACACTGATACTCGCTATGAAAAATATTGGCTCAGTTCTGTAGAGGTTAGTGGCGTTAAAAGAAAGAAAAGGAAAATAAAGAGGATCAAAGTTTTAATCTATACATAGGATTGGTAATGTTGGAGCAATGTGGTGAAAGAATATACATGAACTCTTCATTCTGCTATTTCCAATTTCAACATCAATGGATGAAAGAGCAAAGAGTTGCATCTGAGCAAAGAGACGCTGCAGAAACGTAGAGGCAGCAATGTATCAGAAAATATTTACTATTGAAAAATCATTACACAAAAAAAAAGAGAAATAAAATATCTGATTTAAGACGACTATTTTCCTTCAAGGAAATCAACACTGAAAGTCTTCATTCCAGGTTAGATTGCTCCTGTTCCAAATGAAAAAAATAAGTATTCTGAGCTTTTTGTTAAAGATGAGAACCATTAGAAGGCTTTCACCTCTCAGTGTCTCCTCCCGGCACTCCCGGCTCCCGCACAGCTCCCTGAAGGAGACCTCCGAAAATGCACTGCGTTTGCCACAATGCATTCGTCTGCACACACCTGCAGCTACTGCTGAAGACGTACATGGTACCAGGGCCAGTACAACACTCAAGATCAGTAAGAAAATGCAATTTCTGCTGAAATGTGTAAAAAAAAAAAATATCCATTTGAGGACTGTCAAACATTTCAAACTGAAAACAGATGTTCAAACGCTGGATTTTACTGTGCTCTGAGGAGAAGCGCAGAAGGCAACACCCAGGTTCCATCTACCCAACACCCCAGCCGAAGCTCCTGCACCATAGACACTCTGTTTCCGAGGTTACACACGTCTCCAAATTGCTGCTGAGCCACTGCCCACGACTTCTACCCCTGGAACCTCTTGAGAGTACTCATTCAATAAGCCTTTGGCAACATTAAGAGAAGCAACCTTCATTTCTGTGCACTTGCAGCACCAGCTGGGCCAGGACTTGGTTCAGGTGTGGATGGAAGCCTTCACCATAGGCTGAGGGTCTCCCTGCGGAATTCCTGGGTCTCCATGCAGACCATCTGCTCACAGCGTGATAGCCTGGAACGAGCTGCAGAGTGTTGCGGTCTCCAGTAACGAGCCCAGTAACGACATTCTATTACGGGTTCTACTGGAGTCCCCCCACACCGTTGGCTTTAGCGCAGAGCCGTACCGCATCGCACGGGGCTCTCCTGCAGAGCCAGCCACCTTTCTGTCCCAGCAGCCGCCCGACCGCGCGGCACAGGACCGTGCTCACAATTACAGGAGACTACAACTCGCCAACCTTGTGTTCCACTGTCACCCTGCAGCAAGCAGGAGGCAAACACCGATTTCATACAATCCTGGAATGGGTTTGGGTTGGAAGGGACCTTGAAGATGATGGAGTTCCCAACCCCTTGCCCTAGGCAGGGCCACCTCCCCCCAGCCCAGGGTGCTCCCAGCCCCGTCCAACCCGGCCTTGAACACCTCCAGGGATGGGGCAGCCACAGCTCCTCGGGGCACCCTGCGCCAGGGGCTCACCGCCCCCACAGGGGAAAACTTCATCCTAATATCTCATCTTAATCTCCCCTCTTCCAGTTTAAAGCCATTCCTCCTCGTCCTATCCCTACATGCCCTTGTAAAAAGTCCCCCCCAGCTCTCCTGGAGCCCCTTTAGACACTGGAAGGGGCTCTGAGGTCTC